>NW_026586463.1:5695376-5901874 GCF_907164565.1 Psammomys obesus
GATAGATAGATAGATAGATAGATAGATAGATAGATAGATAGATAGATGGTGGATTTCCCTCCTGAGAGATGGCACCAGAGGTTGTTGTCCCCTTGCATTTGCATGCATACACACGTGCACATTCATCTGAACAAACACACACACATGCACACATACACACACACATACACACTCATGATATCAGGTGTTTGAATTCGCAGCCAGCATTCCAGATTGGCTGAACCAAATGCAAGCATAACAACATAGCAGCCACTTAAAACCCCTGCCTGGCTGCCTCGAGGGGACACTACGACTACAGCAAGGGCATCTGGAGAAAGATGGAAATGACCCAGACCGGGTGTAAGGAGGTGGGAAGCTCCTATGGAAGGAAGGAAGGGGCCTCAGGGGCCCATGTGTTTCCATGGGGGCAGTGAGCTGTGCTGTGAGTGGTCAATACATTTTGTGAGCAAGAAAGATATATCGGTGAGTGTGAGGCCTGAGTGCAGCAGCCATGAAACATGGGGTTTAGGACTCTGATAAATTGACTCAAGAGACTATTGTGTTCTATTTATTCCCAGGTAAGTCCTTGTGATTGTTTTTATTATTTTTCTAGAGAATCAATGGCAACTGTCCTGACATTGTTTAAATTGCAGTGAAGTGAGGACATCATGTTCCCAGCCTCCTGCTTACATCTGTGTTCAAACATGTTAAATCTGGTCAGAGGATATAGCTCAGCAGTGGTGTGTGTGTGTGTGTGTGTGTGTGTGTGTGTGTGTGTGTGTGTGTGTGTTAAAGCAGTTTCTATTAGAGTGGCTGACATGCTGTGGTTGGCTAGTACAACAATAACTGTCTCACAATGAAAAGGCCAAGAATGTGATAGTGGTTCAAAATGGACGTCCCAGCTGGTCTCTGTTCTATCTATATAGGAACTCTGAAGAGGTAGATTCTAATACAATCAAAGGAGTGTCTCAGTAGCAAGATAGATAAAATTGCCAGTGAGAATGAGGAGAAGCAGGAAAAGGAAAAAAAGAAAAGCTTCCTTCTTTCATGTCTTTTTTTTTTTTTTTTTTTTTTTTTTTTTTTTTTTTTTTTTTTTTTTTGATGGGCTCCCACAAAGAAGATATGACCCAGATTTGGAATGGGCTTCTCACCTCAAATGATCCAGATTTAGTGTGGTAGTCATAGCTCAAGAGATCCAGTTAAGAAAATCCCTCGAAGGCGCACCTCGCTGCTTAGTTGGATCGAAATGTGGTAGAGTTGACAAATAGCAGTAGCCTCCACAAGTACTGCACGGTGAGTAGAAAGCCAGCCTGAGCTACATGAGACCTGTATCAAAACGATAAATGTTGAGCCTATTGGCTAACTTGTGCCTTGGGATTCTGTGTCCTTGAAGACTCAAATGGCCCCTGTGCTTTTGTCTGGTAGGTCAACGGAGCCTCAGGGTGAATGGGGCCGAGCCACGCATTCAGCGGACACCAAAGCAGACTCACATACGAAACTAAACAAACAAACAAAAAAAAATCTCAATGAGAGAAATGCAATCTTTGAGTAAAAAAAAAAAATAAACACTTTGAAAGTGTTCAACATCCTTAGCTAAAGGGTAAATACTCTAAGTTACACGCCACCCCAGTTAGAATGGCCATCAAGAAGGAATAGAAAGAATTGGCATCAAATGCCGATGTGAGTGTGTTGAAAGGAAACACTCACACACTACTGACAGGAGTATAAACTAGTGCAGACTTTGTGAAGATCATTCTGAATGTTTCTCAAAAACTCAAAATAAAACTACCATACGGCTCAGTTACATCACTCCCAGGCATGCACCCTACTACAGAGACACTTACACATCCATGTTTATTATCAACTCACAATGCCTAGGAATTGAAATCAGTCAAGATGTCCATTAACTGATAGGTGGATAAGAAGATGTGATCTATCTATACACAATGGAATATCACTCAGCTTTAAAGAAAAGTGAAGTCATGAAATGTTCGGGTAAATGAATAAAACTAGGGGAAAAAATTATGCTGAGTGAAGTCACCCAGACCCAGAAAGACACATGTCGCATTCTCTGTCTCATATGTGGATCTTAGCTTTGAGTCTTTTGTTTAGCTTATTTAACCTGATTACATGTGGAAGCCAGGTGACTAGAAACAGGCCACCCCGGGGTAGATGATGTAAAAAGGAAGAGACAGTAAAATACAGGTACAATGAGAGTAGAGATGGGGAGTAGCAGGAGCAGAAAGATTCAAGCATGGAAGAAGGGGGGAAATGGCAATATTGGCAGAAGGCTTAACCAAATCAAGAATACACAAAGAACTGTTACGGAAGAGCCATAGAAAATAGGAGGGCTGCGAAATAATGACTTCTGGATGTGGTCCAGCTGTTATGTGCTTCAACTCACAGCAGCCGTGGTTACCTGCACAAAAACAAGCCAGTCAACATCCCAGTGGCGGGAGAGGGGCTGTGAGCCCACGCCCCTGGAGGGTCTATTGGCAGTACTGATGGCTGACAGCTACTGAGGAAAAAGGAGTCACTCTCCTTGGGGAAAGTGGCCACTACTAGTAGGTTGTTCATGCCCTGGTAGAGGGCCTCATACCTGTGTGCACACAGGCAGCACGAACTGGACTCAGGGGGCTGTTAGTGACAAGAGGTAAAAAGAATACATGGGATAGGGCACCAACAGGAGTTGGAGGAAGGTGGTGGTGGAAGGATACAGTCAATACACGTTACATAAATGTACAGAATTTCCAAAGAATAAAACTATTGCTTAAAAACAAACGAGGCAGGCTCCCCATCCCCAGGATGATTTTCTTATTCCAGTCTTCGAGCTTCTGGGTTTTCTTGCTCTGTTGATAAATTCAAGGAAAACTTTTACCAGGAAGAGAAGAGAAATAGGACATTCCTTCCCCTTATACAGACCTAGTGGGGAGCTGAGCAAGTCTTCAATGTCTTCTCAGTCCCTGAATGTCTCCAGACACATCTTAGCTCTAGTAAAAGAGCCAAAACATAAAGGAACAAGAAATAGTGCTTGCTTGAATAGCCTAAAGGGGAAGAAACTCAAATGTCTTGCTTGGGAATGGGAGAAATGCAATCTTTGCATCAAAAGAAAAAAAAAGAAAAGTCCTACCCCTAAAACCAGGACCTACTAGATTTTCAGAGACCTGCAACCCACATCCAAACATTTCTCCAGCAGAAAGAGTCTGAGGCACAAAGGTGGCCTTGAGCCTGGGTAACCGATGCTGTGGCCTTGAGGGTAGGACCACTGATGGCTTTCCACGGGTCTCTCTAGAAGTAGTGCATAGAAACACGGTGTCAAGCACGTTTGGGATAGCATAGCATTCGTGCTTGCAGGCAGTAAGCACTTTGCTCATAGGACCTGCTATGACTTCCAGTTGTCTTGAAGCAATAGCTTCCCACACCGGATTTTCCAAGTCCAAAGACACTTGCCCACCTCCAGGAGAGGACAGAATCTGTCTGGACTTCAAACAGGGTAGAGCATTCCGCAGTGTTGCTGTTTCTCTTTGGGTTTGATTTGCTTTCTATACCTGCATCCTAATGAACATAAAAAGAGCATAATAAAATCTGAACACGAATATATGTCTTGTGTTCAAATATTTGTCTTTGAACATACATATATATGCAAATATATATAGTGTGTGTGTGTATGTGTGTGTGTGTGTGTGTGTGTGTGTGTGTGTGTGTGTGTGTGTGATTCTCTACAGCACCCAAAGTTCTAAAAAGCACCAAATTTGATCTCTTAGTCAGGAACAACAGTCTTTGAAAGTTTGGTCATGTTCCAATACAATCCTGTTTGCATTTAGCCCAGGACTGACTTCGTAAACCTTTCATTGTGAGCCAGTGAGCCCTTGAACCTTGGTGAAGCTCTTTAAGGACACTTGCACTTAAGCAGTAAACATACAAAATACCAGGCATGCATCTGTTTCCACACACAAAACACACACACATACACAAAGTACAAAGAAGGGATATCCTTGATGCAGACAGCTGACCACACTGAGCTCTTCAAGAAGCAGTTTTATTTCTTTACAGACCTTGAAAAAAAGATTCTCAGCTTCATATGGAGAAACAAAAAACCCAGAATCTCCAAAACAATTCTGTACAACAACAGATCATCTGGAGGTATCTCCATTCCCGATCTCAAGCTGTACTACAGGGCAACAGTAATAAAAACTGCATGGTATTGGCATAGAAACAGAAAGGAGGATCAATGGAATCGCATAGAAGACCCAGAAATAAACCCACACACCTATGAATACTCAATATTTGACAAAGAAGCCAAATCCATTCAATGGAAAAAAGACAGCATCTTCAACAAATGGTGCTGGACCAACTGGATGTCTACATGCAGAAAAATGAAAATAGACCCATATTTATCACCCTGCACAAAACTAAAGTCCAAGTGGATCAAGGACCTCAACATAAAACTAGATACTCTACATCAGCTGGAAAAAAAAGTGGGAAACAGCCTAGAACTCATTGGCACAGGAGACAACTTCCTGAACAGAACACCAACAGCACAGGCTCTAAGAGCAACAATCAATAAATGGGACCTCATGAAACTGAAAAGCTTCTGTAAAGCAAAAGACACTGTCATCAAAACAAATAGACAGCCTACAGATTGGGAAAGAATCTTCACCAACCCTTTATCTGACAGAGGGCTAATATCAAGTATATATAAAGAACTAAAGAAGCAGAAAAGCAACAAACCAAGTAATCCACTTAAAAAATGGGGAACAGAGCTAAACAGAGAATTCTCGAAAGAGGAACATCGAATGGCAGAGAAACACTTAAAGAAATGCTCAACCTCATTAGCCATTAGGGAAATGCAAATCAAAACGACCCTGAGATTTCACCTTACACCCATCAGAATGGCCAAGATGAAAAACTCAAGTGATAGCACATGCTGGAGAGGTTGTGGAGAAAAGGGAACCCTCCTCCATTGCTGGTGGGAATGTAAACTGGTTCAACCACTTTGGAAGTCAATCTGGCGCTTTCTCAGACAACTAGGAGTAGTGCTACCTCAAGACCCAGCTATACCACTCCTAGGTATATACCCAAAATTTGCTCAAGTACACAACAAGGACATTTGTTCAACCATGTTCATAGCAGCTTTATTTGTAATAGCCAGAACTTGGAAACAACCCAGATGTCCATCAACGGAGGAATGGATACAGAAATTGTGGTATTTTTACACAATGGAATACTACTCAGCAATCAAAAAGGAGGAAATCATGAAATTTGCAGGCAAGTGGTGGGATCTAGAAAAGATCATTCTGAGTGAAGTATCCCAGAAGGAGAAAGACAAACTTGGTATATACTCGCTTATATAGACCTACAAGACATGATAAACATAATGAAATCTACACACCTAAAGAAGATAATCAAGAAAGTGGACACAGGCGAAGGTGATTAATCCTCATTTAGAAAGACAAATGGGATGTGCCTTGAACTTATGACAGGAGTCTACCACAAAAGGCATCTGAAAGACTCTACCTAGCAGTGTTTCAAAGCAGACACTAAGACTCATAACCAAACCCTCGGCAGAGTGCAGGGAATCATATGAAAGAAGGGAAGTTAGTATGATATGGAAAGGATAGGAGCTCTACAAGGACCAAATATATCTGGGCACAGGGTCTTTTCTGAGACTGAAACTCAACCAAGGACCATCTATGGATATAACCTAGAACTTCTGCTCGGATGTGGCCTGTGGTAGCTCAGTAACCAAGTAGTTTTCCAAAGTAAGGGGGACACGGACTATTTCTAACAGGATCTCAAGGGCAGGCTGTTTGACACCTCCCCCCAGGGGAGGAGCAGTCTGTTAGGCCACAGAGGAGGACTTTGCAGCCAGCCCTGAAGATACCTGATAAAACAGGGACAGATGAAAGGGGAGGAGGTCCTCCCCTATCAGGGGACTTGGAAAGGGGCAGGGAGGAGACCAGGGAGGGAGTGTGGGGTTGGGGAGGGAATGAGGGAGCGGGATACAGCTGGGACACGGAGTTAAGAAAATGTAACTAAAAAGAAAAAATAAAAAAAAATAAAAAAAAAAAAAAAAAAAAAAAAAAAAAAAAAAAAAAAAAAAAAAAAGAAGCAGTTTTATGAAAAATTTAGATTTGTGTCCTTCAAGGAACTGAAGTGCCTTGCCGTGAAGCTGACCCTGGGAGCAACAAGCAATGACTTCAGAGTTTTTAAAGTTTTGTACACACTTCAGAATCCAAACCTCATATTTTCTTTGAAGGAATCCGAAGGGTCTAACTATAAAAGAGGGTGGAGTTGTTTTTGAAGTAAATAAATAACCCTCACATTACCTTCTTCCCATATTACATATTATCAGCTAGTCATCTTTATTGAATATCTACTCTCTACAGATGCTATTTCTCTTTACCCGTACAGAAAAGGGGAAGTCTTTACCTACCCTCACGATGTCTAGGCTCTTGACACAAAAGACAGACAGACAAGGGGAAGGCATGCAAAAAGAATTGCGTGTTTCAGATTGCGTGAGCGCTCTGATGGGAGGCAAAGGGCTGAAGCACCAGTTTAATCTGATCACTCATACACGAGGATTTATGAAAAATTAAAAAAATAGGAAAAAACAAACAAACAAAAACAGTGTACGCTTAACTTAGACAACAGAAAAGCTGAGCAAGCTCTGCTTGGTCAAATTCTCCAGGCCTGTCCATAAATGGATAAGGACATGCCTTTCCTCCAAGGAGATTAGGCATCTCTCACGGAGAGGGCTGGGAGATGTATGACCTCCTTCATGGAAAACCAGGAAGTCCCTCAGCACTTGCTGCTTCTCTCATTCCTTCAGCTTAACATGTCCAGTAAACCAAAGTGTGTTAAATTTTGGAACGTGCGCTCTGAAACACCTCAGCCAACACTTAGCTTGTTTTAGCTCTTAGACACAACCTGCCTGAGTTTTATTAATTTGTTCTGATCTCTAAAGTGCAAGGCAAGCTATGCCTGATGGCCTGTAATCCTAGCACTCAGGAGGCTGGGGCAAAAGGATTGTGAGTCTAAAGCCAGCCTGGGATACATAACAAGAGTCAAAAAGAAAACAAAAAAACAACAACAAAAAATAATAATAACACTCCAAAAAAAAGTTTTAAAAGAAAGCACAAAGTTAGACCCAAATGGAGAATATATTTTGATGAATTCTTTGAATCCTCCCCAAGGCTTTAAAATAAAAGAGCACCAATTTCTTGACAGATAATTTACAGACAAAATAGTAAAATCATGCTTTAGTCAGTAATAGTCCGCCATCTACGTGTGCAAGTGTCATCAAAGCATCTCTGAAACGAGCAACGCAAGACTAAGCCTTCATAAAGTAAATCAGGAAAAGCTAAGCAATGCCATTTCCTGATAGGTGTATTTAAAACCAACAATCACACACTGAGGCCTACTGGGCGGCGGGTGCACCATACCAGGTCTGGAGAGGGAGACATGCGAAAATGCCATGCAAACCCCTTATAAAAAGTATAATGAAAAAGCTGTGTGCAAGGACTTTAAGAGGCCAAAAGAGAGAGCAGAGGAGACTCGTGGACCCTGAAAGGGCTGAGGCAGGCTCCCTGGCAGATGTGACACCTGTGTTGCATATTGGACCACATCCACACTCACTGGGCAAGGAGATGGTGGTAGGTGCAGGCCGTGGAGACAGCTGCCTCCAGAGATGTGTGGGACTCTTGCAGGAAGGGAAGCAGGTGGAGGAGGGAATGTGGTAAAGGCCTTCTGGAGTTTGGAATGCATCCTCAGACAACATGGAGTCTGCGGGAGCTTTAAGACAAGGTGGAAATCAAGATATGCTAGCCAGAAATACATCTGACAGAAGTGCAGATGAGGGATTCAGAGGGGAAGTAACTAGTAAGGGGAAAGGCAGACACAGCTTTCTCCAACTGCTTCCTCCAGAAGGCACACAGGTCATCCCCAGGGGTGTTGTATTGTTCTGAGAAGCAGCTCTCATATGTTCTGGAAAGGCCTGACTATATCTATGAAGTCCCCTTTGATACCCACCACATGAGCATATAGGATGTCTTTATATAGGATGACTGATACGGCAGGGGCAATTGTTTTATTCTGGTCATAGGCATTGTGCACGAATCAAACATTCAAGAAAGATGTGGCAGTTCTGTTGACAAATCCTTCACATTGAATCCTCCAGTTTCTCAATATGCTAGTGTTCTAATATCACCCTTGACAGTTTTAAAGTGACAATTGCTATAGCAGCTCTTCTTAAATTATCCAACAAGGTGTGAATTTGTTAACTCCTTCCAACAGCGGGAAAGATAGAGCTCAGGCGTTTGTCCCTGGTTCTATAACTATGGAAACAGAATCAGGGTTCAGTCTCTGGAGCTCTGGATACCAAGTTTACATTGGAATGTAAAGAGATACAGAGACCAGAAATGTTTCCTCTTGAAATAAATTTCAGAAGCTCTAGGAATTTGTTTCTCACTCCCTTCTGGAGCTGTGGCATCAGCCTCCATGTTTTCCTCCCTTCCTCCTTTGTCTCCTTCCTTCCTTTCATCCTTCCTTTCATCCTTCCTTTCTGGTAGAGTGATGTTGATGATTACTCTTCATTGATAACTTGACTGGATTTAGAATTACCTAAGAAATGCTCCCCTGGGAATGACCATGAGGACATTTCCACAGAGGTTCTGCTGGGAAGGAAAGGCCCACCTGAATGGAGGTAGTACCATCCTATGGGCTAGGATCATAGACTGAATAAACAGGATAAAAAGATAAAGTGATCTGAGTACCAGAAATTGTATCTCTCTCTGCTCCCTGGCAGATGTAAACATCCAGCTCCGGGTGCCTGCTCCACACCTTCCTCCTGAGATCCACTGTGAGCCAAAATAAGCCCTTCCTTCCTTAAGTTGTTTCTGTCAGGTTCCGTGTCATGGTGATAAGAAAGAGTCCCTAATACAGTGACTGATTTGATCTGCATTTCCTCCTTGCCCCTAAGTAGAGATCAACTGTTCCCAAGGCATTGTGAACCACTTCCTATTTTAAGTGGCATCTTCCAGAAAGCCGAAATAGACCCTTCTCAAACAGGCCCAACTCAAATCCTAGAGAGGAACAAGAGTGAATCAGAGCTAAGCCTTTTAGGGAAAAGGACTGTGACGTGAGGTTTTGTTGTTTTGATTGTTTGCTTCCTTGCTTGCTTTGGTCTGGAAAAGAGGAGAACCCCACTAAACAATGAGAATGCAGTGAGAAAGTCGGAGAGCCCTTTGTCTTGGAGCATGAACACATAGCTGCAGACCAACTTCCCCGTAGAGCCATCAGGCCCAAGGTCATCTACACCTTTCTTGCCTGTCCTCCCTTCCACATCTGGAAGTCTTAGCTTCACTGGCACCATCTCTCACAGCGACTGACACACCACCACAAAGAACAGTAATATTACACATGGGTCTATGCCATCCTGGCCACTGTGCCATTGAATTCAGGTATGGTGTTACCACTTTACATAAGGGAGGACCATGATGCCCACTTTGCAGTAGAAACTGAAGCTCAGAAGGTTTAACGTGCTCAGTTACTCTCCAGGAAGACAGAGTACACAGTTGAACCCAATCTCATGACTCTCACCCCCAGATCTTTCCACCACCTCAGTACCTCTATGGAAAACAGACCTAAGCAAGGACTTCATCTCTGAGATCAATTTCCTTAGTCCAAATGTGTGTGGGCTGGTACAGTGACAAAATTACATCCTAAAACTAATGACAACAAGACAGGTTCGTACCTGTATTTGACCTATGCTATAAAATCAGAAAACCTGTTTCCATAGGGGAAAAGAGTTCCCTAGAAGACCAAGGTAGACTCTTGGCAGCATGATAGGTATGACTCCATAGACAGCGGTAGCAGCAACAGCAGCCGGGAACTTTTTAAAATTACAGTCTCAGGTCCTGCCCTGCTGGAACAGAAGCCACACTTTCATAAGGTCAGGTCATTCATACATTCATTACCATTTGAGAAAACTAAAAACCGCCCTTGGCTCTTTAAACCTTGACAGCATTTCCCCCAATTATCCCTACATTATCTTACCATCTCATCCCTTTCCTGACACTCCAATAATTTTATGTAGGATTTTCATTACTTTAAACATAACATGATACCCTGCCTATGGTCAGGCTCCCTGAATGATTGATATAATGGATATGTACAACTCGGTTCATTGCTGCAATCTAACCGCAGAGCACTTGAGTAGATTGGTTTCCACGGGTTTAATCAATAGTATACTCTGTGGCTCTAAACCTTGGATGCAGGTGAGAGCCACTTGAGGAACACTGAAGAATACCGATCTTTGGCGTCTACCCAAACTCAGTTGAATGAGAGTCTCATGTGCCATTAGAGCTGAAAGCCTAACCCAGCCTGTCAGTTGCACCGTATTGTGCAGAGTAGATGCTCAGCAGTGTTCTGAGAATCAATGGATTCGATTTCAAACCACGTTATTCACTTAGAGTAACATTTCCTCTCAACCGACCGCCTAGTATATTTATTCAACTGCGGTTGCCCTCTTGTCTCTCACAATAACATTGCTCACCTAAGTTCGCGCAGACAGACTGCAAGACATGACAGCCACGGCCCCATGTAAACAGTAGGAAGTGGAGGCAGACAGGAGGAACATAGGTGGGAACTCTCAGGTTGACTTCTAACCAGAGCCCCGTTTGTTCTTTGAAAGCCTTTGTATTCCCTGAAGCACAGTTTCTCTGAGTTTCTGATTGGAAATACAGTAAGCCGACCACACTGATGACTTAGTGCTCTCTGGCCTTTCAAAGCACCTGCATATGGTGTTACAGTTCCTACCACTGAGAAGTGGACCCCCTCTTCACATTTTGAATCTGGGCTTTGACTGTTACAGCACAACAGAAGTGAATGCTGTGCCCATCCCAAAATAGGACTCGGGAAGCCTTGGATACCCCTATTTACTTTTTAGAACCCTTCATAGCACTGAAGACAAATCTGAGGTAGCCCACTAGAAGACTAGAGCCCACATACGAGAGACACAGATATTCTAACATCACCTAAGAGAACCCTCCCGAGATCTTCACATGTGACCCACAGCTGACTAGAGTCATATGAACCAACTGAGCAAGGACTAGAAGAACCCAGCTGATGGGGTTCTTGGTCAAAAGCTAAATTTTAGAGTGGTTTGGAATATAGTCTTAGCAAGCTGGGACAAGGCGAAGGAATAATCAGCCAGTACACTTAAGGTCAGAATGGCTAACTTAGTAATGATTAATCTTCTGTTTTCCTCATGAGGAGAAAATCTGTTTTTATAAGAACTAGAAGAAGCATGTGCAGTGTGTGTGTGTGTGTGTGTGTGTGTGTGTGTGTGATAGGTAGGTAGGTGAGTGGGTGGGTGAGACAAGGTCTCTCTATGTCACCCTGGCTGTCCTGGCTGTCACCATGTTAACCAGGCTGGCCTAAAACTTCATTTGCCTTGGCCTCCCCAGTGCTGGGATTAAAGACCTGTGCAACCATGCTTGGCTTCAAGAAGCATTTGTGTTATCAACGAATAAATGCTTTTTGTTTTGTTTTGTTTTGTTTTGTTTTGTTTTGTTAGTTGAGATAGGTGCTTTCATCTGGGTGCAGTGGCGCACACCTGTAATCCCAGCACTCAGGCAAGCAGAGGCAGGCAGATTCCTGTGAGTTAGAGGCCAGCCTGCTCTACAAAGTGAGTCCAGAACAGTCAAGGCTACACAGAGAAACCCTGTCTCAAAAAGAAAAAGAAAAAGAAAAAGGGTGCTTTCCTCATCATCTTGACAACTGAACACAAAACACTGAGCAGCCCATATACTTCTTCTTTCTGTCTGTCATCTTAACTACTACTATTAAGTTGACTTAACCTTGCTGCCCTGATCCATTTCTTCAACCTACCAGGTCAAGCACAAAGGCCCCATCAACAACATTTCCATGATCTTCAAAGCAGTTAATTGGGCCCAACTCATATGCAAGTAATGTCCCAGATTTCACATGTTAATCCAAAGCCATAAAAGTAAAACAAATGTAAACACATGTCCAAGAGATCTTTGTTCCTTCCTATTTTATGCACCAATATTATTTGTCATTTATTGGATGTCATGAAAATGCTGAGACAAAGCTATGACACCTGCTGCAAGATAGTGTCTTAGCTAGATGTGCCAGAAAATCTGCACCAATGAATCCACACCAATAGAGTTGCCAAAACAAGACCTGCATAATGAGAACAACAGTTGAAGTGACAGCAAACAGTGGAAATTTCACAAGGCCTCATCCATAGATGAAAATCTACAGGCAGCTAATAGCTGCTGGGAGATCAGCTTTCTCCAAGAACAAGCTTCTGTAGGGTATCCAATTCCAAGTGGTCAGCCCTTAACATATGTACATACAAGCAACACTAAATGGATTCAGTAGGTTGTGTGCATGCACAAGCACGTGTGTGTGTGTGTGTGTGTGTGTGTGTGTGTGTATGTGTGAAAATAATTAAAGAAGAGGCCATGAATCTGAGAAGGAGGGGTGACATAGGGAGAGCTGGAAACGAAGAGGGAGGGGTGAAAAGGATATATAAATAGCATACTCATATATGAAATTTCAAAGAATGAAGAATTTAGATAAGAAAGAATATAACCCAAAGAACACATCTGGGGAGTCAGATCCAGCCAAGACATTGACTATAGATAAGTTACACGAATAAGGCCAGCAAGGTACTGATGACACACACCTGTAATCCCGTTATGCCAGACTAGGCAGGAAGATGGTGAACCCAGGCTCAGCCTGGAGAACATAACAGGAGCCCACCTCAAAGCAAACCAGAACAAAACATTACTAATGCAAGCATTCAGGAAGCTCAAAAGAGTAGAACCGAATGAATGCTTTAACAGCCGAGTAATGGTCCTAGGACTCAGTACCTCCAGCAGGTAGAAATGTGACATGGGCAAGAGCTTCAGTGGGGAAAGCAGAACGAATGGTGCCGTGTTCTAAAGTAAGTTTGATGCTGCCCTCATGTGGAATTTCCATTGGAAGTGGTCAGAATCAGGGAAGCGGCGGCCGGGATGGATGTGTTTGTCATGATACTGCGATGCAAGACCGCCATCTTTGCAGACGCCAAGGAGTGGAGCTTCGTGTTGGAGCTGAAGCGCAGTGTCGAGGGCATCCGCAAGTGGCCACCGGACAACCGGTGACTGTACAGGATGACCGGTTCCTTGATGATGGAAAAACGCCGGGCGAGTGTGGCTTCACTAGCTAGGCTGCACGGCCACAGGCACAGGGGGCCTGACCTTCTGAGCAGGGGATGCCTTTGAAGCCCAGCGCGTTGAGCCCTTCTCCAGAATCTGTTGAAGTCACAGATTGTGGACGCAGTGCCAATGAACAAGCTATGCAGTGAGGGCCCCAGGCCCGCCCTCTAAAGATCCACTCCCCCAATTAAAAAAAAAAAAAAAGTGGTCAGAATCCATCTCTGTGACTCTTTACCTTGAACTTGTCTCATACTACCTTTCTTCCACGCCTGCGAATGGTGGTTAGAGTTGAAAGAAATATGTCCAAGAGATCTGTGAACAAGCGGAGTCCAGATGGATCCACACCCCACACCTCAAACATAAGGAAGGGGTGCACCATAGCTTCTTTTTTGGCCAACAAAAGCAATTTAAGGAAGAAACGGTGTGTTCAACACCCAACTCAAGCTGTAGTCCATCTTTACAGAGGCAGATGTGTCAAGGCAGCCAGACCTTGAGGCAGAGTCACACTGCAGCCACAACAGAGAGGGAGAAAGGGAGAGAATGATGGATGGACAATGATGGATGGATAATGAGTGCAGGGTTACACACACACACACACACATACACACACACACACCCCACACCTACCTCTTTTGGGAGGCTTCAAGAAAATAATTTCCAAGAAATTCTGCTCATTAGAGTTCTCATTCATTCAACTCAGTTCTATAGAGAAACACTCAACACACACACACACACACACACACACACACACACACACAGTTTGGGAGCAGATTATGCCTAGGCATTTTTGTGTGGAATTACAGAGCAGAAGGGGCAGCAGGTGGTTGTTCCTTCCTGCATTCCCCCAGCAGATATGGGTGGTGCTTATTAGAGCCCCAGTGCCTGGGAGATGTGAGTTGCAGTCTGGACCCAAAGAAGCATGGAATGAAAGCCCAATGGACATTTGGAGAAGTGCCCTAACATACTTCCTAGATGCTAGATAGCTAGTTTAGTAGGCTTAAACTAGCCTAGATGATCATCACTGGGGATGATCATCTCCCACATAATCAGCAGCTTATAAAACTAGGAGCTAGATCAACAGAATTCTGGTTACTGTCAAAAGATTGGATCCAAGGTGGCTCTAAGGCATGGCATGCTGAACCACCTGAAAGAGCCTGGCATGGTGGCACAGATTGCCATTTCAGCATCTGGGAAGAAGAGGCAGGAAGATTGGGAGTTGAAAGCCAGCCTCAGCCACCTAGGGAATTTAAGGCCAATGAAACTTTGTCATAAAGCAAAACAGAAAGTCACCATCTAGCCAGAAGTCTGCCGGTAAAGAACAAAGACATATGGTGTCCTCATGTTAAGAATTAATTCAATGGGTGTATCAATCACACAGGCAAGAAAATGTCCTTCGGGGGAGGCTCTGTGCTCTAAACAAGTCTTTAGCAATAATATCAAGCCTACTTAAACTACAAGTGAACTTAGTAGTGTCCTTCTCCATTACCCACTCCCACTCCTTAGGGTTTTGTCCTCTGCAATGATCCCCTTGGCCATTGCCCACTATCCCCTCTTGAAGATGCTGTCCTCTGCACTCTGTCCTCTGTTGCTTGTTCCCACACTATGAGTGTGCTTCACTTTATTCTCTGATAAACAACAACCATCTCCTCCACTGTGTTCTTTATGTCTCATCTTTCAATGGACATCAAACCAAAAAACAAAAAAAACAGTGAACCAAGGGGAAGTCAGACCAGGAGCCGGTGTGCAACTCTCGCCCAAGCTTCTGTAGGAAGGACTTTTTACAGTCTATGTCTATGGCAGTCCTGGGTTAATAACCCAGCAGTCGCCACACTGCTGGGCTGTGGTAGCACAGCGATCCATTCATGATGGTCAGTAATCAGAGAACCCACAAGAAGGAACATGGGCATTGGTGAGGTTAACAACAGTCTCCAGTGAGGAAGACTGGAAGAGGGAATTAGTGAAGTCAAAAAAAGAGCTTGAAGAGAGGCCTGGCTCCATTGGCTACCTCTTTAGAAACCGAGAGGACAGGTGGAAAAAGAAAAATGGATGGCCTGGATAGAAGGAAATTCAAGGCTGTTGCAGAGAGTCACACATCAAAGTCAGAATAAGAAGGTTCGCTTGCCGACAGCTTCACACAGGGCAGCCAGAGGGGAAGCCAGAGGCGGACAAAAACTGCTGTGATCTCGGATATCCGAGGATGGGATCGGCAGGCTGCGCTTATTTTAAAAACAGTGCCTGTCAACATGCTACATGCTAAAAATATGTCTCCCTCTTACAGACCAGAAAGCACTGAAGTTGTAGGGTGTTTCCACCTCTGCCACCCACTCAAGTGTCAATTCAAAGGTGAACGCTATAATTAGTCCTTTTCAAATGATCTTGATTTTCTTCCATCTTCCAAATTCAGGGATATAAAATCTGTGGAAGAGGAACTTGCCTCCCTCTCAAGAAGAAATGTTTTAAAAACCTTGTCAGCTAATTATATCCCTTAGTTGGGTAAAACTTGGTTACATTTCTGTTATCAAAAAAATAAATCTCTCTCTCTCTTCTGAGGTACAAAAGCAGTCACCATGTCCTGCATTTTCCATTCCAAACACCATTTATCTTTACTACTTTATGTATACCCTCAGTGCCACACTGAAGGCAGACACAAGAATACACTGTATACACAATCGAGTGTGTTGTCAAAAACAGCACAAAGACCTGAGCTGACCTGAAGAGCAGCTGTTCAAAGCTCAGCTCCATCCTTACTTGATCTTTCAAACAGAGGCCCATTCCCTCCTAGAGCAAGATCAACCCCCATTTTATCCTCCCTTCTGACCCATCCATCTTCTGTGGTCAGTTAAACAGCAGGCATCTTACTACATTTTCACTTACAGTGACATTAGCACTCAGCCAGCACTTTGGAATTTTAATTGTTCAGTGTGTTGTTGTTATTGTTCGGGTATTTTGTTTGTTTGGTGTTGGTTTGTTGTTTTGTTTTGTTTTGTTTTGTTTTGTTTTGTTTTGTTTTGTTTTTCCCGAGGGTTTCTCACTGTATCCTTGGCTCTCCTGGACCTGCTTGGTAGACCAGGCTGGCGTGGAACTCAGAGAGATCTGCCTGTCTCTGCCTCCTGGACAGTGCTGGGATTACAGGTGTGGGCCACTACATGGGGTGATTGTTTAGTATTTTATCCCAACACCCACCATAAAGAGCCAGAGGATCCAGTCCTCTCACCAACTCTCACTGAAGTAGCTGAGTGACAAACATCACTGGGGAGGTTTCTGAGACTACAAGCTGGCATTGTGGGGAAGAACTCTTTGGCCAGTTAGCTAGGGCCTGACAGGACCCACAGCCATACTTGTGTTTGCCATCCTATTCAAAAGTGCTATCTCAAAGCCAGACAAGAGTGTGTACAGACTCAGGGTACATGAGCACCCCAGCTCTGTGGTTGGCCCCAGTTATTTTGGGCAAATCCTTGCTTTGCTTACTCTTTCAGGGAAGCACTATACTGGTGTTAGTCTCCCTGGTGCTTGAAGATGACTGGGTCATTTAAATCACATCCAGGGCTCTTTCAAGGAAAAGCACTACAGACTGGCCAGGCTGTGGTACAACCATTATCTGGATTACCTCACTGAGGAAATGTATCCCTCAGGTCATTGGATTTCTTTGATTAGATTTCAGTATCTCTGAAATAGGTCCATCAGTAAGAATCCCATATAGGCCTTCTCTATAAAAGAAGAGTTCACCATGCTGTTAGCAGCACTGGGTCAAACTCTGGCATGCTAAGAAAGAACACTGGTCTGAGAGGTGATCCTTTTTACTTGCAGACAGGAAATGGCCTTTTTGTTCATGGTTAAGTTGGCAGAGCCCAACACTATTCTCCATGCCTCATTCAGTCATGGTTCACATACTCATTACCATTGTTCTCAGCACCAACGGTGAGCATTAGCCTCAAAGTAGCAGATACAGAGAACGCTGAAGTGATGCCCCAGACAGGGAGTAGACAGCTGCATTAGCCTAAAACACATGTACAATTAACATGATTATACAACAAACATACCAAGTGGTCCTTTGGCCAATTCAGGAGTCAGGACACTGGACTAGTAGGACAGCTAGATTCAGTGTCATGCACACTAGCCTCCTGATAAGCAACCATTTAAATGCATTGAAACACTTCTTACACCTTAGCTTATCGCTTCAAGACTAGCCTCCCCTCACATGAAAACACTGCTTTGTGAAAGTTTTCTGATGGAAGTCCTGCATCAACTGACCTATCTCAAACTTGGTAAACCGTATCAGGTAAACTGTAAAGTGGCTTCTTGATCACCATTCTTTCTGACTCTGAAGAGCTCACTTGAGTTTTACTTGCAAACAACCTGTCTAATTGCTTCAACATTTCCATCTTTTCACTGTTGTTTTACATCGAGTTATCATTTCAGTGTGAAGGGCCTCTCACAGCATGTGTTTATATAGTGGGTCAGTGTGGTTAACACTGGCTACTTGATGGGATCTGGAATTTCCTGGAAGGCGAGCCTTCAGACACACCTGTCAGGGATTATCTTGATTAGGTTAATTGGTGTAAGAAGGCCCTTTGTGAAAGTGGGCGACATCAGTTCCTGGGCTTGGATCCCAGAGTGCATAAAAAAGGAGAAGTCCATCTAAATAGGAGATTCATCACTCTCTGTAGATGTAATGGGACCAACTGCCTCAAGTTCCTGCTGCCATGACTTTGCCACCATTACGAGTTGATTCCCTCAAACTGCAAGACAGAAGAAGCCCTTCTTTCCTGAAATTGCTTCTGTCTACTATTTTATCATAACAACAAAAAAGTGATGGATATAGCTGACAAATATTGGATCCATTTTGGGAGGTGTGAAACTTTTTGGAGATAGGGCCTGGCTGTCAGACATAGAACTGTATAGGAGTTGGGAATAGATTGGCTTTGCTTAGTGCACAATTTCTCTTCATTTCTGGTCCACTGAGATCTGAATAAGCAGCTATCCCATAGTCCCTCCATCATGAAGCTGCTTGCTGTTATGCCTTCCCCAATCATGACGGACTGTATCCCTTAAAACTGTGAGCCCACACACAGTGGGCAAAGTGACATTAAACTAACTGATACACAAAGTTTCACATTTGATTTTGTTTATGTTATATTTACTGATAAGGAATCCAACTCAGGAACAACCAAATGAAAGAGCAGTTCAGGGAGAGGTGTAGACAGATTCCCAGAACCCCTGGCTTCTCTAGAAATCCTCCCAGCACCTCAGTGTGCTCACCAACTCAGAAGTTCCTGACTGAAAAGCCATATTTCCTTGGGATATTCCAAAGCCTCGTTCATGCCTCATCCACTCCCATCTCCTACCATTTAAGCTCAGTATTTCTCAGAAGCTCAAAAATATCTCCATGACTATCTTAGTCACCATTCTATTGATGTAAAGAGACACCATGACCAAGGAAACTCTTCTGAAAGAAAGCATTTAATTGGGGACTTGCTTACAGTTACAGAGGCTTACTCTATCATCATGATGGCTGGGAGCATGGCACATGCAGGCAGACACTGCAGCTGCAGCTGAGAACTGCATCCTGATCTGTGGCCTTTTGAAACCTCAAAGCTCACCCCCAGTGACACAGTTCTTCTGACGAGGCCACACCTCCTAATCCTTATAATCTTTTCAAATAGTGTCACTCCCAGGTGATCAAGCATTTAAATATATGAGCCTCTGGGGGCCATTCTTATTCAAACCATCACAATAGCCAGTCACTATTTTAAAAAGTGTTCAATCTCCCTCACCACCCTGGAAATACAAATTAAAACTATTTGATATACCTCCTCTCCTCAGTCAGAAAAGTCAGCTATCATCAACAAACCTGACAGCAAATGTTAGAAAGGATGTGGAGGGAAAGGAACCATTATTGACTGTTGGTGGGAATGCAAATCAATATAGTCATAGTGGAAGTCATTTTAGATTTCTCAAAAATATTAAAAAAAAACCATCTTATGATCCAGCAACTTCCCCCCTAGACAGAGAGCCAGAAAGATGCCATACCCTTCCACAGGTATGTTTGCATCCTCGTGTTTGTTGATGTTTTATTCTGTGTAAAAAAGAATTAGAACAGATCTAACAATTCACCAGCAGATAAAAAACTAATCAAACTTTGATCAGTGTGTGTACGTGTGTGTCTATGTACTACTCAAGGAAGATGAAGCTTGAAACATGCAGAGAGCACTGTAAGATGGTTTTCCAAGCAAATGGACCCAAGAAGCAAGCAGGAGTAGCCATTCTAATATCTAATAAAATAGACTTTCAATCAAAATTAAACAAAAGAGATGGGGAAGGTCATTTCATACTCATCAAAGGGAAACTCCACCAAGAAGTCACCAAAATTCTGAACATCTATGCCCCAAACACAAGAGCACCCATATTTGTAAAAGAAACATTAATAAAACTGAAACCACACACAGATCAGCACACATTAATAGTGGGAGACTTCAACAACCCACGTTAAACAAAGGACAAGTCAACAAATCAGAAATTAAACAAAGAAACAATGACTCTAACAGAACTCATGAATCAAATGGACCTAACAGATGTCTACAGAACCTTTCACCCAAACACAAAAGAATTTACCTTCTCAGCACCTCATGGAACCTTCTCAAAAATAGACCATATAGTTGGTCACAAAACAAGTCTCAACAGATACAAAAAGATTGAAATAATCCCATATATCCTATATGACCACCATGGACTAAAACTGGACCTCAACAACAACAGAAGTAGCAAGAAGCCTACACACACATGGAAACTGAAAAAGTTGCTACTAAACAACAGTTGGGTCAGGGAAGAAATAAAGAAATCAAAGTCTTCCTAGAATTCAATGAAAATGAAGGCACAACATACCCAAACTTATGGGACACAAGGAAAGCAGTGCTAAGAGGAAAGTTCATAGCACTAAGTGCCTACAAGAAGAAATTCAAAACATCTCTTGCCAGTAACCTAATGGCTCACCCAAAAGCCCTAGAAAAAAAAAAAAAAAAAGAGAAGCAGACACCAAAGAGGAGTAGACAGCTGGAAATAATCAAACTCAAGGCTGAAATCAATAAATTAGAAACAAATAAAACAATTCAAAAATCAATGAAACCAAAAGCTGGTTCTTTGAGAAAATCAACAAGATAGACAAACCCTTAGCCAAACTAATTAAACGGCAAAGAGACACTATCCAACTCAACAAAATCAGAAATGAAAAGGGGGACATAACTACAGATACAGAGGAAATCCAAACAATCATTAGGACTTACTTCAAAAGTCTATAAGCCACGAAATTTGAAAATCTAAATGAAATGGATAATTTTCTTGATAGATTCCACATACCAAAGCTGAATCAAGACCAGGTAAATCAATCAAATAGTCCTATATCCCCTAAGGAAATAGAAGTGGTCATCGAAAATCTCCCATCCAAAAAAAGCCCAGGACCAGATGGTTTCAGCCCAGAATTCTATCAGACCTTCAAAGAAGAGCTAAATCCAATTCCCTTCAAACTATTCCACAAAATAGAAATAGGAGGAACACTACCAAACTCATTCTATGAAGCCACAGTCACCTTGATCCTAAACCTCACAAAGATCTAACAAAGAAAGAGAATTTCAGACCAATCTCCCTTATGAACATTGATACGAAAATACTCAACAAAATACTTGCAAACCAAATACAAGAACACATCAAAGATATCATCCACTATGACCAAGTAGGCTTCATCCCAAGTATGCAGGGGTCATTCAATATAAGGAAATCCATCAATGTGATCCACCATATTAATAAACTGAAAGAAAAAAAACCACATGATAATCTCCCTAGATGCTGAAAAAGCATTAGACAAAATCCAACATCCATTCATGTTTAAAGTATTGGAGAGATCAGGGATACATGACACATACCTGAACATAGTAAAGGCAATATACAGCAAGCATATAGCCAACATCAAACTAAACGGAAAGAAACTTAAAGCAATCCCACTGAAATCAGGGACAAGGCAAAGTTGCCCACTCTCTCCATATCTCTTCAACATAGTTCTGGAAGTCCTTGCTAAAGCAATAAAACATTGAAGGAGATCAAGGGGATACAAATTGGAAAGGAAGAAGTCGAAGTATCACTATTTGCAGATGATATGATAGTATACATGAGTAATCCCAAAAATTCTACCAGGGAACTCCTACAGCTAATAAACACCTTCAGCAAAGTGGCAGGATACAAAATTAAGTCAAAAAATCAGTAGCTGTCTTGTGTACAAAAGACAAAAGGGCCAAGAAAGAAATTAGGGAAGCAACACCCTTCACAATAGCCACAACAGACATAAAGTACATTGGTGTAACCCTAACCAAGCAAGTCAAAGACTTGTATGAAAAAAATTTCACGTCTCTGAAGAAAAAATTAGAAGAAGATATCAGAAGATGCAAAGATCTCCCATGCTCATGGCTTGGCAGGATTAACATAGTAAAAATGGCCACCTTACAAAAAGCAATCTACAGATTCAATGCAATTCTCATCAAATTGCCAACACAATTCTTTACAGACCTGGAAAGAAAAATTCTCAACTTCATATGGAATAACAAGAAACCCAGAATTGCTAAAACAATACTCTACAATAAAAGATCTTCTGGAGGTATCTCCATCCCTGATCTCAAGCTGTACTATAGAGCAACAGTTACAAAAGCTGCATGGTACTGGCATAGAAACAGAATGGTGGATCAATGGAACCAAATAGAAGACTCAGAAATAAACCCACACACTTATGGACACCTGATCTTAGACAAAGAAGCCAAAACCATACAATGGAAAAAAGATAGCATCTTCAACAAATTGTGCTGGTCTAACTAGATGTCTACATGTAGAAAAATGAAAATAGATCCATACTTATCACCCTGCACAAAACTAAAGTCCAAGTAGATCAAAGACCTCAACATAAAACCAGACACATTAAATCGGCTAGAAAAAAAAGTGGGGAATACCCTAGAACTCATTGGTACAGGAGACAACTTCCTGAACAGAACACCAACAGCACAGGCTCTAAGAGCAACAATCAATAAATGGGACCTCATGAAACTGAAAAGCTTCTGTAAAGCAAAGGACACCATCATCAAAACAAACGACAGCCTACAGACTGGGAAAGAATCTTCACCAACCCTGACAGAGGACTAATATCCAGTATATATAAAGAACTAAAGAAGCTGAAAAGCAACAAATCAAGTAATCTAATAAAAAAAATGGGGAACAGAGCTAAACAGAGAATTCTCAATAGAGGAATATTGAATGGCAGAGAAACACTTAAAGAAACACTCAACCTCATTAGCCATCGGGGAAATGCAAATCAAAACGACCCTAAGATTTTACTTTATTGCTCTAGCAAGGACTTCCAGCACTATGTTGAAGAGATATGGAGAGAGTGGGCAGCCTTGTCTTGTCCCTGATTTCAGTGGGATTGCTTTAAGTTTCTCTCCGTTCAGTTTGATGTTGGCTATAGGCTTGCTGTATATCGCCTTTACTATGTTTAGATATGTGCCTTGTATCCCTGATCTCTCCAGTACTTTAAACATGAATGGATGTTGGATTTTGTCAAATGCTTTTTCAGCATCTAGGGAGATTATCATGTGGTTTTTTTTCTTTCAGTTTATTAATATGGTGGATCACATTGATGGATTTCCATATATTGAACCACCCCTGCATACCTGGGAGGAAGCCTACTTGGTCATAGTGGATAATATCTTTGATGTGTTCTTGGATTCGGTTTGCAAGTATTTTGTTAAGTATTTTTGCATCAATGTTCATAAGGGAGATAGAGCAATAAGACAGTTGAAGGAGATCAAGGGGATACAGATGGGAAAGGAAGAAGTCAAATTATCACTATTTGCAGATGATATGATAGTATACATGAGTGACCCCAAAAACTCTACCAGGGAACTCCTACAGCTGATAAACACCTTCAGCAAAGTGGCCGGATACAAAATTAACTCAAAAAAATCAGTAGCACTCCTGTATACAAAAGACAAAAGGGCTGAGAAAGAAATTAGAGAAACAACACCATTCACAATAGCCACAAATGACATAAAGTACCTTGGTGTAACCCTAACCAAGCAAGTCAAACACTTGTATGAAAAAATTTCAAGTCTCTGAAGAAAGAATTAGAGGAAGATATGAGAAGATGGAAAGATCTCCCATGCTCATGGCTTGGCAGGATTAACATAGTAAAAATGGCCATCTTACCAAAAGCAATCTACAGATTTAATGCAATTCCCATCAAATTGCCAACACAATTCTTTACAGACCTGGAAAGAAAAATTCTCAACTTCATATGGAATAACAAGAAACCCAGAATTGCTAAAACAATACTCTACAATAAAAGATCTTCTGGAGGTATCTCCATCCCTGATCTCAAGCTGTACTATAGAGCAACAGTTACAAAAGCTGCATGGTACTGGCATAGAAACAGAATGGTGGATCAATGGAATCGAACAGAAGACCCAGAAATAAACCCACACACTTACGGACACCTGATTTTTGACAAAGATGCCAAAACCATACAATGGAAAAAAGATAGCATCTTCAACAAATGGTGCTGGTCCAAGTGGATGTCTACATGTAGAAAAATGAAAATAGATCCATATCTGCACAAAACTGAAGTCCAAGTGGATCAAAGACCTCAACAAAAAACCAGACACATTAAATCGGCTAGAAAAAAAAGTGGGGAATACCCTAGAACTCATTGGTACAGGAAACAACTTCCTGAACAGAACACCAACAGCACAGGCTCTAAGAGCAACAATCAATAAATGGGACCTCATGAAATTGAAAAGCTTCTGTAAAGCAAAGGACACCGTCATCAAAACAAAGCGACTGCCTACAGATTGGGAAAGAATCATCACCAACCCTTTATCTGACAGAGGACTCATATCCAATATATATAAAGAACTAAGCAAGCTGAAAAGCAATAAACCAAGTAATCCACTTAAAAAATGGGGAACAGAGCTAAAGAGAGAATTCTCTGTAGAGGAATATCGAATGGCAGAGAAGCACTTAAAGAAATGCTCAACCTCATTAGCCATTAGGGAAATGCAAATCAAAACAACCCTGAGATTTCACCTTACACCCATCAGAATGGCCAAGATGAAAAACTCAAGGGACAACACATGCTGGAGAGGTTGTGGAGAAAGGGGACTGCTGGTGGGAATGTAAACTGGTACAACCACTCTGGAAATCAATCTAGCGCTTTCTCAGACAACTAGGAATAGCGCTTTCTCAAGATCCAGCCATACCACTCCTAGACATATACGCAAAAGAGGCGCAAGTACACAAAAAGGACATTTGCTCAACCATGTATGTAGCAGCTTTATTTGTAATAGCCAGAAGCTGGAAACAATCCAGATGCCCCTCAACTGAAGAATGGATGCAGAAACTGTGGTACATCTATACAATGGAGTATTACTCAGCAATGAAAAATTTGCAAGTATTTGGTGGGACCTGGAAAAGATCATCCTGAGTGAGTTGTCCCAGAAGCAAAAAGACACGCATACTCACTCATATAAACATACAATATAGAATAAACCCACTAAAATCTGTACATCTAAACAAACTAAGCAAAAGAGAGGACCCTAACTAAAATGTTCAATCCCCATCCTGAAAAGCAAAGAGGATGGACATCAGAAGAAAAAGAAAATAGGAAACAACCTCGGAACCTGCCACAGAGGGCCTCTGAAAGCCAGAAGAAAACAGGAAACAACCTTGAAACCTGCCACAGAGGGCCTCTGAAAGCTTCTGCAGTATAGACTGTCAAAGCAGATGCTGAGCCTGATGGCCAACTGATGGGCAGAGTGAATGGAATTTTATGTAAAAAGTGGGAAATAGTAAGAGCTGGAGGGGACGGGAACTCCACAAGGAGAGCAACAGAACAAGATAATTTGAACACAGGGAACTTCCCAGAGACTCATACTCCAACCAAGGACTATCCGTGGAGATGACCTGGAACCCCTGCACAGGTGTAGCCCATGGCAGTTCAGTGTCCAAGTGGGTTACATAGTAATGGGAAGAGGGACTGCCTCTGACATAATCTGATTGGCCTGCTTGTTGATCACTTCCCCCTGAGGGGGGAGCAGCCTTACCAGGCCACAGTAGAGGACAATGCAGCCACTTTTGATGAGAACTGATAGACTAAGATCAGAAAGAAGAGGAGAACCTCCCCTATCAGTGGACTTGGGGAGTGGCATGCATGCAGAAAGGGGAGGGAGGGTGGGATTGGGAGGGGAGGAGGGAGGGGCTTATGGGGGGATACAAAATGAATAAAGTGTAATTAATAAAAAAAATTTAAAAAAAAAAAGATTTTACTTTACACCCATCAGAATGGCCAAGATCAAAAACTCCAGTGACAACACATGCTGGAGAGGTTGTGGAGAAAGGGGTACCTCCTCCCCTGCTGGTGGGAATGTAAACATGTACAACCACTCTGGAAATCAATCTAGTTCTTTCTCAGACAACTAGGAATAGCGCTTCCTCAAGATGCAGCTATACCACTCCTAGGCATATATCCAAAAGATTCTCAAGTACACAATAAGGACATTTGCTCAACCATGTTTGTAGCAGCTTTATTTGTAATAGCCAGAAGCTGGAAACAACCCAGATGCCCCTCAGCTGAAGAATGGATACAGAAATTGTGGTACATCTACACAATGGAATATTACTCAGCAATGAAAAACAAGGAAATAATGAAATTTGCAAGTAAATGGTAGGATCTGGAAAGGATCATCCTGAGTGAGCTATCCCAGAAGCAGAAAGATGCGCACGGTATATACTCACTCATATAGACGTATAATATAGGATAACCCTACTACAATCTGTACACCTAAAGAAACTAATCTAGAGGGAGGACTGGCTAAAATGCTCAATCCCCATTGCAAAAGTAAAATATAATGGACATCAGAAGAAGAAGAAAACAGGAAACAAGTTAGGAGCCTCCCAGAGAGGGCCTCTGAAAGGCTCTGCCCTGTAGACTATCAAAGCAGATGTTGAGACTTATGGCCAAACTTTGGGCAGAATACAGGGAATCTTATGAAAGAAGTGGGAAATAGTAAGATCTGGAGAGGACAGGAGGTCCACAAGGAGAGCAACAGAACCAAAAAATTTGAACACATGGGTCTTTCCTGAGACTCATACTCCAACCAAGTACCATGAATGGAGATAACCTAGAACCCCTGCACAGATGTAGCTCATGGCAGTTCAGTGTCCAAGTGGGTTCCATAGTAATGGGAACAAGGACTGCTTCTGACATGAACTGATTGGCCTGCTCTTTGATCACCTCCCCCTGAGGGGGGAGCAGCCTTTCCAGACCACAGAGGAAGACAATGCAGCCACTCCTAATAAGAACTAACAGACTAGGATCAAAAGGAAGAAAAAGAAACCCTCCCCTACCAGTGGACTTGGGGAGGGGCATGCATGGAGAAGGGGGAGGAAGGGAAGAATTGGGAGGGGAGGGGGAAGGGAAGTAGAGGGGGGATACAAAATAAAAAAAAAGAGTGTAATTAAAAACAAAATTAAATTAAAATTAAAAAACATGAAGAGAAAGAAATAAAATGAAAGAAGATACAAAACTAGTTCTTTTTCTAGTTCTAATTATGTTAATGGTCATTTTGTTGTTTTGGGTGGTGGATAAGAACATAAGATACATTTGATACTGAAAATGTAAAATTTAATGGGAAGTTTCTCAGATTTTATTCTGAATGCCAATTTTAGCTGTATGAAAACTAATTAAGTTGTATAAACTTTGGCTCTGGTTAATTTTGGTTTGTGGTATCCTGACTTATTTGTGATTTTTTTTTTAAATAATGACGATGATGAAATATCTTCATTTTTTTTTTACAAAGGTCACAGTTGAGGTCAATTATTATCTGTTTTACTGATTAGTGTTATTATAATAAGAAAAAAATACTAACTTAATGAGCTAACTTACTCTTCAGCCACCCTTGGCAAAATGTATAGTCAGATCTTGTGAATGTTTCCACAGGGTCTTTTTCCACTTACTCCTTAGTCAGGACCCAGTAGGTTAGTGTTTTTTTTTATCATGTGTGGTCTTGACTAGTTATAGTCATCGGCTATTCAAACTGAGGTATGAGTTATTCATAATAGGTATTGCGATAAAGTCATTTTGCAGACAAAATTGAAATCTCTAATCAGTCAGCTTTAAGTAACAGATAGAATGTACCTGATCACTCCACTGAAAGGTTTTCAAAGAAAGGCTGAAACTTAAGGGGCAAAAATAGTTTCTATGAATAGAGGCACTGGTCTTTGGTCATCAGCTCAAGCCTATGCTCTAGTCTTTGTTTTTTAATTTTTTTAATGTGTACCAGTGTTCATACTGTGTGTATGCATGTGTACCACATGCACGCGTGGTGTCCTATGATACCAGAAGATGACCTTGGACCTCTGGAAATGGAGTTATGGATGGTTGTGAGCAGCTGTGGCTATTCTTTAGTGCTTGTCCTGTGAATTTTAGAAGTGTTTGGGCAGCACCAAGTTGGATGCATAGAGACAGAGATGAATATGGATATAGATAGAGATGTGTGGCTCCATATGTATGGATCTAAAACACACAGTTTCAACATATTGCCCATATTGGGCATATTGACATATTGGTCCTGCTTCTCTTGTTGGCCTGGAAATGATACAGATTTGGATAGCAGGACTGGGGTCTGAGTCCGTGAGAACATGGTAAAACGCTGGCTAATACATCCCATTAGATTCCACAGTTGTGAAACCTGAAACTATCGTGTGAGAACAAGAGAGCCTCCTAACCAAGTGTTCACACCAGACTACGAAGCAATGCCAGGACTGATTTATGCAAAGCCTAAGTCATGCTGTAAACAGATAGCTATTTTTCCTAACCTTCCAAGTCAAAAATAAAAATAAACAAAAACAAAAACTAAAAAACATAAAGTACACTAAGAGAGAAAACTGTACCTTCACTTACAAATGTTGATGAACCCCATAATCGTAAGCTGAGCTGCTCTTTGACTAAAGAGATGACAGTCTCAGAAAACAAGGAGAGTGTAACAAGTTGTGTTATACTCACTCCCTGTACACCGCTTTCCCATCTCCAAAGCCTCCTTCAGTGACCTGTCAGGCAGAGTTAGCTTGATGATTGGTGATTGTTCTCATATGCTCATAAAGATAACTAAACCTATTGTTCTGCCAGTCATGCAGCTACAAGGTTTTTATAGATGTCCACTATCTCCAGTCACTTCCCTGAGTGCCAAAGATAAGTCATTGTCCTCAAGAGCTTTCTTTGTGGTTGGAGAAACAAATGGGAGGACAAATGAAACCACTTTAACAAGTGTGAACAACAAATTATGTCAGAGCCCAGTAAGGACTATGATGAAAAAAAATGAAGCTGGTCCTAGGGTAGAAGCAATTAGAGGCTTGTGAGGGTAAGGCCAAGGTCTCATCTGTTCATGGAAGCTAAGTGAAGTCGGGCCAGGTTAAGGATTGAATGAGGAGTGGTGTGGGCCTTACTGAGAAACTGTAACTAGGAAATGAGAATACAGCCTTCTCTCTGGGGAAAGAGTTTCCTTCTCCTTCTTGGAAGTCTGAGAGGTCACATGACCCAGAGCTTTAGTATTGTATGCAGACTTAACAAGTGTTACAACTTGGGGAGGGGGGGTGTCACTCTCACGCTGTTCCCAGGATCCTGTAACCACCATTATATAAGAGATGTCTGGGTTAGTTTTCTGGGTCACACAGACACTAGGCCAGTCTCCCCTGTGTTCTGACCAACAAACAACCATCAATTCCACCAACTGATGTTTGTGTGAGTCAACTGATGTCCACGCAGCCCACTGGGGCAGAAGGACTATCAAGCCACAGGACCTTGAGCTAAAAATGCAGTGGCTGTTGGCTTTATTGAAGTCGTTATGTGATGTGTTAAGAAACAAATTAATCTGTGAGGGAACTGTGTACTGGCGTGCGACATTTGGGATGGGTTCAGAGGCTTACAAAGTCCATGTTTTACTCAGCTTTCAACTTCTCCATGTCTCCATAGGGACTGCACGCTATTTCTGACTTACTATGGAGGGGTAGTCCTTTGTGTTTGGCTGATGTTTCTGTGTATCTTGCAGGCAGTACAGACTGTCCTTGCTCTGAATCACCTTTTCAAGGATGTTTGTTCAGTGTTTGTTCAGCCTTGGAAAACAGATAGTTCTGTCTTCCCAAGCACGAGGTTGGAGTGCTTTGTCCAGACTAAGAGATGGAGACTCCAAAATCTCCATGTTCTTGTAACACATGCCACTGGCTGTTCAGGGGCTACCTGGACCATTGTCTCCTGTGGCACAGAAATATTGCCCATATTC
Source organism: Psammomys obesus (assembly GCF_907164565.1). Classification (NCBI taxonomy): domain Eukaryota; kingdom Metazoa; phylum Chordata; class Mammalia; order Rodentia; family Muridae; genus Psammomys; species Psammomys obesus. Next base: position 5,724,949 of record NW_026586463.1, read on the forward strand.
GGGCCACTAGCAATGCTGTTAATAATGAAGCCATTATCTCTTACCCAGAAATCTCCAGTCTTATGCCACCCTCCATGAAACCATGGCAAGCTAATTTGTTACCTTCTTGTAAGGAAAGTAAAACCTGAGACCTGCCACTGTTCCTGACACCAATTAATCAAAATTCCTGTTTATAAAATTATCAACCAAACCCGTGCAGGGAAATTGCTTAGCATCTGTAACAGTCCATTTCTCGGCAAATTACCCTGGAAAAGCACATTTTGTGCCTGTTCCCAGAAACTGAAGGACAGGGGCATCCGCACACATTCTTCTTCCTCCTTTAAAAGGGCACAGGATGGAGGCACGGGGCCAAATCTATCTCTTAAATAATGAAAGAAAAGGAAAATGACAAGCTCGATGCAGATATGCCTAGAACACAGAGGCTTACCATCGAAAGGAGAGTAGTTGTCTCCCCTCTTCCTGCATTCCCTCTACCTTTGGCAAGAAAAGCATGCACACTGAAATCACTGGAACTGGAGAACTTTCTCGGTCTTTATTTTAATCACTTAGGCAGAACAATCATGATCCACATGATTGTCACATAAACAACTCAACTCAGAATTCTATTCCCACAGCCAGAGAGATGTGCGCATCTGCTCCTAAAGCCAGTGTCTTCAGTTCAATCATTTCTAACAGAAAGTTGTAACTGCAAGTTAAACTCCTCCCAGCTTTCTGAGGGATGACCCACTGCTGTCAGGCAGTGGAGAGAGGTCTCTGAAGCAGGAAGGATGCCAGGCCTCTCTCAGCACATCAGTTCAAAGCCTGATGATGTCCAACAGATAAGCAAATTTCACAAAAGGATCCCGGGGACTCACTCACAGGCCTTCCTTGTCTTCCACCTCTGGATGTATGTCTAAAGGCTACAGCCTTCCCCCTCCGCTCCCAGGATGCTCATATTCCATAGGACATGACCTCTCTCCATGTTAGGTCAGCCAGAACGTGCTAATGGCCCTAAGTAAACATGAAGCATGTGGCTCAGTCAATTGCCTACCAATGAGTTTTGAAAATGTTGATTTGTGAAAGTGCTATGAGCAGTGAAGTTAGACTCTCAGAGGGCAAGGACTCTGCAACTGAAAAAAATCTTCACCACCCTACATCCAAGAGAGGGCTAATATCCAAAAACATAATAAAGAACTCAAAAAAGTAAACAGCAACAAACCAAATAATCCAATTTAAAATGGGGTACAGAACTAAACAGAAAATTCACAACAGAAGACTCTCTAATGGCTGAGAAGCACTTAAAGAAATGTTCAGTGTCATTAGTCACCAGGGAAATGCAAATCAAAACAACTCTGATTCCATCTTACACCTGTCAGAATGGCTGAAATGAAAAACTCAAATGACAGTACATGCCGGCAAGGATGTGGAGCAAGAGAAACATTCCTCCATTGCTGGTGGGAATGTAAATTCGTACAACCACTTTGGACATCAATCTGGAGGTTTCTCAGAAAACAGGATAGCTCTACCTCAAGACCCAGTTATACCACTCTTGGGCATATACCCAAAAGATGTTCCACCATACCATAAGGATATTTATTCAACTATGTTCACAGCAGCTTTTTTCATAATAGCCAGAAACTAGAAACAGCCTAGATGTCCCTCGACCGAAGAATGGATAGGAAAATATGGTACGTTTATGCAATGGAATACTACTCACATATTAAAAACAAAGACATTATGCAATTTTCAGGCAAATGGATGGAACTAAAATATATCATCCTGAGAAAGGTAACCGAGACCCAGAAAGACACACATAGTCTGTACTCTTAAGTAGACATTATCATAATGTATAGGTTAACCATGCTACAATCCACAGATTTAAAGAAGCCGAGGAGGGCCCGAGGGAAGAGTCCCAAACATCATTCAAGAGAGGAAATAAAATAACTTTCCAAAGTAGATGAAGGGAGCTCTGTGGGAGCAGGGGGAGGAAAAGAGAAATGGGGATCAGATGTGGGAAGATCAGGGAAGAGGGGAAGGGAGGGGAAGACCTGAAGAGAAAATGGAAATAGGTGGGGGAACATCTCTAGGATAGAGGTGACCCTAGCTAAGACGCCTAGCAGTGGAGTGTATGGAGCCTGAAGTCAACACCTCCTGTAGCCAAGTGGGACTTCCAGTGGAGGAAGAGGAACAACAACTCACCAATAAAATCTTCAACCCAAATTTTGTCCTGCCTACAAAAAACGTAGGGATAAAGATGGAGCAGAGATTGAGGGAATGGCAAACCAATGACTGGCCCAACTTGAAACCCACCCCACAGGAGAGAGCCAACCCCTGACACTACTAAAGACCTGCTATGCTTGCAGACAAGAGCCTAGCAAAACTGTCTTCTGAGAGGATTCATCCAACAGCTGATGGAAACAGATGAAAGTCCCACAGCCAAACAATAGGTCAATCTCAGGGAGTTTGCGGAAGGAGTTTGTGGGAGGAAGAACAGAGGGATTTGGAGGGGTTAAGAACACCACAAGAAGACCTACAGAGTAAACTAACCTGGGCCCATGGGGGCTCACAGAGACCGAACCACCAACCAAAGAGCACGCAAGGACTGGGCCTAGACCCTCTACACATAGGTAGCAGATGTGCAGCTTGGTCATCATGTGGGTCCCCTAACAATGGGAGAAGGGTGTCTCTGACTCTGTTGCCTGTTTTGGATCCCTTTCCCTAGCTGGGCTGCCTTGTCCGGCCTCAGTGAGAGCAGATGCACTTAGTCCTGCTGTGACTTGATGTGCCAGGGTGGGTTAGCACTCCTTAAGACCCCCCCTTCTCTGAACAGAAATAGAACGGGAGGGGATGGGCATGAGGACAGGACTAGGTGACGAGGGGGGGGTCGGGACTGGTATCAGGCTGTAATGTGATTAAATAAACAAAACAAAACTGCAGTGTGAAGCCAGGAATGAGACTTTATTAAAGCACAGCCCTAGATGAGCTTCCGTTTGAAAGCTGGGGAATTAATGAAAACTTATATATGTGGTTGCAGATAATCAGTTGGAAATTAAAGCTCTTTTCATTGGCTCATTCATTCAAGTAAACACTTGTTGATCCCTTGGCAAAAGCTGCTTCCCTCAGGGGGCCATAGTAGAGAGGGGAAACCCACAGAACTTGCAGTTTTAAAGCCACAGAGGAGGAATTACAGAATGCTGCAAGAGCAGAGTAAACCCCCTCCCCCCCCATGCATAAAGGGAGTGCATGACCTTCTCCTCTTGCCTGGCTCCGTGCTTGTCATGGTTCCCCTACTCTCTCCCCCATCCTGTGCTTCCAATCAGCTTGTACCTGTGACTGTGAATCTGGGTGATCATTCACAATCATTTACCAAGATAGCCAGCACTCTCAATAACTCTTGGGCACGCCTGAATAGCAATTTCCTCTCTGATCTAAATCAGAGATCTCCAGAAAGAACAGGAAAAAACAACTAGCATTCCTAAACCCTAAGGTTACTGGGAAATCCGGAAATGACACATTAGACATGGAGCTTTAGGCTGGAGAACTGGCTGATGAAATAGGCCACTGGCATAATCCACAATCAGGAAGAGCCATAGCAGAGCCTTCTACGGAAAGATATTTAATGGGAGCAAGGCAGCCCTGAACGCATGGGGAACCATAGCGGGAGAAGACAAAGCCTTGTTAGGAACTTGATGCCACCAAAGAGATGTGCTGCTCATCCTTGGGAGACAGAGGCACTGTCTCAGCCATGTGATCAAGGAGTATATCCAACACACACACACACACACACACACACACACACACACGCACCCACATGCACACGCATACTCCTGCTGTTCTTTTCATGTATTATAAAGCAGCACCTACCACAAAGTGAGCTGTACCTATACAGTCCTCTCTTCTGGGGTGCTGAGACGCACCTTTTGGTGATTTTTCTGGAATGAACTCTGCATCCTTCTATTCCATACCAGTGCTATGAGGAAGAGGAAATAATCTAGATTTGAATGTTAGTCACACCTTGATAGCTGAATGACATTAGGAGAGCCATGGAATCTCTCCCGAGACTTGGTCTGTAGATAAGAACAATGGCCACAGGACTGTGGGTAGAAATGGTGCCCTAAGGCTTCCAGTTCCTTGGTAGGCACATAGCAGGTGTTCAAAGAGAAGTGCTGTCAAGATTCCAAGATGCAGACCTAGAAGGTAGCAACTTTAAATTTATGTATGTGATATAAACATGTATGTGCATGTAGACACATGCACAGAGCCCCATGGAAGATAGGCGTTCTGCTCCTCCATCTTCACCGTACGCTCTTGAGACACAGACTCTCACTGAACCTGGAGCTTGCAAGTTTTTGGTTAGGCAAGCCTGATCCCAAACTGAAGCAGTTTTCTTGTCTCCATTACCCACCCACCTCAACACTAGGGTCACAGGTACATAACGGTGTCTATACTAGCACACAGATTTTTACCTGAGTGCTGATGATATGGACTCAGGTCCTCATGTTCACAAGAGATCAGTCTTATTCACCAAGTCATCTCCCTGGGCACACAACTGTAAACCTCCAACTTACTATTACACAACCTATGTGTTTGTTTGGTTTTTGTGGGGTTTTTTTTATTGTTTGTTTGTTTTCAGTTTTGATTTTTGGCTTTTCTCTGTGCAGCCTTGATTGTCCTGGAACTCACTTAGTAGAACAGGCTGGCTTTGAACTCAGAGATCTGCCTGCCTCTGCCTCCCAAGTGCTGGGTTAAAGGTGTTAAAGCCACCACAGACGGCTATTTTTTAAAAAGTCAAACATAAAATCTCTCCATCTAATAAACAATATTTTCAGATCAGTATCAAGTAGATATGAGACAGTCTCAGGAAACAGACAACCAAAACACAGCTCTTTCACACATGGCCAAATTGCAGAGTGTCTGTTATATCCTGTTGTTATATACCACTAATGTTATCACTTTCTTGGTCTGCAAAATTTCCAGGTAGACAAATGGAAGAAAGTACAGTGTTGCTTCAAGTTCAACCACATTCCTTTATTTCAAAACTGCTTACCTCAGGGACACCCGGGGAATCTGAGGGAAATCTTCAGACTTGGAGATAGAAGAAGGTAGGGTGTGAAGTTAATGAAACTGTTTCTTTGTTTATTTTGGAGACACGGTCTCATGCAGTCTGGGATAGCCTCAAATCCTCTGCCTACCCAAAGATAACCTTGTCTACCAACTACGCTGTACACACAAGTCAATGACTCACAACGATGGAGGTGGGTAGGCCCCCTGGCACAATGACAACAGAAGGAATGGGGTCTTTAAAATCCAGGGACACAGAAGAAGGCTGGCCTCAAACCATGGGGTTTAAGTAGATAACCGAGCCAAAGGCGTGCAACTATGTCTTCAAATCTTCTGAGTGGCTCCTCTGTATGCAGAAGGATAAACTCAGACCACTGCTGAGAAAAGAACTAGCTCTGAAAGGGATCTCACTGTGTCACCAGAAACAAAGCTTTTCTAGCCCCTTGAAATAATTCAGATGTTTCCCCTGCCTAGAAGCATGACACAAATTTAAAACTAGGCTTGAGATATGCCTTGTTTTCATCTTTGATTGAAACCTTCCCAGAATTAAATTAGGTATTTATGGAAAGAGTGTAAGGAGTGAATATGATCAAAATGCAATACATAAAATTCTCCATGAATTATTAAAAATATTTTAATCAGGTATTTCTTTCTAACTTCCTTGGCCATATCTCAAACACTAAGCAAATATTGTGTTTTCTTACACATATGGGCTAGTTCACAAATTATGGCCTTTGGAGATAGAAAGTGACCTCAAAAGACATGATTTCCAAAAAGTCAAAGAAAAAAAAAAAGGCTAAAAAGTTCTCTTTTCTATTACTACTGGTACCATTGTAACCGGTTAACTTTAAGAAATCCAGAGTACAGGCCACCAAAAAAAAAAAAAAAAAAAAAAAAAGAAGCCACAGCCTATTGTTATTATGATATTTTAACATAAAACAAATAGACACATGTATTCATCCAAGCTTTCCACTGCGTAGTTAAAACTTCCCACTGTCCTACGTATGAAAGTCTAACCCATAATGCATCACTCTGGTTGAGAGAGCTGGCTCTTCATCTAAATCCTTTCTCTACTCTCTTTTGCCCACAACACCCTACAACAAGCCTACACTTCCCAATCTTCCAGGGAGGCCTTAGGTAGATCATGTGACTGTCTGGTCATGTGAGTGCCACCTCTGGGTTGATGCCTGGAGTTCGGGTTAGGGTTCCTCCAAGATTTCTTTCCTGGTTCCCGAACCAAGGATCACACAATTCCGACGATGAGGACAACACAACCCCTACATATCTACACACTAAAGTCATTTCAACAATAATATCAAAAGGCCTGGATCATACAAAACAGACTCTGTTTGCCTGGAACACAAAACAAACCATATTCCACCTTGTTTAAAGCATGGGACTGTTGCTGCATTTCCTTGTTCAACAGCTCCTGTCTTACTCTCAAAATATGATCTAATTATGACGTCCAGTTTCGATTTGTTCATATGGACAAAAACTTTAAAACACAGGAAGAGGTCTGTGTGGTAACCCTCCTGTAGCATTGTCTTTCTCTCTGTTTTATTTCAACCAGATGCCTCATACACATCTTCTATGACAACACTTGGGAGATGACATTTTTATCAAGTCTCCATAATGCATTTGATTTGATTTTCATAGGAATCGTTTTCTTCATTTTCATATCCATATGTCACTCTTTTAAAGTAATAATTAAATTATGTAATTACCAAGCAGCACAGGTGGCATGAGCATATTGGGAACAGCTCAACACTCGGTGGATGTCAGCTGCTGCATCATTGCAAAGTCTGCCTCAGAACTTGGTGCTCTAGCACATCAGGCACTGTGTAAACTCACATTTCTGCAGTCGGGGATTTATATGGCTTCCGCTAAGTTTCTGCAATGGTCGGCTCTAAGCCAGTGGAACCGCTCAGTTCTCTGAACGTTGGCTGAATGAGGACTGAGGCGAAAGAGTGATGGAACATCACCCATAAATATCAAGGCTATTCAAGGAGTCTCAATGTTCAGGGCACCCTGAGGCCATGCTTAGACCTGTCACAATGTCGCTTTCATCATCTTTTAAAGCAAGCCAGAATGGCCGCTAAGATCTAAGCATGCAACCAGTTGTAAACATTTTTAAATGAATATTTGTTTTTTATTTAATGTGTATAAGTATTTTTACTGTGAACTTTGTATGTGTCCCAATGTATGCCTGATGCCGGTGAAGGCCAGAAAAGAGGGTTAGATTCTGTGGAACTGAAGTCTAATGCCTGTGAGTCACCACGCTTGTGTTAGCAATAGAACTCACCTATGTCCTCTGCAAATGTAACGAGTTTTCTTGACCACTGAGCCATCATCTCTCAGACGCATCCTGCATGGCTGAGGCTCTGACTAGGCGCATGGACCAAATGAAGAAAGGACAGACATACGTACAATAAATCTGGAATCAGGTGGGAACCTGCTACTGCCTCACCCCAGAACCTCCGAGTATTGTGTACAGCAGGGTGGCAGGGATTAATGTGGTAGGAGGTCTCTGTAGGTGAGTAACCTCAGGCTGTAAACATCTGAAGGAGGCAATGGAGTTGCTGCATACACTGATCAATCATCAATAAACACTCAACCACTCAAGAAGAGCACCACACCCTTTTTGAGTCTGGCCCATAAGAGGGAACGGCTTTGTCAATTTCCCATGGGTCCCAAGCCTTGTAGTCCCCAACATGTATGTGCCATGACACCAATCCACTTCACTCAGGACATCCCTCAGGCTTTCCTCCACTCCCTTCATCTCCCCAGCCCCAAGTTTCTTAAGAACAATCTCCAATATTTGGCCAACAAACAACTCAAGGAACGGGAAAGGCAGGGAAAGAGCCTAGCTTGAGAGTAAGCTATGAGCTACATCCAGAAGGTGCCAAGAAGACAAGTGAGCATTGTTTCCAGATGTAACGGCTACTGTACTATCCTCAGAAATCCATTAAACAGAAATCATTAGAGAGTTCCCATTAGTCCCAAACATGGTGATTGCTTTTAGAACAAATGGACTGCTTTTACTTTGCAAGCCGTAAGTGCCCGGGAGTGAGAATGGGGCAGCCTCGAGCTGGAGTTCACTAAGTGTTTCCCCATGTGAAGCTCTGCTAGGGACAGCAACAAGTCAGCTATGCAGTCAGCCCACGGACTGTGTTCCTTCTGATCAGAAGCAGCTAAGGCTGGTATGCCACCTCATTCCTACCTAGTCCTTGTAATGGTCACCTTGGCAAACGTCATAGCTACAGAAGTAAGAAAGTCGCCCGACCAACATAAAACTTTATGCAAATGAGTATCAAACCTTGGTATATTGAGCCACTTTGAGATTTTGAATTTTAACTTACACCCCAGTACAGGCCAGTCTGCTCTTCAGATGTTAAAGCTGAGCCGAAAAGCCACCAGAAAGACCCATCCTGTGTGTGTGTGCGTGTGTGTGTGTGTGTGTGTGTATGTGTGCAAACATCTGACCAACCATGAGGGTACCATGCCAGTAGTCCCAGTACAACTACAACACAGGAAAAATAAAACATACCGGAAGCCATGCCCGAAGGACACTTGGGTGGGAGAGAGACAGAACAGGGCAGGTCAAGTTCAAGTGTTCAGAACTGGTCAGGACATTAACTGTGAGTGTGGCCTTTTCCTCAGTGACGCTTGTTTCTCCTTCACACAAATCTGACACTCTTCTCTCACGTTTTTCTCCCATCTTCTTTTTCCTCCTCTTTTCTACTCCCTCTTTTTTAATTTTTTTTTTCCTCCAGAGCTGAGGACTGAACCCAGGGCCTTGCGCTTGCTAGACAAGCTCTCTACCATTGAGCTAAATACCTAACCCCTCTACTCCCTCTTTTTATTTTAAAATACCATGACACCCTTCTGCTATAGGCCAGTTTCTTATACTTATGGTATTTGCAATAAGTTAGCATTGAATAACTGTTCTACAAAGCACCATTACATAAATATAAACTCACGTGTCTATAGGTTTTGCCAATTGAGTATGAATTGAAACAGAGAAACTCTCCAACCCAAGAAACTGTCATTCCACTAACACTCAGATATGCTTTGTCACTACTTTAACAAACCCAGCCTGGCATGAGCACAGTTGCCTCTTAATAAAAGCTGCTGGATACTCAGGGTGGAGAAGAGTAGGGTAAAATGGGTATGCTCATCACCGTCAACAGGAAACTGTCTGGCTATAGCACATCTGGACACACAACTTCAACCTTCAGTATATGTCCTCTGGCTTTATATTAAAATTTTTTAAAAGGAGGCTATAATGATATAGTCCAGATGACCAAGCACTCGCCTAGCTCATGCAAAAGCCTGATCCAGTCTTAGCAGTGCAAGAGGATACCACATTTGGAGCATCCAAATGTCAGCAATAGGAAACTGATTTTATAGTTCTATAATTACATATATATATAAAATTATATATATTTCAATAAAATGTGCATTTGTGGGATATTTTTACTACAGTATATTTTATAACTAACAGATTAGAAAAGCAGACTTTGAATTTTTTAAGTACTGGGAAAAAAATCTATGTGACTATGACAAGGATAAAAGGACAGCACTCAAACAGAAGCAAGAAGGGAATCCAGATGTATGAAGGTGATGCTTTTTGACAACGTTGATAAAATAGGGGTGCTACTTGACAACATCCATGGAATAAAAGAAGAGAAGCGAGAAGGTAAATGAAAGATTTATAATTAAAAAAAAAAAAACGGAAATCCTTAACTAGCCACTGACAAACATCACCACCAATCTGCTCACATTCTCCAAGCTGCCATTTATGTTTGGCACCTCAGTGCTCTCAATGAGGACAATGATTAGATAATTTGTAATATGAAAGCATGCTAATGAATGTAATCGATTCCTTCAGAAGGAGGCTTAATCATTAATTCTTTCCTCCTACCAAATGGCCTGTGTGCTTGACTTTATCAGATATTTATGGACGGGGAGAAGTAATTTCAGCTTAATAAAAATGTATTTGGAGTCAGTGCTCTGGCTGTGCCCCTGCCAAGAGCCAAGCACGTGACCAAGGCTTTTTGGGTCTCAATTTCTTCATGTTGAAAATAAAAGAACTAGAGGGACTAAATACATTTTTTAAAAAGGAAAATAAAGGGGCTCAGGAGTCCCCTAATACTTACGGAACTGATAAAACCCATCCTGTCTCTAGGAGCTTGATGCAGCCCAAGAGATCTCAGTGCTCACATCAGCATGGTCCAAGATTCCTGAGGAAAGGACCAGACAGAACCTGTCTTTGGGGGACCTTGACCTTATCGGATTAGATGTTACCACTTATTTATTTAGCAGATTACACTCACGTGGTACTTGTTCCCAAGTGGACATTATTGGCAAGTACAAACTCATTTAATCCTTACAGTCACCCAGGGATGAAGGGGAGATGACATCCTCAGTTCACAGAGGAAGACAACTTTGGTGCTGAGAGCTTAATTTGCCTGGGGTCGATCAACAGAGCTACGACTGAGTTCTGCAGTGCCACTGAGCATGACCATGGCTGTGAGACATCTTTCCGCCGGGACACATCTTTCTGTTTATCTAACCCTCTTTCCCAACTTTCCAATTATACGTTTGTCATTTCGTAGGAGAGAAGGAAGGCTCAGATATAAAACTGCCCAGAGCATCTTGCCTTGAGGATGTTCAGAATACTTCAACTGATATCCTTAGCTCTTGGAGTTACATGAGCTTTTGCAGGTCCTTCTGGGTCAACCTTACCACAATTTTACACTGAGAGCCAATCACAAGGGATTTGGAATAAGAGTTCTAAAGAGCACATAGGGGGCTGGCGAGGTATATCAGCAGTTAAGAGCACTTGTTGCTTTTGCGGAGGACCTGAGTTCATTTCCCAGTTCCCACATGCTGGCCCACAACCTCCTGTAACTCCAGTTCCAGAGGATCCAGTGCCCTCCTCTGGCCTCAGGCACATACAGCACACATACGTACATGCAGGAAAAACACTCACACAATAAAGCAAAAAAAAAAAATAAACAAATCTCTAAAATCATAGAAATACATATGAGCAACGTCGGGTGTCCTCCAGGGAACCATGGCAGCCACCACTTTCAAGTTCTGAGATTCCCCTCAGCATTCACAAGCTAGCCCTGGCCCACCAAGACCATAAAGATTCCCTAGACATCTCCAGTTCTAGGTGTTTGTCCCTACCTCACACCTGGAGTAAGTATCGCAATTACGGACCTCGTATTTCAAGTCACATTCTACAAATGCTAATCTTCGTATTTGTGGTGTCTGCTGAGTCTCACTCATGGTGGACTGCTCTTTTTGTATTATATAATATTAAATTGTCAGACAATATTCAGTGCACTTTAACTTCAAAAAATTCAGGGCCACCTGGCTTGTTATAACTCCAATAGCATATTATCGGTCTGGGACAAATCTTTACATAAGAATAGGTCAGTTTTCATGAATTTTGTTGTTGTTTGTGACAGGGTTTCTCTGTGTAGCCTTGGCTATCTTGGAACTCATTCTGTACGACCAGGCTAGTCTCAAACTCACAGAGATCCACCTGCCTCTGCCTCCCAGAGTTCTGGGATTAAAGGTGTGTCCCACCACCACTCAGCTTTCGTGAATTCATGAATCTCCCATCCAGATCCCAGTACAATCCGGTTAAATCTTATTTCCACTTCCACAGATAATAATAAATACATGAATAAATACAAGAATGCAGGATGAAAGAAGTGACCAGGAAGCTCATTGTAGACTATCACATGATCTCTGTTTTCACGTGTAGTCTAAAATCCTCAAGTTGGCAGCCTCTTTAATTTGTGCGTTTGGTGTACCCACGAATGAGCACATAGCAAGTGCACCTATTCATGCCAGTGAGGAGGCCAGAGGCTGGCACTGGGTTTCTTCCTCTATCATTCTCTCCCACCTCCAGCTTTTTGAGCCAGGACCTCTCACTGAACCCGGACCTCACCATTTGGCTAGACTGGCTGTCCACCAAGCAACCAGAATCTGCCTATCTCTGCTCCCTGAGAGGTAGCACCACCCCATGAGTACTGAGAACCCAAACTCAAGTCCTCACGCTAGCACAGCAAGTGGGTCAATGAACCCACTGACCCTTCTCCACAGCCTCCAAAGCCATAACTTTTATGAGGGAGGTGCAGTGTATCCCAAGCTGGCCTTGAACTCACGATCCTTTGAGAGTAAAGCCTCTCATTTCCCATGATGTCATGGTAGACAGAGCTGATCAAGATTATGGAGAGGTCAAACTTCTTACACAGACTCTTTAGCCAATCCTGTTCTTAGACCCTAAACTCCTCCCAGATACATGGCACACCGAGTTCCTAAAGCTTCTGTGGCTCCTTCAGCTCATTTGCACCCTGACACCTGGGGTTTTGGCTCTTTTCCCTCTGATTAGAAGCTAACACATTATTCATAACATGCATCTTCTATGTATCTCCCTTCTAAAATTGTCATGAGAGTCTCACATCCTGCTACCTCCTCTTGGATTCACTTTATTGATTTTTTTTTTTTTTTACTTTGTGGATGGGTATTTACTTTTTATTGGATTTTAAGAAGTAATTCAGAAAAACAACGTACCATGGTCAAACAGGTAGTTTATTCTTTTAAAGCTCTTAGTAAGAACACAAAGATTCATATTGAGAAATGTCATTGTTGTTAAAGTTGTGTTTGCTGTTATTGAGACAAGTTCTCATGTAGCCTGGGCTGCCTCAAACTTGCCATGCAGTTGAGGATGACTTTGAAATTCTGATCCTCCCACCTCCACCTCCCAAGTGCTGGGATTACATGCCTACAATGGTGTTGCTTTATCACTGGTTAGCCTTCAGCAGAACCTTCTGTGGGAAATGTACTCAACTACAAGCCTCCAGATGCTTCCTTAAAAACTAGAGCAGTGTTCATGTCAAGGCTATGCTGTCTCTGGTCAATGGCCAAAACAAAAGTGAAGGAGCCAGAACCAGGACGAGATGACTAATGAGCCACCTATGCCCAGGCCTTGAGACCCATAAGCCTGGGCAGGACTCTCTAAGAACCACGCCTTCTGCCCATCTTTTTCATGTAGGTCTTCTCTAACAGGGCTGAGCCCTGCTTCACTTCATTTTCATATCCCTGCTCCCTCTCCTGCTGTGTCTTGCAGAGAGATCTCCCAAGGTTTCATGGATAGTTAAACCTCTCTTTGACACCTGGGCATGAAGACACATGCCTTTAATCCCTGCCCTTGGGAGACAGAGACAGACAGATCTCTATGAGTTCAAAGCCAGCCTTGTCTACAAAGCAAGTTCCAGGCTAGCCAAGACTACGTCTTTGAAATTCTGTCTCAAAAAATACTTTTGCAATTCCTCTGATCTTATTGAGGGCTGCAGAGATTGGCTCTGCAGTCATTGCTCTATCATGAAGACTCAGGTTCAGAGCCCGACACCCACATCAGGTAGCTTACAGATACTTGTAATTCCAGCTGCCTTCTGACATCTTTGAGCACCTATACATAGAGAGAAAGAGAGAGAAATGAAAATTTAGGGCTGGAGAGATGACTCAGTAGTTCACAAGAATATTTGTTGCTCTTCCAGAGTGCCCACGTTCAATTCTCATCACCCACATAGCGACACAACCATTTGTAATTCTAGTTCTACCGGCCTCTTTGAGTAACAGGCATGAACATTCTGCACAGACATACATCAGACAAAACACTCATATACATAAAATAAATAAATAAGATACATTTTAAAAGCCCCTCGGCACCTGATTCTTGTAGGAAATGAACTTAAACAATACCCATCAACCACAATTAAGACAGTTTTCAAGTGTTATAGGAATATGCAAAGACTAAAAAATGGGCAAGATATAAATTACTCAAAATAGCTAATATTCCAAATGGATATTCAGCGTGGTTCTAATAAGTCTTTTAAAGACATGGGGCAGCACAGGCATGTGTATATATGCATATGCACTTTACATACATGTGTCTGTATATACACACATATATCATACTATACATATGTATGTACATTTTACCTCAGACATAAAATATCAAAATTTCTGAGTTCATACATATGACTGCTTATTCATTTCTTTACAAATTTCTTTATTATATATATTTATTAATATTTTTTGTTTTTAAATAATTTTATACATTCACTTGTATCCCAGCTGTAGCCCACTTCCTCTTTCCCTCCTAATCCTCCCCTCCCTCCCGAATCTCCTCCCTGCCCCCTTCCCGAGTGGGGGTGTCCTCCTCTCCTTCCATCTGGCCCTAGCTTATCAGGTATCTTCAGGATGGTTGCAATGTCCTTATCTGTGGCCTAGCAAGGCTGCTCCTCCCTCAGCGGGGAGGGGAAGCTCATGAGTTCATGTCAGAAACAATTCCTGTCCCCCTTACTAGGGAACTCACTTGGATACTGAGCTAGCATGGGCTACGTCTGAGCAGGGGTTGTAGGTTATATCCATGCATGGTCCTTGGTTGGATAAACAGTCTCCAACTGAAGACTAGAAGACCACTGTGCTCAGATATATTTGGACCTTGTGGGGCTCCCTGTCCCCTCTAGGATATACTAATTCCTCCTTCCTTCATATGATTCCCTACACTATGCCGAAGGCTTGGTTATGGGTCTCAGCATCTGCTTTGATACATTGCTAGGTAGAGTCTTTCAGGTGCCTTCTGTGGTAGGCTACTGTCCTGCTACTTGTTTTCTCCTATTTCCAATGTTCATCCCCTTTGTCTTTCTAGATGAGGATTGATCATCTTACCCCTGGACCTCTTTCTTGTTTATCTTCTTTAGGTGTACATATTTTAATATGTTTATCCTATCTTATAGAGCTATATAAGTGAGTATATACCATGTGTGTCTTTCTGCTTCTAGGACACCTCACTCAGGATGATCTTTTCTAGATCGCACTATTTGCCTGAAAAATTCATGATTTCCTTGTTTTTAATTGCTGACTAGTATTCCATTGTGTAAAAGTACCACAATTTCTGTATCCATTCCTCCATTGAGGGGCATCTGGGTTGTTTCCATGTTCTGACTATTACAAATAAGGCTGCTAGAAACATGATTGAGCAGATGTCCTTCTTGTGTACTTGAGCATCTTTTGGATATATGCCTGTGAGTGGTATAGCTGGATCTTGAGGTAGCACTATTCCTAATTGTCTGAGAAAGCACCAGATTGATTTGAATAGTGGTTGTACCAGTTGACATTCCCACCAGCAATGGAGGAGGGTTCCCCTTTCTCCACATCCTCTCCAGCATGCATTATCTCTTGAGTTTTTTATCTTAGCCATTCTGGTGGATGTAAAGTGAAATCTCAGGGTCATTTTGATTTGCATCTCTGATGGCTAGGGATGTTGAACATCTCCTTATGCGTTTCTCTGCCATTCTATATTCATCTACAGAGAATTCTCTATTTAGCTCCAAGCCCCAATTTTTTAATTGGGTTACTTGAATTATTGCCTTTTAACTTCTTTAGTTCTTTATATATTCCAGATATCAGCCCTCTGTCAGATGTTGGGTTGGTGAAGATCCTTTCCCAATTTGTAGGCTGTCATTTTGTTCCAACAACAGTGTCTTTTGCTTTACAGAAGCTTTTCAGTTTCATGAGGTCCCATTTATTGATTGTTGCTCTTAGGGCCTGTGCTGATGGTGTTCTGTTCAGGAAGTTGTCTCCTGTGCCAATGAGTTCTAGGCTGTTCCCCACTTTTTCTTCTAACCGATTTAGAGTATCTGGTTTTATATTGAGGTCTTTGATCCACTTGGACTTTAGTTTTGTGCAGGGTGATAAATATGGATCTAGTTTCATTCTTTTGCATGTAGACATCCAGTTGAACCAGCACCATTTGTTGAAGATGCTGTCTTTTTTTCCATTGAATGGTTTTGGCTTCTTTGTCAAAAATCAAGTATTCATAGGTGTATGGGTTTATTTCTGGGTCTTCTATTTGGTTCATTGATCCACCTTTCTGTTTCTATGCCAGTACCAAGCAGTTTTTATTATTATTGCTCTGTAGTGCGACTTGAGATTAGGGATGGAGATACCTCCAGAGGATCTGTTGTTGTACAGGATTGTTTTAGAAATTCTGGGTTTTTTTGTTTCTCCATATGAAGTTGAGAATTTTTCTTTCAGGGTCTGTAAAGAATTGTGTTGGTAATTTGATGGGAATTGCATTGAATCTGTAGATCGCTTTTGGCAGAATGGCCATTTTCACCACATTAATCCTACCGATCCATGAGCATGAGAGATCTTTCCATCTTCTCATGTCTTCTTCAACTTCTTTCTTCAGAGACTTGAAGTTTTTTTCAAACATGTCTTTCACCTGCTTGGTTAGAGTCACACCAAGGTACTTTATGTTATTAGTGGCTATTGTGAAGGGTGTTGCTTCCCTGATTTCTTTCTCGGCATTTTTGTCTTGGGTATACAGGAGGGCTCCTGATTTTTTTGAGTTAATTTTGTATCCAACCACTTTGTTGAAGGTATTTATCAGCTGAAGGAGTTCTCTGGTTGAGTTTTTGGGGTCACTCATGTATACTATCATATCATCTGCAAACAGTGATAATTTGATTTCTTCCTTTCCAATTTGTATCACCTTGATCTCCCTTACTTGTCTTATTGCTCTAGCTAGGACTTCAAGTACTATGTTGAAGAAGAGTACTATGAAGACAATGGACAGCCTTGCCTTGTCCCTGATTTCGGTGGGATTGATTTAAGTTTCTCTCCATTGAGTTTGATGTTGGCTATAGGCTTGCTGTATATTGCCTTTACTATGTTTAGGTATGTTTCCTTGTATCCCTGATCTCTCCAAGACTTTAAACATGAATGGGTGTTGAATTTTGTCAAATGCTTTTTCGGCATCTAAGGAGATGACCATGTGGTTTTTCTCCTTCAGTTTGTTTATGTGGTGGATTACGTTGATGGATTTCTATATATTGAACCATTCTTGCATGCCTGAGATGAATCCTACTTGATCATGGTGGATGATATCTTTTATGCGTTCTTGGATTCGGTTTGCAAGTATTTTATTGAGTATCTTTGTATCAATGTTCATAAGAGAGATAGGTCTGAAATTCTCTTTTTTTGTTGGATTTTTGTGTGGTTTGGGTATTAAGGTGACTGTGGCTTTATAGAATGAGTTTGGTAATGTTCCTTCTGTTTCTATTTTATGGAATAATTTGGAGAGAATTGGAGTTAGCACTTCTTTGAAGGTCTGATAGAATTCTGCACTGAACCATCTGGCCCTGGGCTTTTTTTGGAAGAGAGGCTGTTGATGGCTGCTTCAATTTACTTGGGGGATAAAGGGCTTTCAATCTTTCTACTGGTCTTGACTTAATTTTGGTAGATGGAATCTATCAAGAAAATTGTCCTTTCTTGTAGATTTTCGAACTTTGTGGCATATAGGCTTTTGTAGTATGACCTAATGATTGTTTGGATTTCCTCATTTTCTGTAGTTACGTCTCCCTTTTCATTTCTGATTTTGCTGATTTGGATAGCTTCTCTCTGCCTTTTAGTTAGTTTGGCCATTTGGTTATCCGTAGTGTTCACTGTTCCTGGATTCTGTAGATCAGAATGGTCTTTCTCTGGTGCCTGGAGAATTCTTCAGGAAAATGGGGGAGGTCCAGTGGTTTCAGAGTGTGCGTTGGTGTTTCAGCTATACCTGTAGAAGGAAAGTTCGCTGACACAGAAGGGCAAATTCGGGGTAGCATATGTTTGGTGTGCTTGTGGGTGTGTCCTAAGGGACAGGGTGTTGGAGAATGAAGAGGCCTTCAGTGTGTGAGAGGGGTGCTTTGCAGGCACTGACGGTGTTGCAGGCACTTAAGGGATTGCAAGCGCTGTTAAAGATTGCGGACGCGTATTGTTTTTGCAGGTCTGCTAGGCTTTGGTGGCTATTCAGCTGGTTTTCTGCCACTGAGGGGTTGGATGGCCCATGCAATCACTGGCTGGGCAGCCCTGTGTCGTCAGTACTTCCATTTGCAGACTTGGGATCTGGGAAGGATTGTACTGAGGATCTGAGTCTCTGTGGCTGGCACTCTTTGGGGGTGCGCTCTGGCGGGGTGTGTTCCAAGGGTCCAGAGCTCAGCAAGAGGGCACTAAGTGGGGCGTGGGCTCCTCAGACCTGTGCTCTGAGGGCTGGTGTTCAGCGGGTGGTTACAGCTCTCTGCTGGGGCTGAGGTGCCTGAAGCCCTGCCTCTGCCGTCTTGGGTCCAGGCACTGAGCTTTGTGGCTTTGGGATCCAGGAATGATTGTAATTCCGGACTGAGTCTCTGTGGTTGGCGCTCTGTGGTTGGGCCTGCACTCTGGTGCTGGTAGTGGGTGCACTCCTCCAGTGTGGTAGGGTTTCTGGAGGTGTGTGCCCTACCGCTAGGCGGGATTTCCTATGGTGTGTGTGCTCAGGCAGGGTGGGTTTTCCACTGCGCTTCTTGTGGCGGGATCGCATCCCACGGGGTTGGGGAAGGGGATGCTCCTCAAGTCTGTAGCTTGGCAAGAGGGCCCTGGGCAGGCACAGGGTGTGGACATGTGTCCGAGGGATGGTGTTCAGCGGGCTGTCCGCTGCGGTAAGGGGCCTGGAGCACTGTCTCTGCTGTCTTAGTCCCCAGGCTGTGAGCTTTGTGCTCAGCTGCCTGGTGCCATGTGCAGGCTTCCCTGCACGGGAGGCCCGGACAAGGGAAGTGCTCCACTTCGTTCCCAGAGAAGTCCATGCCTGATCTAAATCTACAAGCACTTCACACTTCTGTGGTGTCCCCTCTCCTTTTGAAAGCCCAAAAGTCCAAATTGTAGTTTCGATTGCCTCTCCACTCACCAATTTCGGAGATTCATGTCCTCTGCCTCTCCAAAACGGTGCGCTCTGTTCGCCGCCATCTTGGAACCCCTCTTTATTTTATATTTTACAACATTTCAATAACTGAACTTTATTACTTCTGTGATCAGAAAACAAAGATATACACAGTGTGCTCTTTCTCTCAGTGCCCTCTGAGGTCTTGCACTGTCTGAATGGATGGAGCTAGTCGGACTCATCTTTGCAGATGGATACACAGCCAAGAGGAACACCTAAACAGCAAGAACTATCAGATCATGATTGCCACAGCTTAAAATATGTGCTTGGTGGATTCCAGGTGTTCTCAAAACCCGAACTGCATTTAGGGATCCTGATGGAGTTCTAGAAGGGAACGAGCAGATGGAGAGCATTGCTTTGTTTTGTCTCACTGTGTTTTTAAGGAAAACTCTACCAAGTCTACTTTGTTCTTCATTTTATCATCTATCTGGTAAGGAAGAATACAGTCTTCTCCCTGATGGTCATGAACTTTCCTTTAGAGTCTGTGGAGGATGAATTTGAGGATCTAAGCTGCTGTGGGATATGTGCTGTGTCCCCCTGTAACCGCCCTCATCTTGTCCCTCAACCAGAAGCTGCCACTGTGTTTTCCAGTTTTGAGGAACTCCTGTGGCTCTAAACATCAGAATAGTGTAATGTTAATACCACCACCAATGGAATTGTAAGAGCAACTGTTTATTGGGTGATGTTTTGTGTCAGGCAACATTCTAAACTCTGCAAATGCACTATACAGCTCACTGAATCTTCGTAAAGATTCTGCAAAAGATGTATCAACACCGCTCACATTACAGAGGCAGGCACAGAAGTAAGGGAGGTCAAGGAACCTGCAGACCTACAAAAACAGAGCATGGTGTAGCTGGGTGTGAACATGAGAAGTTCCCAAGGAGAAATAAGCCATCCAATATCAAATCTGCTCTTCAGATAGAGGGCCAGCTGTCCTTGGCGGAAATGAAAGTCAGACAAGCTAGATAAGCAGAAGGGAAGTGAGATTCCACTGGAGAGCAATCACTCAAAACAGACAAGAGGGTAAGAACCTGAACAAACAAGGGAGGAGGCAAGCGGAGGCTACAAGTACAGACAGGCAGACACAGAGATGAAGTGGGGCAAAGGGGCCTGAGAGGGGCACTGGCAAATATGTTCAGGGAGGTGAATGGTGGGGAAAAGGCCAAGAGAAGATTTGGTTGAGCATGCAAAGTGCTGACATGAAGGACAGGAGGCATGCAGAAAGTCACTGACGGGGTGGTGGCACTGTCAGCCAAGAGGAAGAGGGAGACGCTGGGGTGGAGAGGTGCCCACTCTTGGGAAGCGAAGGAGGGGAAATGGCTGAGTTGAGAGGAACTGCATCATCTCCTGTTCCCTCTTCCTTTAACCTCCGTCTTCCTCAGCCACCGTGCCAAACAGTGAGGGGAGATGAACTCCTCCTGCAGGGCTCAACTCTGTGGAGTGAGATGGGACACAGCAGCTGCTTCTCCCCCCTCTCCCTCCCCTCCCCCCTGCATACGCTGTCAGGGGTGGGGCGGTCAGCTCTCTGCGTTGTGAGGGAGTCCCAGAAAGAATGACATGGTTAAAAGTGAGTAGCCAACACTTAAAATGGATAGTCTTCCCTGCCAGGACTACCGTGACCCTGCCAGATGGTCCCTCCTGTGAGGTGTGTCTCAGAGCCTCGTGCTCTGTGTGTGCACCACTGCAGCCACAGGAGCATGGCACACTTCAGATGCTCTCTCTGTTGCCAGGACAGTCCACACAGCCTGAAAGCCCTGCACTGCTGAGGCCGTATTCATGTCAACAACCTTAATCACTAGAGAGATGCAGTAAATCTACATCTTGGCAGCTCATAAATGCCAAAAGCCAATGTGAGCGGATTTAAGAATTAGAGGATGTGGTCTCCCTCACCTCCCGCCTTAGTCATGGCTTACGGAAGTTTATCATCACACCAACTTCCCACATCCAGAAGTGAGGATAAAAGAAACATCTTCAGGTGCCATGTCTGTATGAGGTGACGGGGCTGGGTCTCTGCACAGCAGCTTTCTGAAGAGATGATGCCAAAGGAGAAGGGAGACCTTGGTGAATCCAGCAACAGGGAAACAAGAAACAACAGGGAAACAATTTCCAGTAGAGAGAGAGACTGGAGTCTATGTAAAAGGCAGACAGCCACAAGTAGTCAGGCTAAAAAAGAAACAAACTTGGCAGAGTCAGAGGAGGCTGCTAGGAAAACCTATACACACAGATCCCTGATGTCACCTGGGCCTATGTTCCTTATGCTTCATTTTTTTTTTCAACTACTCTGAGGTAGCACTGTGTAGTGGCAAAGGCCTGGTAACTCAGTAGAGAATGTCTAAACTGGATCCTAGGATGTTGGCTGGAAGATCTCTTCATGGAAATGTGGCTTTTTCATTTTCTTTCAGGCCTCTGTTTTGAACTTTAAGGGATAGACTCTCTTGCCCTGAGAGTCTTCCGAAGAGCATTTGTGTGTCGTAGGGTCAGCAGTTGCTTACCAAACCAGGGGTTCCCGATATGGTCAGTGGAGATGGAAACCTGGCCAGATTGGAGGAGGGTCTCAGCAAGACTGAGGCTGAAACAAATTTATTGCCAGCAATCAGACTTTTGATACACTTATCAAAACAGAATGCAAGCATGGTTGCCATAATGTAATGGCAGTTGCCAGCTAGATAGGGTATATAAGATTAATGCCTAAGACTAATTGTTCTGCCAAACGTCTATACGCTTTGCCAACTTCTAAGGAACCCAGAGAAACACAGGTGGCTTGAATGTTTCACTGCTTGAGGGAATGCGTCATTTTCTCAGGAACTGAAAGGCACACAGTGCCTGAGGAGCTATAGACTCAGAAACCCATGCAGCTGACACATGTCGTTCAAGGCAGCTAGAACAGGCCAACCCCATGATTCCCTGCAGTGTGCCTTGACAAAAATGGCTTCTGCTCACCAGAAGCTTTTTATGTGTGAACACCTGCTTCCTACGCATGCCGGTCTGTGTTAATATGTGTAGAACACCAGTTGGCCACCACAAAGAGGCTACAGGGTTGCTCAAACAGGTGGAGTGTTGTGCTTTGTTTGGTTTAGATCTGTTTGAAAGAAGCGCAGTTCTGTTTGCTTCTAACCCCCAACTCCCCCGAATCTCTGTGAGCCGAGAGACTACAGCTCATGGAGCAGTGGAAAGTTGTAGCCTCCCCTGTAGCTGCCATGAAAACACACCACTGTATGCTGTAGGCATGTGCACTAAACACATGGTCTACATACGAGGGTAAAGTGAAAAGCATGTCCCCGTTTACTTGTTTTTCGCCAGTTTACAAATACAAGAGAGAGTAGGTAAGGGGCACTCTGAGATGAGGCAACTCACACATAGGAAGACTGGATGTAGCGTGGAGCAGGACAGAATGTAGAAAGGCTGCATAGGCGGCAGGGAAAAGGGGGAGCCTGGAGGGCAGAAGTGAAGGGGCAGAGAAGGGAAATAAATAGCACATTGCCAGTAGGGCAAGCACACAGTAAAGAGAAAGGAGCAGGCAGCCAGCAGGCAGCCAGGCCTGAACCCTAGCAACCTCAGCGACCCTCAGCAGACAGCTGCTCTCGAAGCCTGTTTTCCACATTTAGCAAAGGAAGAAATGATGTTACCTATTTCACAGGGGAAGACCATCAAATTAAAAAGCAATGCTACCAAAATGTTTTCTCTTCCCCCTCCGCATCATCATCATGATCATCATCATCATTGCGAAGTTAGAATCAAGAATATAGGATAGACAAGAAAACGTGCTTCTTAAGGAACAGGACCACCTTGGAAGTGACCTTCAAGTGTAAGAGTCTGGCTTTGATACAGCCTTTCAGTGAAAGCTGAATTGCCTCTATAATTCCATCACATCGCCTCTACAGTGAGGAACCCCACTTCAGCACTGAATGCTCCACCTGTGTACTTTATCTGAAGATGCTCCAGGGTGAGTGCAGACTGACAGTCTGTTATATTGCTCAATACCATCAGGCCATGCTGGGCTGACAGTTCAGTTGGGTTTGTTTAAGATTCTCTCTCTCTCTTGGATTCTGGCATGGACTCATCTCTGGGAGATGTTTGGGTTTAACGTATTTGATGGAAATGGGAGACATTTTTAAAGGTTATGAAATTTGCTGTGATTTGATAGCGTTACACAATAGTTTGAACTCTATAAGTGCCAGAAGAAAGGAAGAGGGGAAGATATGGGAAGGACAAGGGAAAGGAGGAAGGAGCAGGCCAGTGGTCAAAGGCTACATCGCCTGGAATGGGCCGGCTTTGTGGTACATACAGCTAGTCACTGAGAATAAATTCATTCAGGTTAGCTGGGCATGGTGGTGCATGCCTTTAATCCCAGCGCTTAGGGAAGCAGAGGCAGGGGGATCACTGCAAATTCGAGGCCAGTCTGGTCTACAAAGCGAGTCCAGGACATCCAAGACTACACAGAGAAACCCTGTCTTAAAAACAAACAAACAAAAATTCATTCAGGGTTTCAGTTTGCTACCAGAGTATCTGTGGCCAAAGCGGACGACTCTTCTATTGTTTACAATTAGTGCTACCCACTAGCCATGTTTAGTGGTTATGTGGGCACAACAGACCGAGAGGAAGGAGCACATATTACCTACACATTTCAGAACAATGAAATGTATCATTTCAGGATACAATGTCTTTTTGTATCGTATAAGAGCAGGTAATTCTAATTTCTCATTGCAGCTTCAACGTATCATGTTTGATGAAGTCAGGTGTCTCAGAGTGGCATAGAGTTTCAGCCTGGCAGACCTGTAGCCCAAACTTCAATGATGCCCCAGTGAGAGTAGAGCCTGGGAGGTTCTGGGTAAATGAAAAAGGCCTGTGCCTCGTGATAAATATGAATCTATTTGCATTTATCTACATGTAGACATCCAGTTAGACCAGCACCATTTGTAGAAGATGCTATCTTTTTTTCCATGGTATGGTTTTGGCTTCTTTGTCAAAAACCAAGTGTCCATAAGTGTGTGGGTTTATTTCTGGATCTTCTATTTGATTCCATTGATCGATCTGTTTCTATGCCAGTACCATGCAATTTTTATTACTATTACTCTGTAGTACAGCTTGAGATCAGGGATGGAGATACCTCCAGATGATCTGTTGTTGTACAGGATTGTTTTAGAAATTCTGGGGTTTTTGTTTTTTCCATATGAAGTTGAGAATTGTTCTTTTAAGGTCTGTAAAGAATTGTGTTGGTATTTTGATGAGAATTGCATTGAATCTGTAGATTGCTTTTGGCAGGATGGCCATTTTCACTATGTTAATCCTATTGATTCATGAACATGGGAGATCTTTCCATCTTCTGATATCTTCTTCAGTTTCTTTCTTCAGAGACTTGAAGGTTTTTTTTTTTTTTTTTTTTTTTTTTCATACAGGTCTTTCACTTGCTTGGTTAGAGTCACACCAAGGTACTTTATTTTATTTGTGGCTATTGTGAAGGGTGTAGTTTCTCCAATTTCTTTCTCAGCCTTTTTGTCTTTCATATGAAGGAGGGCTATTGGTCTTTTTGAGTTAATTTTGTATCCAGCCACTTTGCTGAAGGTGTTTATCAGCTGTTTACCTGGTTGAATTTTTGGGGTCACTCAGGTATACTATCATATCATCTGCAGATGATTCACTGGCTTCTTCCTCTCCAATTTGTATCCTCTTGATCTCCTTCAATTGTCTTATTGCTCTAGCTAGGACTTCAAGTACTATGTTGAAGACGTGTGGGGTGAGTGGGCAGCCTTGCCTTGTCCCTGATTTCAGTGGGATTGATTTAAGTTTCTCTCCATTTAGTTTGATGTTGGCTATCGGCTATCGGCTTTACTATGTTTAGATATGTGCCTTGTATCCTGGTCTCTCCAAGACTTTAAACATGAACAGGTATTGAATTTTGTCAAGTGCTTTTTTGGCATCTAAGGAGATGATCACGTGGTTTTTTTCCTTCAGTTTGTTTATATGGTGGATTGCATTGATGGATTTCTGTATATTGAACCACCCTTGCCTGCCTGGGAGGAAGCCTACTTGGTCATGGGGGATGATATCTTTCATGTGTTCTTGGATTTGGTTTGCAAGTATTTTACTGAATATTTTTGTATCAATGTTCATAAGAGAAATAGGTCTGAAGTTCTCTTTTTTTTTTGTTGGGTCTTTGTGTGGCTTAGGTATCAAGGTGACTGTGGCTTCATAGAATGAGTTTGGTAATGTTCCTTCTGTTTCTATTTTGTGGAATAGTTTGAAGAGAATTGGAGTTAGCTCTTCTTTGAAGGTCTGATAGAATTCTGCACTGAAACCATCTGGCCCTGGGCTTCTTTTGGAAGGAAGACTTTTGATGACTGCTTCTATTTCCTTGGGGGATATAGGACTATTCAATCTATTTACCTGATCTTGATTTAATTTTGGAATCTATTGGAGAAGGGTATGGGTGGAAATGAGGGAGGGGGCTACAGCTGGGATACAAAGTAAATAAAATGTAATTAATTTAAAAAAAAGTTTAAAAAGAAACAGGCCTGTGCTGCCTTATGAGGAGATTTCTAGGCCTCTAATCACTTGAAAATAGCACAATGGTTCTCTTGAGAGAAAAAAAAAAAATGAACTCACTCCAGAGGAGCCAACCCTCTGAGCATTAGAAATATCTGCAAACATAATAATAATCTAGTTGTGAAAGCCCTGCCATCTGTTCTGTCAGCTCTGTGATGTCGGAGAACGCCTTACCCAGCAGCGAGTGGACTCTAAGGAACATGTGGCTTACCTAGAGAGCTTCTTTAAAAAACGGATCGTGAATCTAAACAACGACATGAGCATATGTGTGACTCTGCTGGCAGAACATGTCCACAAATAGTCAGACAAGGAAGCATGCTATATGTGAAGTCATAGGCACCCGGACTCCGTGGTGAGCCAGTGCCCACAGCTCGGGAAAGCTGCCATGGCAGATGGTGTTCCATCAGCTTATTGTCCAGTTGCACCACAGCAGAGCATCTCTGAAGGACTGTGCTGTTGCTGCCACTTGGCCTAGTGGGCACAAGCAGAGCAGAACCTTTTGATCTGGGAGGCGAGAACACAGCCAAGATGTTACAGATGCTCTCTTCCCCTCAGGATGTCTCCCTCTTATTTGTCTAAGAACTGCAAATAGGAGAAGAGATTCCAGTGAGCTAAGGCCACCGGGGAACTTGTCCTCTTGTACACCAGCCCTTCAAGTGGGGTGTGCAGGGCTGCCATGCCTTGAGTGGCTATGATAGTGGGTTTTCTATAGGTTTCCTCTTGATCTCTGCTAATATGCTTTTCTGGGTGGAAGTCTTGGGCTCAGCACATAGAAGGCAAGGCACGCACATCAGCATCACACCCTTGCCGCCTCATTATCAAGAGCCATCAACACAACAATGGTGTTTGTTTTGTTTTTGTACCAACCATCCAGGTATGTCATACCTGTCTTTGGTCCCGTCAGCCCTCAACATGTCAGCCCCTATCCCTAACTCTTATCCATCTGGCTGAACCCAGCTCCCAAGCTGGAGTCTGACTCTAGGCCCCATCTGTAGACTTCGTGGGGCTTGCACTTCTGTGTTTCCTGCTCTGGACACCCAAGGAGCAGCTGTTAAGTTTTGATGTTTAGAGCATAACTGCGCTTGGGATTATGGTCACCAACGAGATAGAATGGCTGGACTGCCCTGGGTAGAACTGCTAAGCATTCTCACTCTTCCTGTGTGGGGAAAGGATGCTCTACTCCCAGATCTCAGAGCTTGCCAAAGACTCTTTTCTGTCTTCTGATAGTTGTGAGGAGTAGTTGAGTCCCTCCTGTTAATGAGAAAACAGCCGGAAGCGTCATAGAGGAGTCCAGGGACAGTTTCTAAGTGAAGCAAGGAGGTGGAACCCATGTACTCAAGGAAACCAGAATGAAAAACTGAAAGTGAAGAGCTGGTGAAAACATGTCTGTGCTGTTCTTTGGTGTCCATTCATTTATGTCTATAGAAACAGTACTTGCTGCTGTTTGTAATAGGGTGACAGTTCTCTTTAGAGAACACATTGATTGAAAATTTTTCAATCCTAATTGAATTTCGTATATTAAAGAGCGTTTCTAATATTTACCCTTGTGGTTCCAACCCATTGAACACTAGAGATAAGTGGAAATGTAGCAGCCTAGATGTGAAAGGCCCCAGCATCTATTCTGTCTGCTCTCTGATGCTATTGGAAAATGCCTTACCAGTGGCTCTCGGGCTTTAAAGTACATATGGATCACCCGGGGATCTTGTTTAAAAAATGGATTCTAAATTAGTCGTTTTTGAGATGAAAACTGATAGAAGACCCGAGGTTCAGCCATTTTAACACGCTCCCCCCGTGAGGGTGACATGATGCGTACATGGCAGTGAGAAGCACGTGTCATGCGACCAGCTCGGAAACTCGCCTGAGTCAAAACTAGAGGCTAAGGGCTGAGGGAGAATAGCCCAACTCCTCGGGACAGAATAGCTCGTGATCGCTTGTGAAGTGATTAGCATGGAACTTCATGTCTCCACTAATCCACACAAACATTCCACGTATCAATATCATTATCTCGCTAGAAAATGGGCACATTCATTTTCTGTAAATACTCACAAATTTCTATTTTTAAAAATTTCTTTTAGATTTATTTATCTTTTCTATTGGTGTTTCACCTGCACATATAGCTCGTGAGTGCCTGGTGCTCATGGAGGTCAGACGAGAGCACAAATGTTGGACACTGAACCCAGGGCCTCTGCACAGGCTGCAAGTGCTCTTAACCACTGACCCATCTCTCCAGCCCCGTAAATTCATTTTATTAGACTGATATTTGACTTACTGCGCTGACGAGTTACCTTATATATTTATTTTAAAACAAGTCTAATGTTTCTGCAGCTGAAAAGTTCTGAAACCAAGTGTGGGCAAGGCTGTGTTCTTTCTAGGTTTCTGGGACAGAATCCATTTTTCCCGCCTTTCTGGCTTCTAGGGGCCCAGCATCCCACGGCAGGTGGCTTCTCCTCTCTGTATTCAAAGCCTTTAACATGTCGCTCTGAAACTTGGTCTCTTCTCGTGTCTCACCACGCTGGAAACATTTCTGTGTTTTTAAGAGCCTTTATGAACAGACAGGCCTCTGAATAACACAGGGAACTCTCTCCATCCCAGAGCTTGAACCATCATCAGATGTGCAGTTTTTTTTTTTTTTTTTTTTTTTTTTTTGCCGCACAGCTGATTGCACTCACTTTCTGAAAATTAATGCATTGACATTTGGGGGGGACCCCTTATGCTAGCTGATCACAGAAAGGAAACTAGGATTTGGGGCTTGGAATGAAATTCATGTGTTTGTTCCAGAGTCCATGCTCCTCCCAGTACACAACTCCAAAAAGGGCTGAAATGAACGTTCTTCTGGAGGGCAAACTGGGAGGGAGTGGAAGCTTGGCGGGGCCGAAGCAGTCAGAATCCCCTTATTTTCAACTGAGCTATGGACCTGAAGTACATTTGGCCCATAGCAATTTGTTCTGCATTCTCCTCTGACTCAGCAAAATCCACTCCTCTGGGCAACCACAGCAACTTCTGATGATATTCCTAGTCCTTATGCAACACGATTAAAACAGACTAGACATCAGGTATATCACTATGAATTGGAGGATAATTCCATTTTCCAGGATCTATGCGGCAGGACATTTGACCACATTGTGAACCCTAAGATTGTGAACTGGAAAAGCCTGTTTCTTATTGTGGTGTGGCTCAACCCTAGCACAAACCTTTAATCCAAAAGCTTTCTGTAAACAAGAGTTAAATAAAGTCAACCATAGTCAAGAAACTGACCAAGCAACCAGTTGACAGGAAATGAACATAGAAAAAA
The DNA here is from genome assembly GCF_907164565.1 of Psammomys obesus. Lineage (NCBI taxonomy): Eukaryota > Metazoa > Chordata > Mammalia > Rodentia > Muridae > Psammomys > Psammomys obesus. The sequence continues at coordinate 5,753,649 of NW_026586463.1, forward strand.
AAAAACATAGAGAGTGAGAGGAAGTCTAGAGGACAGATAAAGAGACATATCAGAAGTAGAAAGGGAGGGACATTCAGTTTGAGAGGTGTTTAAGACATCGTGGTGAAGGAGAGGGCCTTTTTCTTTCTGGGACATCAACTGAGTAGAAAGGTCAGCTGGGTGCTTTCTTTGCCTTTCTGAGCTAGCAGACTTTTCACCCCAGCATCTGGAGCCTGAGTGTTTATTGTTAAAATCAAACCTTTGGGCTTTTGTTTAAAAAGAGAAGATCCACATATAAGTGAAATAGGTGAGCCTCAAAACTTCTCTCCTGGAAGGAGGCCCGATGACCGCTGGCTGCTGTGCCCACTGATCACTCAGATCCCTGCTACCAGGAGATTGTTCATGCCTACCAGGAGCCTTAGCCCCTAAATAGAAACAAAACTCACTTATATTTCCTGAGTGCATGATTTTATTGTAGAATCAGTATTTCCAACCCACAGTATTGAGGTTCTAGTGTACAGATAAATCAGGAACTTCATCAGTAAATTAGGAACTGAATATGCTGGCCCCAGTCCACACATGCAGATACACAAATAAGTGAAGAAGTAAGTGTTGTTGAAATCAACTACTTAGGAATGTGAGCTTATTTAGAAGTGGGGTCTTTTCAGATGTAATTAAGATACGGTCATCCTGGCATAAGGTGTGCTCTTAATCCAATAAAAAGGAGAGAAGGTCAGAGAGAGAAGCTCATGCTTGTGACCAGGGAAGCTGACATCTGTGTGATGTGTCCGCCAGACAAGGCGATGCCAGGGAGTGTGAGCAGAGAGAGGCGAAACCCAGAGAGTCAGAGAGGCTGGGCCTGTGGTTTACAGACAAGCAGTCCTGCACACAGCTGACAAAACCACGAGAGAACAAAGTTCTATGGTTTGGGTGAGATTTTTCTTGTGGGGAGGAGTGGTCAATGTTCTTGTTTGTTTTTGAGACTGTCTCACTCAGTGGTCAAAGCTGGCCTTGAACTCACACGAGCCCAGACTGGCTTCCAATTTACTGGGATCTTCTTGCTTCTGCCTCCTAATTGCTGGGATTGTAGGCATGAGCCACCGTCTGGAGAATTCTGTGACTTTCAACCATGTAGTTCTTCATAGTGCTTTGTTACACAGCCATGGCAGATTGATACACTATTTCTAGCTGTGATTACAATTTAACCTTTCTAACTTTACAGAGTAGATGTATTTCCTGAAAGGTAATATATACATTACCTTTATATATTTGCTTTCCAGACTCTTCTTTCTCTTTTATAAAACAAAGCAGCAAAGCCATTTTTTCTTTTGTCACCAATAGAGGTGCGGGGAGAAGGAGGTGACCTGCTGCAGAAGGTGGGGGGATAGGGAAGAACAATATTACCAGGAACTCTGTTTCTGCAGTCGCATTGTGCCCCTTTGTCCTCACTGAAACCTGCCCACCTCCACTTAGAGAAACAGACACGGCACCTGGCAGTCCTGCCAGCTGCCCTTCAACCATTCCCGCCCCACTGCTCTAACTTTACAAGAACCTTTGAGGTCTTCGGGTGCTCCACCATTGTCTCCCATCTTTACTTCTCATCTTAGAACCCACTGTCCATGACCTGGCTCTAGGCCCCCGTGTCCTCTCACTTTCGGCAGCAGCATTTCCCCAGGCCCGGCCTCTGCAGCCACACCTGCACAGCACAGTGCTTCTGGACAAGGTCACACACACGTGAGACTGATCCTGCTCTGCGCTCACATTTGTCAACTGACAATACTGACAGCAAAATCTTAAATGTCTCAAATTACTCATTTCTTCCCATTGGACCGTTACACCCTTGGGCTGAGAGCAGCTTCTAAACTGGTCAAGGAATTCACTCCTCCATTTCACTCCCATCCTTCAGCAGTCAGGACGCGGATGCTACACAAGGAATCTCTCTTTGCTACCCATGTATTCTCCCTCTGCTTTCTGAGGCTCTGAGAGTACTAACACGGGCTTATCTCGGCCATCAAGTCGGCATCATGGGAAGTCTGGCATCATGCTTCTGCTTGTTCTTCCTGTCCCAGTCATAGGAACCCTCTCAGCACCAACATCCTGCCCCGAGCTTTTTAAAAACTGTATTTCGTGAACTGCTTGTGACTAAACCTTTAGCGTCTTATCCTCATGTCGCCTTTTCAATACTTTCCTCCACTAGTCACCGCCACAAATCAGCCTGCCAGCTCTGCTTCTGTGGCGTTGATCTGTCCACAGCATCTCTCAGACATCAGGTCACCAATTCTCTTTACTTGTCTTGGCAGGCTTGATGGATGTCCTTCCCAACACACCAAGTTCAAAGCAAAGCAGATTTTCCTGCTTTTGTCCTAGCATAGCATTCAGCAAAGGGCCTGTCATACGCAGGTGATTGGGAACACTGGCTTAGTGAAAGTTGAATGAATGAAGTTTTAATTCTTAGAACCAACTGCAACGGAAGCTCTTACCCTCATTTTGTCAATGAGAAACCTGAAACAACAGAAGGATGTGAAATTACATGAGTTGCAGGTAATTAGACTCATCCTGTGTCTTAGTCCTTTCAGCTTCTGTAATAAAATAGCATCATCTAGGTGAGTCTTATCACCTAGGGAGCTTTTAACAGACTCTTCTCAACAGTTCTGGAGGCTGAGAACCTCAACACTAAGGCATCCAAAGATTCCGTGTGTAGGGAGACCTCCTTTTTCACAGATCACACCTACTGCTAACCGCATGGGTAGAAGGAACAAGGAAGTTCTCAGGGTCTCTCAGAGGTTCCGATTTCATTTATAAAAACCCTACCCCTATGACCATACCAGCTCTCATCACCCCTGACTCGTATCACCACCTCCATGGAGATAAGAATTTCAGCATATTAATAAAAAAAAAAAAATGCCACAAAAAAATCCGTGCCAAACTAAAGGCAAGAGCAGGGGTCCAACCTCGGGGGAAACTGAGGGTGAGAAGGAGATGAGGCCTGTACCGTGGCTGGTTTTCAGAGTAACTAGGCCACCTCCATCAAGAAAAACCCAGCGGGATTGCCAGCTTGAAACAAACCTGGGCTATCACACCAAGAGCCTGCATCAGCGGGGGAAACGCCCTATTACTCAAACTAAGCAGCTGATCTGTCTCAAAAGCACAAGAACGTGAACACATTCTTAGCAGTAACGACTTTTAACCTAAAATTCTGTTTCTGGTAACTTAAGGAAATTTAAGGTATGGGATGGTTATCATAGTGACATAGCCAAACAAAATGACACTGATATGGGCCGGTCTCATGATTAGCACGTGGCAAAGAAAAAATGAAAGAAATAGCATTAAGTGCTAGCTGGCTGTCTTCACATATTAAAACTAGAGGCAACTTGCATTTCCTTCCACAGGACCCATTATATTCACAAACCGCTTACTACCAGCACACTGTCTTTTATTACAAGAAAAATTCCTGCTACAAAGCAAACACGGCTTTGCATGCTTTCCTGTTTTTTTTGCTTTGTTTTGTTTTACACCATTTCCAAATCATTTGAGAAGGGTGACAATTTTGGGTAATTTTCCTATAATAGTGTTCATGTTACGTTATTTATATGATGGGAGACCATATAGAGACACTTGCATCAGTTCCAATGGCTGGAAATCAGACTTCTTACCCTAACCAGAAAAGGCTGAGCAAATGGCAAGCGGGGCCTTCAACCCAATAACTGAGTTTGCCAGGCAAGTTGTCTCCCTGCAGTAGAGAGATGGACAGATCCAGGGTCACAACCAAGATCTATTCACAAGGAGCAGAAACTCTGGAGCCTTAGCCCTATGGATCATTGTAAGGACCACAATCTCAGTTTTAAGCAAGCCTCTTGCTTTTGCTGGTCTCACCACTGGGAACTCTAGCAATTACTTATGGTAAACATCAGATAGGAAACCTTTCAGGCAATGCCAATGGGAAGGTGGATTTACAATTCCCTACACTTCTAGTACAGACAGTTCTGAGAGACATCTTCCTGTCCAGATGATTGATGGGCCCATTCAGATTGACTCTTGCAGGAGGGGAAATGGTATGTTTCCATTCTTTATCAGAAATGCTCTTTCTATACATTAATCTCGTAAGGGTTCAGGTTCCTGGAACCAGGTTTGGTAGTTATCAATTAATGACATCTTGTCTCTTCCCAGGAGCAGAGGTAGGGCTGGTCATGTTCCTCTGAGCAGTAACTAGGGTCCTGCTGCTCCTCTTCCTGTTTTGATGAGCTGCTAATTATGAGGGACCGTTCTAGACTAATGTCCTCTCATCTTGCCAATAGCTAAGTAGCTACCTAACATGGGTTAATTAATGTGGTGAAGTAAACCCCACTCACTGTAATGCTGAACCTAGCACACCCAGAAGCTCCCTATCCAATAGCTTCCCCTTTTGACCTCGAGCCAAGCACGCTCAGGTTTGTATCCTTTCTTCTTTTTAAAAATATAGACTCCTTCACAGGTTTGCATGCCATCCTTCCAGTGCCATGTTTTTTTACTCTGCATTGTTCCAATTTTAGTATATATCTGCCAAAACAGGCACCCACACAGTTCTCTTTCTCTCTCTGTCTCCCTCTTTCCCTCCCTTTCTCCTTTCCTTTTTTTTTTAACGAAATGTTTGTGTTTTGCCTGCACACATGTCTGTATGTCTGTGCGCCATATGCAGACTTTGTGCCCGTGGAGGCCAGAAGAGAGCACCGGATCCCCCGGCACTGGAGTCACAGACGGTTGGTAGCCACCAGGTGAGTACTGGGGAGTGGAACCCAGATCCCTTTATTTTCCTTTTTCTTTCTTTCTTCTTTTTAAATACAGCATTTTACCTGCATGTGTGTCTGTGCACCAGAAGAGGGCACCAGATCTCACTATAGATGGTTATGAGCCACAGTGTGGTTGCTGGGAATTGAACTGAGGACCTTTGGAAGAACAACCAGTATTCTTAACCTCTGAGTCATCTATCCAGCCTCCTGGATCACCTTGAAAAACAGCCAGTATTCTTAACTGCTGAGTCACCTCTCCAGTCTCCTTTTCCTTTTTAAACATGTAATCTATGACCTTAAACTAAAGATGCTCAAAAATATGCCCACTCTTCCATGTGTTTTCATATATAAATATGTATAAACTCCCTAAATAAAATTCCCATGCTTCCTTTGTTTGAGGAGAGCAATCAAGAGACTCGGGACCTGAATAAAGGCCAGGGAAGCCTAAGATACATCTTAAAAAAAAAAAAAAACAAAAAACAAAAAACAAAAACAAAACAAAAAAAAAAAACTTCTCCAAATCCCATGGACTTAGTTGAACTCAGTGGATTACAAACAAATAAAAAGTTGTAGGGAGGGGAGGTAGGCAGGGGTAATAGTGAGATAGGGATATTTGATCATTATACATTACTTACATGTGTGAAATTGCCAAAGAAAAAAATTAATTCAAGAAGGGAAAAAAGTTAAAAGAGCAACAACAACAACAACAAAACACACACATACATAAAACAAACAACAACAAAAAAACCTCAAACCCAATCAACCAAACAAAAAACCTAAATAAAAGAAAAAAGAAAACTACAAGATATACTCTAAGGTAAACAAATGAACACTCGGAGATTAAGCAAGGAATGAACCAGACTCAGCTATCAGACATTGTTAGATTACTAATAAGAAGTTTGATGTAATTCTTATAATGTTAAGAGTTTAGTTGCAAAAAAATAGACTACACTCAATAGGCTTCATGATTGTGGCAGACGATCAAGATGGGTAATGAAGCCAGAGTGAAGAAAAATCTAGGAAACTGACTAATGTAAACAGCATAAAACAAAAACCCAGTAACAAACATAAAATCCAAGGAAAAGAATGTGCCAGGCATATGACCTCTAAACTATGATAACTTACATAAAAAATATCTTTAAAAAGATGGTAATTTAAGCTGGGCAAGGTGGTGCACTCCTGTAATTACAGCACTCTGTCTGGCAGAGGCAGGCAGACCTCTGTGAGTTTGAGGCCAGCATGGTCTACAAAGGGAGTCCAGGACAGCCAAGGCTACACAGAGAAATTGTCTTGACAAACAAAAACAAAAACAAACACACAAACAAAAAAAGAAAAGGAAAGGAAAGATGGGAACTTCATTTGACTTTAGAGAAGGGTGAGAGATTTATCATAGACTTTCACCAGAAAAATGCAAACAGGAAAGGCTAAAGTAAAATAAAATATTTAAAATAATAAAAGGAAAAATCTAGAATGATTCTATACCCAATAAAAATAACCCTAGATTTAAATGTGAAACATAAAACTTTCTCAGGCAAACAAAAACTGAAGGAATTCATTATCAGTGAGCCTGTCTCCCAGAAACTTTAAAATGGCAATGAGGTAGGTAAGAGTTTGAATCTGGGGTACTGAGATGGCTTAGTGGACAGAGGCACTTGCTGTGGAAGCCTGGTGACCTGAGATCCTCAGGACCCATGTAAGGAAAAGCGGAAGACTGACTCCACAAATTTGTCCTCTGACCTTCACGGTCAACCAATACCATCATGGGTGTGCACGCATTCGCACACACATACACACTAAGTTGTTATTGCGCCCTGGAGCCACAGTGGCACAGACGTTACGGGAGTAACAAACCATTTTCTGATTGGACTTATGGCCTTCTGCACAACTCAGAGCTTACGTCCGGCTCTATTAAAAAGGCCAAGAACCTGAGGCTAGGTATCATATTGCTACTATTGTGATAAATGGGCATAGAATTAAACTTACTCCTAAGTACTTATATTTGTACCCAATCTCTCAGTCCTCATCAGAGAAGTTTCCTCTTGCAGCAGACAGCAACTAACACAGACCCACCCACAATTGACCAACATGCAGAGAATAATGGATTGAGGAGATCTCAAGTCCTTCACGGCACACTCCATCCTCCTAACGCTCAGGGATCGTTGAGGAAGAGGGAGTAGAAAGAGTGTCAGAGCCAGAGGCAGTAAATAACTTCAGTGAAATACTATTTTCTGGCTACAATATGGAAGTTGCACATATGAACTCCTAGCGGTTGCAACAGCATGCACAAGACCTGCACAAGATCAAGCCAGAACACATCACAGTATGAGGAGGAAGTAGTCAGGAATTCCTCCCCTCAGCTGAGCAGCTATCACCAATAGCGGGCTGCTGGGAGAGTCAGTTTTCTTCAGCAATGTGGCTCCTGAGAGGCTGGTATTTGACCCAGTATATGGCCATACATTCAGGCACATACGGTAGCTCTAAGTGGATTCCATGGATTTGAGAAGAAGAGGAAAAAGATGACGACAATGATGATCGGGGGGAAAAAACAAAACATGAAATGGGGAGGGGGTGGGGATGGGAGAGAAATTGGAGAGGAGGGAATGAGGGTAGGTAGAGTTGGCCAAAACATATAATGTTCATGTATAAAATTCTCAATTAAAAAAAAAAAAGAAAGAAAATTCCAAAGTGATCCATGTTCTTGGTACCACAAATAAAATACAGACATTTTTAACTTGGAAAGAACAAACATTGGAGAAAGAACAAATTAAGGATACCTTAATTTAAAAATTAAATGTGTGTAATATACACACACAAACACACACGTTGTTTTGTTTCTTCTTGAAATAGGACCTTTTTGTTTGTTTGTTTGTTTGTTTGAGACAGGGTTTTTTTGTTTGGTTGTTTTCTCTGTGTATCCCTGGCTATCCGGTAGACCAGGCTGGCCTCAAACTCTGCCTGCCTCTGCCTCCTAAGTGCTGGGATTAAAGGCATGTGCCACCACAGCCTGATAAATGAATAACATAAACTTAGGCAAGTGTTAACATTTTTAAATAAAAAAATCAGCCACATATTAAAGTAGGTACCAGGGACCCAGGGCAATGAGCTTCACTACTTTCTTAGTTTCCTCATCTGCGAAAGGGATGGATAGAATAACTCACCTCTCCCAAATCTCCTTCCTGTTCAGTTATTATTAAAAATGAAAGGAATAGGCCTAGAGATGAAGCTGAGCTGGCGGTTGCCTAGCTGCACAAACCTTTGGGTCATCACCAGGACACATAAACTGGATATGGTGATAAACATTTATAATGCCAACAATTGGAAGGTGGGTAGGAGGATCGGAGATTCAAACGTATCCTTGGTCACATGCAAGTCTGAGGGAAGCCTGGGGTCTCAAAAAAATATACAGCAACATGGAGGCTAAGCTGCCCAGTGGGTATAAATGTCTAGTCCATGAATGGCTGGTGCTTCAGTCTCAGCAAGCCCCTCTGTGCCCAGCATGGCTGTCTTTCAAGGAGACTGTGAAAGAGGAAGTCCACATGAGACTGGATTTTGCTGAGGTAGGTTTGCAGTGTGGGTCTCCCCTTCTCTGAGGGGTAGAAGAGAGTGGACAGAAAGAGGAGGGAGGAATGGAGTAGTAGGATCGGGAGGAGAGGAGGGAGGGATCTACGATTGAGCTGTAAAGTGAATAACAAACTAAAAAATAGAAACCGTATAGACTTTAAAATAATCAATCCCAATCTATCACACTGAATTTGTGTTTTCTGTATATCCAAAGTGCACATTGCTTGCAGCATCTTCTTCTAGCAGATGTAGCAATCCATTTGGTGTGGTCATGGGCTCGGCACCACTCAAGGCGTCCTACCCAAGGCATCCTGCTGGAAGGAACACAAAGGCTCAAAGAAAAGGCCACTTCATGGTATTGATTCCACCATCAGAGGAATCAAGACACATGCTTTTCAATCTGAAGAAATCAGCCACAGCGCCTTCCTTGACCAAACAGAGCTCAGGACTAGCCTGTGATTGCCTCCAGATCTGTCAACAGGCATTCCTTCCCTGACTGGCTGTCAATACACTTCTGGGCCCTGGCAGACACTTCCCTGAGCTACAATTTCCCTGTCAATCAAAAGTTTTGTTCATCCAGATTATTGCCTAAGTTGTAGCATTCATTAAGAAAGAAAAACAAACCACAGCGAGGCTGAGAGCCAGGTGAAAACCACCTGCCCCTTCTGAAATGAAAAGCTGATCCAACTTCAGGTTTGAAAGTGATGGAGAAAAACCCCTAATGGCTGAGATGCAGGTCCCCACCCCCAGCCTCCATCCCAGAATGTCCCCCTCTAACGGCTGCAACAAAAATTCCCTGAGGCAGTTCTAGCCCAAAGGCTTATTTTCTACTTTGAAACTGTCTGCCTGGTTGGCAGGGGAGATGGAAATGCTGTAAGCCTGCCTGCACTCCCAGCGGTTCTTTCTTTCAATTCCCATTTCTGCCCCACTGGGAAATTAAATGGCATAAAAAAATCAATGCTTCACTTTAAAGGAAAAGGGGCTAGATGACCGGATATCAATATATCCCTTTCTGGATTAGACACTGTTTCAGAGCGTATCTGGCTAAAGAAATTTTAACAGGCAGGCCCAGATGAGCTGGACGCATGGAGTGAAAAAGCCTCTTGTCTGTGTCAGAGTTTTGCTAAGGAGCAACTCTCTCCACTTCCTAGAGTTCAGGAATGATTTCAAGAGCGAATGTGAGTTCTAAATTTTGTCCAAGTACTGCAGACCATAGAAACCCCTCAGGCCCACAAACTTCAGATGAAAGACATGAAACTGGGAAGAGCCTAATCTCTGTGGCTCGACAGCTGCTCTGGGCCACCTAAGGGCACCCTGAGCCCGGGCTTGGGAAATGGCTAGAACAGCGAGAAGTTTCTTCTTTCAGGGTAAAAGGTAACTTTTTTTTTTTTTTTTAATTTGGGGCTTGAACCCTGGCCTTGCGTTCTACCACAAAGCCACACCTTCATTTCTAAAGGTAAGCTGCTTTTTCTGCAGTCACAGCAGGGGCACAGTTTCAGTTACAGAAATGACTACCTTCTCATCGGTTTGCCAGCTGGGCACACACTACTGTTTCTCCACTGAGGACAAAAGTAAGTGTCCTAAAGTCTGGTGGACTCCTGCCTTCTAAACGCAACCCAAACTGAGACACCCATAGAGGTGTCACCATGAATACCAATAAAGGTGTTTGGAAACCAGACATCAGCTATTTGTCCTGTTTTCCAGTAGTGTGCTGGGGTGTGATTATATTGTATCAAAACATTTCACATCAACACGGGGTATGCAGTGTCTGGTGTCTTATCTATAATCTCAGCGCTAAGGGAGAGAAGCAGGAAGAGGCCATCAGTTCAAGGTCATCAACTTTGTTGACATGGATCAGTGGTTCTCATCCTGTGGATGTGTGTTGGGGGGGGGGGGAGTTGTACATCTGATATCCTGTATATCAGATACTTACATTATAATTCCTAACAGTAGCAAACTTACAACTATGAAATAATTTTATGGCTGGGGTAACCACAACATGAGGATTATAAAAAAGCAAGCATAAAAATCCCCCAATACAGAACATTATACAAATGCCTTGAATTCCTTAAGAGCCAACATGAATAAAAGTCTCTTCTAGATTTAAACAAAACAGTGAAATGCCACGCAAATAAAAAAATGAAGGGAATCTGACCCAACAACGAATGGGTGTGACATAAAATACTCCTTTTGGAAAGTTGAGAAAATCTGAGTATGTACTGGGAGTATAGTTAGCATTCTGGAGCATAGTCTAGTGTTGGTGGAGATGCAGAGCGATGCCATTCTTGACGGGCTGCTCAAGTATGAGGGGATGGAGTGCTACACCTTGTGTGATGTGATTTGCTTTCAAATGGTTCAGCAGAATAAATCCAGAGGTTGGACACAGGGGTACATGGCTGTAATTTCGTTTCGCACTTGGGGAGTTGAAGCAGGAGGATTGAGTTTGATGCCATCTAAAACACCAAACCCAGGAACTGGGGAGATGACTCCGCTGGTGAAATACTTAACCATGCAAGCATGAGGACCCGAGTTTGGATCCTCGGTACCAACGTGTGCTGGCACACATTTGAACCCTGAGGTGTAGAGACAGACACAGACCTAGAGCTTGCTGCTCAGTCAGTGTAGCTGGATTAGTGAGCTCCAGGCTCAGTGAGAAACCCTGTCTCAAAAAGTAAAGTGGACAACGGGGAAGCCACCCAACATCAACCTCCAGCTCCACATGTATGTGTACACACATGCTCACCACACACACATTTTTGTTTATGCATTTATTTGTACTAGATAATCTAAAGTATCCTGCCGTTCACTGTGCTAGTTTTATAAACCTTCTGTGCATTATTTTCTAAAGCTAGCGGAAATAAAAAAAAACGTTCTCCTTGCATTTGTATTTATCTGGAGGGAGGGGAACATGACGCATGTTGAGGTTGAAGGACAATTTGTTGGAGCCCACCTCTCCTTCCACCATGTGGGCTTCAGGAACTGAATTTAGGCTGCCATGCTTGGCAACTGCTGCCTTCACCCACTGAGCCATCTTGCTCACCTCACTCTTTCTTCTTTATTACACATATCCCTGTCTTGTTTTCATCAGCTACCAACAACTTGTGCATTTCCTCTGAAGTATACTTTAAAACCTTAGCAGATGACACCCTTTGGAGGTGAACACTGTCTTAATTCACACAGTTGAGAATTGTGAGGCTATAGCCAACATCTCAAAAACTGTTTTGTGTGTGTGTGTGTGTGTGTGTCTTGTGTGTGTATGTTTATGTGTATATGTCTATTTTCGAATGGCTGGAAGTACAGAGTCAAGAGCTGCCCAGTTTCAGTACAGTGCTGGTACCTTCCAAACAGACTCATAGGCTATGCAGTACAAGAGCTGGATATGGCAGTTACCACCCAGCCCAAGGTAACATCGTTTTGTTTTGCGTCTAACTCTGATTTCTACTCTGCTGCTTCTGACTAAGCACTCCCACCGGAGTCCACATTTTTCTGTTCATGTTTGCAACTCAACATTCCTATTAGATTGAAGGTGGGTACCCGCTCTGCGCTAGAAGACTGCAAGCAGCGTGGCAGAACCAGGAACCTGACAATAATGGGGTGGGTAAAATAAAGACCTAACTCAGAACAAGTTTTAACAGGAAACTATAGGAATGTGTTAGCACTTAAAAGTGTCTTACCAAATATGATTTACAAGAGAGAGAAGAATGACTGATTTGTAGGGAAACCTGAAAACTGCTACTATTGGTCACATGGGTCTTCAGGATGTCAAGTGAACTGAAAAGGACTATGTTAGTGGAATAGAAAACATCATTTCTTGTTTCAAAAGCTATAGTACAGTAGGAAGACTGGCTGAATTGTTTCATCAAAATTACTATGTTGCTACAATGTGTCAATAGAATCTTGTAAATTGATAATTATATTCTATCTCAACTATGTACAGAAAAATGTAGTATAGATGAATAATTTTCTGAGCTTTTTATAAAACCTATTTTAATCTGATTTTAAAAACCAAACCCCAGTCTTCTGAGGGAACTGCTAAAAGCTGTCCTGCAAAGCAGTTGCTTGGTGCCTTTTCTGTGCACTGTAACACACTGTGTGAAGAATGAGGTGATCATTCCCTATATCTAAGAATTGGGATGTCAGAAATTGCTGGAGACATGGCTGGGAGAGTGCTTCAAATGAAAATAAGTCAAATGAAGACACTCTTATGTAACAATGGCTGTCTTAGTTAGGGTTTTATTGGCATAAAGAGACACCATGACCACAAGAACTCTTTAAAAAAGACATTTCATTGGGGCTGGCTTACAGATCAGAGGTTTAATTCATTATCCTCATGGTAAGAAGAATGGTGCTGGAGAAGGAGCTGAGAGTTCTACATCTTGATCTGCAGGTAACAGAAGGAGACTGGACATAGCCTGAGCATAGGAGACCTCAAAGTCTGCCTCCACAATGGCGCACTTCCTCCAACAAGGCCACACCTACCCTAAAAAGGTCACAGTGCCTGATAGTGCCACTCCCTATGGTTGAGCATTCAAACACATGAACCTATAGGGGCCGTACCCATTCAAACCACCACAACAGCAAAGAAACATCACTATTAAGGAACGCTTAGTCATTAAATAAAGATTTGACGCCTGAAGTACTGATAACCATCTATGGGTGGAGAACTGGAACCACAGTATGAAAGGAACCTTCTTTACAATCCATTGGGCAGTTTTAATGAACTGTTTTATGTTTTTGTTGTGGAGGGCAGGTGGCAAGAAAAAGACAATGAGTCAAAGTGAGGTATCTTTGGAAAATTTAATTGGACCATATTTTCTTTCTTTGCTGAAAACATCATATATCTGTAGACATTATGGGTTCCATAGCTTACAAAGGGGTAGTGGTTTTCCCACAGTTACATACTGTACCCAAATTTCTATAGAAAGATAAGACATTTCCAATCTTGCTTTTGAGTAGTTCCTAAAAGATGCTCTAAAGCTTCCTCACAATGGCAAGTAATGCAAAGTAAGGCGTCAATACTCTCCCTCGCACATTTAGTGCAGTGGAGGGAGGGACAGGAAGGAAGACTAGTTATGTCAGTGCTAGTACCCTGGGGATTGCTGCTGGGTCCTCCGGGGTGCTGACACACCCCTGCACTGAGGAACCTGAGATGGGTAAATACTGAGCAGCCTGTCACAGCCTAGCATGACTGTCACAGCAGAAGGGGACTTGGAGTTATCTGGTTTTTCCTGGTGCTCCCAGGGCTACTGGCCCTCACGTGTAGCAAAGGAACCAGGGCCAGAGCATGACCAGAGGTCTCCCACTTGGCACTACAGTACTGCAGGTTCACTTCAGTGGGCCTTACAGTGCATGCACTCAGAGGAAAGTTAAAAGTGCCTTTACCAGCTCCTAGATCAGATCACTAGAATGAAAATAAAAGCATTTGATTCCTCTGTCAGGTAAAAACAGCTCCCTTATGAGATACTCTGGTATCTCAAGATACTCTGGGTTTCTGTCAAGACGCTTGCCTGGTAAACAAATTTAATTCTATCATTTGCACAGTATTCTCATTTCTCAAATTTGTTTCATTGGCTTAAAAAAATTAGGATAAGGCAACCAAATTTAAGTAATTTGGGCTTCAGAAAAACATCTGGAATACCAACCTTCATCCTTCCAAGTGTTAAGAGCTCATGATTACAGGTAATCAATGAGTCTCTCCTCTCCTCTAACAGGAAACTGCAGCTCCTGTTGATAAATGCTCCTCTAGTAAACACAGGGCCCCTCATAAATATAAAATTAAACTCTTCTGAGGAATAGTTTATGACTCTAATATTTGGGATTTATACTTATTATTTATATTTAATAGTAAAAATGTATGGTCTTGGTTTCTTTATATTCACACACAAATGACTTCACCTCAGCAGGCTCTCACGTACAGATGGCAGGTGGGGTCATTCAGCTCATTTCAGAAGGGGTGGCGGCCACACGACATGTATGCTCAGAATCCTTGCAAAAACTCCTGGAGCTGGGTGACAATCTCCGTGTCCACTGTCTCCATGAGGGACTGGAACCCTTGCTCCCCCAGCATCTCCTGCTGGGCCTTGAGCTTCTCATAGATGAACTGCTGCAGCGACACCGTGTGCACAGGGTCCTTCAGGGCCAGCTGCGGGACAGAGCAGGCAGACAGCGTCAAAGAAGACGGACAAGTACCTCCTGTGTGCCTCACCATGCTCTTTGATGTAGAGAGACCTCTCTACAGCAACACAACTTCTAAAATTCTGTAAGTCTTCTGGACAGTTTACTGGGGCCCTCTGAGCATAAGTTGCTCTGATGTGCTGCCCAGTTTCTCAAGAACTGGGGACTCATCCATTTAAAGTGCTCGAGTCTAGCAGAAAGCACCCTAAAAGAAAAGAGCACACCGGGGGTACCAATGCCACTGGCCAATCTTCTAAGAACAATCAGAAATTCCACTGCAGCCCCTTGCTATGGCCTCAGGAAGCAAGGAGACACTATTTGTCTTAGCTTATGCTGCAATATCATTTAATCTGTGCCTGAGTTTTTAGGTTGGGCGAGGGATCAAAATTTGTTCTTCCCCCAGCCCCACTAGGGTATTTGGAAAATGAAAGTAGAATTAAAATTTTAGGTAGTATGTTTTATGCCTGTGGAATAGTACATATATACACATATAAGCTACACATTAGCACTCTTCTTCATCTTTGTATTATCACAAAATTCTTTCTGAATACATGTTGAGAATTCTAACTTCCACCACATTTTTTTTTTTTAGTGACCACAGTGTAGTCTAAACAATTTCATCTATAACTTTGCTGAATACTCCACCACAAACATTGTTTTGTATTATTATGTAAGCAGCCTTTCTTTATGCTTCAGCCTCTTTTCTTTTGTTTAAAACAGGTCTCAGGCAGCCAAGGCTAGCCTCAAACTAGATGCTGCAGCTGAAGTTTGCCTTGAACTCCGGCTTTCACCTCTAAGAACAGGTATTGTAGGCATGTGCCACTATGCTCAGAACCTCATCTTCTTTTCTTACGATATCTATTCCCATCCATTTTAAAAAACCACTACGGCACAGAAAGTTTTATGGCTCCTGATACATACCATCAGCTTGTTTTCCCTATGGTTTCTAGCTGCTAACACTCTATTAGCATTGATACTATTTACATGATTTACAATCAAAACAATACAATATTAGCATAAGCTGAGCATTTTTTATCATTAGTGATCCTGAACATCTACATGACTTTCAATGAACTGCATGAATGTCTATGCCCAATGTAGCTGAATTCGAGCCATCATTGCTGTTTGAGTCATATAAATAGATGTTAAAATACAACTGAGAAAAAAGGATAAGAGTCACAATGAAACTTAAATTATGTCCCACATATCACTAAAGCAAAGTATATAACAAATCCAAGCTAAAGAAAACTGTCAATACTCACTTCCCTGTAAGAAAGATAAGAGAGAGAGAGAAAGCAGTGAGGACACCACAGCCCCATCCATGAGCAGAAGACATCATTTACAACATGTACAGAGGCTGAAGGTGAAGACTGAAAACCATCTGCTGTTGAGGGTTGGAGAGATGGCTCAGCGATTCAGAAAACTTGTTACTCCTATAAGACCATATTTGGTTCCCAGAACCAACATGGTGGCCCACAACCACAAGAAATTCCAGTTCCATCATCTATCTGGTGTGCATGCATACATACAGACAAAACACTCCCATGAAATAAGTCTAAAATTTAAATATTTTCTTTCTTTAAGTAACAGATGGTAATGATCAACATTATTTTAATTATAAAAATACACTTATGGGATAGAGTATACTGACTTTAACTAAAGAGCAGCGGTTGTAACAGAGTCTGCAGTCATCAGAAATATGAGACCTCGTCACCCATAGTATTTTAAAGAACCTGACTATTATCTTTATGTAAATAAAGGTGTTTAATAAACACACAAAGTGACTGGTTTCATTACTGCATTTTCATATATAATTTTTGTTAATCTTCTACCTCCTGTTCCTCTATTCTTGCATGCTACCTTTTCCCATCTGGCCACCATTCAGCCCCTTTCTGATTCTGTCATGTCCTTTTTCAACAGCTTTTTCCCCTCTTTGATTGTTCCCTTTCTAGTTTCATGATTTACACCCACACATCAAAGACTAGGATCAGGGCTGGGCTCAGTGGACAGAAGCACTTGCTATGCAAGTCTAGCAACCATGTAAATGTGGAAGGAGAGAACCAACTTCCAAGACTGCACACTGTTCACCCCCCCCCACACACACACACACACAATAATAAAAACACAATTTAAAGGATAGGATTCACATTGCAGAAAGAACATGTGATGTTTGTCTTTTTGATTCTTGTTTACCTTACTTAATAGAATCATTTCCAGTTCCATTCATTTTCTTGCAAATTTCATTTTATGGCTGAATAAGGTTCCGTTGTGTATATACAACACATTTTTATTATCATTCATTAGCAGACAGACATCGAGGCTGTTTCCATTTCCTTGCTATTGTAAACACAGCAGCAATAAACATGGACTCATAAATACTTCTGTGGTAGGGTATAGAATCTTTTGGGTACAACAAAGCCTACTAGGTTTATTAGGTAGTATATTGTTAAAAAAATAGTTTTCTAATGTAATTAGCAAATTCTAGATCTGCTGATGAAAAAATACACTGCAAAGGTAAATGTGATAGACACTTTCTCTTCCAAAATAATTCTCTCCTACCAATTCTTGATAAGTACAATCAAAAACCCTAGGCATTATATATAAAACAAATATAAGACACTTCAAAGAGGTGGAAAGAAGGTAGCAGACAAGAGAGTTCTAACTGGAACATGATGCAGACTCTGGGACTTCATTTACGCCTCAAAGGGCACACAATCAGAGCTAAAGAAGTCAGCAATCTGGAAACACCAAATAGCACAAATAAAAACACCAGCTTGTTTGAGACAAAGGACCAAGGTGAGACAAAAACAAATAAATGAACAAGAATCAATCTGCTGCAGACCAACATGACAGAAAAAAGTTGTGGCTTTACCCAATGCATGGCAGGTTACAGTGAGGAATCAACCCATTCATACCAACACTAGAGTGAGGGGAGAAGAACAGAGAAAGCTGGGAGTGTTTCCTCTCATGCTCAACAAGGGTTCAGTCTGGGCAAAGAGGAGAACTTGGCACTTGACACCCACCAGGCAGTGGTGATGCAGCATCTCCAACTTTCTTAGCCAAAGAAGTGTTAGAAGTTGGCTAAGATATTGTGTTAAAACTCAGTGTCTGAGCCACTGATAAAGTCATCCATGTTTTAGCTCAGTTGGCAGCGTGCTTGCCTAATATAGACGAGGATCTAAGTGGTCTACAACTGCAACTCCGGCCCTCAGGAGACAAGAGTATGCAAAGAGAAAGGTCATCCTTAGCTATGTGTCTAGGATTCAGACCAGAATGAGCTAGAGATCCTGTTTCAAAAACAAATAAAAAGGCTGAGGAGATGGCTCCGTGGGTAAGAGTACTTGCTGCATAAACATGTGGCCCTGAGTTCAAATCCCCAGGACTTGCAGAAAAATCTGGATGTTGTGAGCACCTAAAATCCAGTGCAAGAGATGGGAGGGATGGCGGTGGGAGGAAGGAGACAGAGAATAGAGGATCAGCCCAGGCTCAGCAAGGCCAATCTCAAGGGAATCTCAATGTGCAAAGTACTAGAGTAGCACAGGCGATATTTCCCTTCAGCCTCTAAGGACACATGGACACGTACACCTCACCCTGTGCATAGGTAAACAGACACGACCCACACACATATACTACATACAAAATAAATAAATGAAGAAAATGCCTTAGATGTCCACATTTTAATAAAAAACAGTTGAAATAAAAACAACAAAAATTAACTGCACAGCAAATGCTCTCAGTGGCTGAGTGGCCAATTCAGTCCCTGTCCACTTTGAAAAATAACTTTATTTTTACTATTTCTTGAGAAAGAAATGTACAAATTTACAATCTGGGATGTACTATGAATATTCTCAAAACAAACATGTTTGCTAATTACAAACCCAGTTAACAAACTTGCAGTGTCTCCTTTCCAGACTTGTAACAGTTTTTAAGAATTAGCATTATTGCTATTACTGTTGTTGGTGTTATTACTGTACGTGTGGTGTACATATGTGTGCGTGTACACACTGAGGCCAGAAGTTGGTGCTGGGTGTTTGTCTCCATGAGCTTCTCATGCTACTTTCTCTTGCTGGACCTGGAGCTCACCATTTCAGCGAGACTGGCCTGCCCATGAGCTCTAGGGTTAAATGTGGCTGTAAGGTAAGGCTATAGCCTAATTTAATACAACCATGCCTCACTGGGAGAGGCACCCGGAATGCTGAGTACAGGGAAAAGGCCATACGAGGACAGTCAGGAGGAAGCCACTGCCAAGCAAAGGAGAGGAGAGGCCTCAGGAAAAAGTCTGCTCATCCCTTCACCTTGGTAGTCTGGGCTGCAGAATTCCAAGAAATAAATTTTGCTGTTGAAGCCATTGCTCCGTGTTACTCTACTGCAGTGGGCTGAGTACACTAACACATGCAAAGCTAAGTTCAATCATTAGCACTCTACTTACATGACAGAAACAGAGAACTAAGCAGGCAACAGTGGCACATCTTTAATACCAGCACTTGAGAGCACAGAACTGCAAGTGCAAGGCGAGCCTGAACAACACGTAAGACTGCCTCACACTAACAGCACCAGCATGATTCTCGTTCCGTAGGCCCACAGATCAGAGGGGACAGCAATCTGTTACAAGCAATTAGGAGGGCAGCACAAGAGACTTGCCTGATAATCTGACATTAATGTGAAGAAAAAAAAGTTTTAAAAGGACTTGGACTAAATGCCTTGTGGCATTCTAGATTGAATTATAAACGAGCATTAGTGGAGTAAAATAAAATCAAAGTATGGAGTTATGTTGATTTCTTAGTTTTTATAAATGTATAGTGTTCATCTGAGGGGGAAAAACATAAAAATATTAATAAGGCATAGGTGCTGGAGAGCAGTTGCTGCTCCTTATCGTCTGCTGAGGCTGAGGGAGAGGTGGGCCCCTTTGCAGCATGCAGGTGAGCTGGCCCTGCCCCTTGCCAGCTGCAGCATTGGGGCAGTGTTAGAGGGCTTGCCCTGGTGGTACCAGCGTAGGATAGCTCTCAGGCTGACCAACTCAGCTACCTGCCAGGCCCAGATCCTGCATTTTGAGTTGGCCTACCCCAACATCTACCCTATTTATGATCTGCTGGAGCATGTGAAAAGCACCAGCCCTCCAGTTCCGAAGCTCTGGAGCATATGAAAAGCGCCAGCCCTACAGTTTTGAAGCTGCAGGATCTCTGTGACACAGGGAAACAACAGGGTATCCCAGAAGTGTCCCTGTGAGGATCCAGTATTGAAGGTGTGGCAGAGACCGGAGGCCTCGAACCACACCAATGACTCACTGTGATATTTGCAAGTGAAGATCTGTGGACAAGTGGACACTATTGCAGGGTATTTGGCCCCACTGTGAACCCTGAAATTTTGAACTATAAAAACCTGTCTTTTGTTTGGTGTGGTTCAGCCTTATCACAAACCTTTGATTCAAGAACTTTGTTTATTGTAAACAGGTGATTATCATTTGGCCCTAACATACACATCTTTAATCCTAGAGATTTCTGTACACAGGATTTAATAAAGTTAACGCTAGGCCAGAGGTGGAGCAAGTAACCAGCTGACAAGGATTAATAGAAAGGAGGGACTTTGAGAGAGGGTATTTAAGACTGTGGAGAAGAGGAAGGAGAAGAGGAGGAGGAGCTGTTTTTGGTCTCTTTAGCTCCATAGCTCTTTGCCTTTTAGCTTTTGGCTTTTTCCTCCTGGGCCATCAGCTGAGGTAGCAAGCTTCTGGCTTTTCCTTCTGGGATGTGAGCTGAGTAGGTAGGTCAGCTGGGTGCTTTCTCTGCCTCTCTGAGCTTGTTAGTTTTCACCCCAGCATCTATCTGGCTCCTGAGTCTTCACTGGTAAAATCGATTGGTTAGGATTTTCATTTTTTATAAACGGGCCACAGAGTGACAGACTAGAGCTTCCACAACAAGATGGGTTTTGTATTTTTTGTCCTATGTTATTTTCTTTTGGTGGGGATGTTGCAAGGGAGAAGGGTAAATAAGAAGGGGCAGGGAGATGTGTGGGATTAGGGTGTATGATGTAAAATTCACAAAGAATCAATACAAAGTTTTTTAAAACGAAGAAAAATGTTAACATCAAGAGAACCTGGGTAAGAGGCACATGAGAACTCTTTAAGATTTTTGCTAATTTTCTTCAAATCTAAAATCATTCCAAAATACAAACAATATTTTACACAACAGACTCAAAAATCACCCGAGTGTATCTCACAAGTAACACGCTCATCTGCATAGATAAGTGGCAATTATACTCTTTCTAAAAAGCTAACCTGTACAAGTTCATGTTTGAGGTGAGAAAACTGATGTCTCCAAGTTCCCTGTGACATTCAAGGTTGACTCTTCTCGGGCAGATGACAGACAGCAGTAGAACTAGAATACGAACTTCCAAAACCCAGCCTTTGTCTTATCTCCATTATTTCCATGACAAAGCCCTACTCTTAATTCTGTAAGGATTCACAGGATCACGTATAAAAATATTTACATTAGAATGAGTAGGATGAAATGAGGAGTCTTGTGTTAATGGACTTCCATCATTAATGGAAACGGTAATTAACCAGTATTCTTGACTCAATTCTAAACTTCAATCATTGGATTTTTATGTGCAAGTAGCTTTGTACTGCCTGGTTTTGAAACTGTCATTTGAGGACACAATAGTTTTGGTTGAACCACGGCTTCTCAAGGTTACACTTCAGAGGCGGTCCACAAGTTTAGCTGCTGTGGAGATACTCACCAGGATGTGTTTCCCAGTAAGACTTTTGTTCCTTGAAACAAAGTTTTTCATTATGTTTTCTGCATAAAGCACCACTTTTACCCAACAAGTATTCAGGGAAGTAGTGTCTTCTACATTTTGGAAGTCAGGATAGACATATCATGTGACTAGTTACTTTTTAATCCCTCACATAGCTTATGATAATTTTTCAGGAATGACTGTAGCATTATTTCAGAAAAGGAAAAGGGTTTTCTACACTAGAAAAATGAAGATCTTAGAAGAATAATGTGCTTTTTAGATACATGACAGTAAAATATTAAGTACACCACATATGAAATAGACCAAAAATCTACACTGACCAATAAACTACACTGACCTCAGAAATTTTTGAGTTTGATTAAAATGTTCTGCTTTAAATACTATCTTCTATTTTTGGATTTAATTGTAGGTAACCACCAATTTCTAAACTATGTCTGAAACACTTATATTGTCCACTGGATACAACAAGCTCTCCTAATTCTGCACGTGATGAAGAGTGTAAGCCTGGCGGATGCCAACCAGAACCCTGTCAGTGAGGCACAGCAATGTAAGTTCATTATTACACTCAGTGTGATGCTTTCTTTGCAAAGGGTGAACTATACTTTCCATGTCACAAGCTTGCTGCAGAGTAAAACCCTGTCTCAATCAAAGAATGCTCCTCTGTGATTTGAATGTGCATCCAGGAAGACCACTGCTATACATTTTTTTTTTTTTTTTGTCTTACTATGATTCCTTGCTTTTTTTTCTTTTAATTTTTGTTGGGAAATGATCTGTATCCTATATTTTCTTTGGTGTAGTTGTTTTCATTGGATTGGAGTTTTCCTTCTAGGATCTTCTGTAGGGCTGGGTTGCTGTGTAGATATTGCTTAAATTTAGTTTTATCATGGAATATTTTGTTTTCTCCATCTATGTTGATTAAAAGCTTTGCTGGGTATAGTACTCTGGATATAACCTAGAACCCCTGCCCGGATATAGCCCATAGTAGCCCAGTATCCAAGTGGGTTCTCTAGTAAGGGGAACAGGGACTATTCCTGACATGAACTCAAGGGCGAGCTCTTCCACTTCCCTCCCCGCCCCGCCCCTTCCCCTGGGAGGAGCAGCCTTGCTAGGTAGGCACAGAAGAGGACATTGCAGCCAGTCCTGAAGATACTGATAAGCTATGGTCAGATGGAAGGGGAGGAGGTCCTCCCCTATCAGTGGACTTGGAATGGGGCAGGGAGGAAATGAGGGAGGGAGGGTAGGATTGGGAGGGAATGAAGGAGGGGGCTACAGCTGTGATACAAAGTAAATAACCTGTGATTAATATAAAAATAAATAAATAAAATTCTCCCATAAAAACATTAAAAAAATTTTTTTTGTAACAAAACACGTTTGAGAACTAAAATCTCAAGTGAATTCATAAAACATCCACAGAGGATTATATATTCATTACAATTAAAAAAAAATAGACACTAGACTATTTTAAAAGCTCCTAATGCAATCATTAAAATTTTTGTTTGTTTGTTTTTTATTCCTAGCAGTGTACAGGATCAAACCCATAATCCTGTACATGTAAGGTGAACATTCTAATGATGAAGAACCCCTTAGCCACTCCATCTTCCTTATTCTTCAGACACCCCAGTCTGCTCTTCTGCTTTCTAGCCTCAGGCTCAGTCCTCATGGCTCCTGAAGTGGTTTGGGGGTTAGTACCTGTTAGGCTAGTCATTTTAGCTCTAGACATGTTGTTCTATTTAACTCTCATCTGACTTGATGAGAAGTTTTCTGATGAGAAGTTATCTGACTTGATAGGAAGTTTTCAGGGATTCTCTCTGCCTTTATTTCACTGAGGAATATCTGAGGTAGTCTCTTCTAACAACATACTTACTAGGGAATGTAGGTGTCTTTTCTTTCTAAAATCACTCTTTCCTGCACCATCTTTTGATATATTTGCCTTTCCAAAATTCCACAAGATTCTCTAAAAACACAGCAAGATTCAGAAACAAACAGAACTTTTATGCAGTTTGCTTTTTAAACTAGTTTTTGCTGGTGTATTTCATCAATACACTCTTAAATAATTATCTAATTAACTACAATATTAACCTTTTGATAGTTGATCTGTTGATTTTCTTGGAATCTTCAGACTTAGATGAAAAGTTCAATGACTTAACTACTTTAGTCCCATCTTATTCCATATTTACACTGTGTCACTTGTGTGCTCTCTCACTCTGCCACCCATATAGCTCATTAGCAGCCACCATTCCCTTTCTACAGATACACTGTATTTACCGCGCTGGAATGGGAGCAGAATAACTCCTGCTAACCGAAGCAGGCTGACTCTTTAACCACCTCTATTATACTCCTACCCCCAGTCTTCCAGCTAGATTAAATTCATGTTGAAGCTAAGTGTTTATGTTGTCTGGAATATCTCTGCTGGTGATCTGGATACCTAATGCCTTTTTATCTCAAAGATTTTTAAGGTTTCAGAATGCTGCTTTTGGTTGTTCCTTTAAAAAAAAAAATCAAATTCTTCTTGTTATGAAATGGGGAGAGACCATGGACATGCCATGGTACACCATGGAAATCAGAGGACAACCTGCAGATACTGTGTTGGTTTTCTACTTCCGTCCTCTTGAGGTAGTCACTTTCAAGAGTTCAAACTCAAGGCCTTGTAAAGCTTTCCTCACCAAGTCATCTCACCACCCACCCCTAAGATATTTCATTTATACCCATCCTGCTCATTCTGACTACACTGACTATTGTGTCTACTTTGTTGGTAGTTTTTCAAGGAAAATAAAAAATCTATTTATTCATCTGCTTCAACATTTTTTCTGCCTCCAAACTCATTTTAGAAACTACTGATGTCTTTACTTACTTTAATTTTCCTAAGGCTATCTTTTGTTTCACATTTTGAAGTAAGTTTTGAACTCATTTATTTTTATTCTTTTTTTGTTTGATAATAAATGACTACAGGCTATGAGTAATTGAGCTACACCCACATACCTTTCATGTCTCATTGTTTTATGTCATCTGGCTCAAAACTGCAAGCTGCCCTTCAAAACAAGGTTTAAAACTTTATGTAATATAACAAACATTTTCTCAGTGTTTCGTTTCTAGCTTTATTTCATTGTTGTCAGGTAACATAACCTATATTACTTCTACTATGGGAAAAGAAGTTTTCCTTATCCCCTGTTTTTGTAACATTTCAGGAACATGTGCATTGTCTTGAAGGGGTATGATTTTTATATACAGCCATTAAATTAAGTTTACTGATTGCATTCTTCAGCTCTGTTACCACAAAACCATGTGATCTTCTTGGGTTCAGCTAACACATGAACCACAAGCCTACTACAGGGTAACCTTAACATCAGTTCACTGAAAGAGCTCTGAGAACAAAGTCATTTCATTACAAGGAGAAGTAGGAAAATGGGATACATTTAACTGCAAAGTGCTGTTAGAGTCATGGAAGTATTTTTAGGATCTTATAGAAACATGCTTCCTCTTAAGATGACTACTTATGTTTAACAAAGGCATTTTTTGGCTCTGATTGTTTCTTCTTCTTCTTCTTCTTCATCATCATCATCATCATCATCATCATCATCAATTACAATTTATTCACTTTGTATCCTGGCTGTAGCCTCCTCCCTCATCTCCTCCTGGTCCCACCCTCTTTTCCTCTTCCTCCCCCACGTTCCTCCCCTAGTCCACTGATAGGGGAGGTCTTCCTCCCCTACTATCTGACCCTAGCCTGTAGCCCAGGCTGGCCATGCTGCCCCTCCTGGTTCAGCCTAAAAGCACCTTTACCATAAGCCATTTTAGCAGCAAATTCCAGACAATTCCCAGCAATGGATTAGATGGAATACCATCTCTCTACATGAAGACTCAATTCCATCATGTTAAATAAACTAATTAAATAATTGAGAGTAAAAAATTATTAATTTAGCTAATTACTATCCATTTTACCATCCTTTTATAGTGTTTTAGCTAATTAACTAAATTAATAATGGAAAATATTCTCTTTTGCCACTCAGTTTACCAGTTAAGTAGAATGACTGCAACAGAATGGAATGGGATATTCAGAGATATGTTATATGGATTGATATTCTTTAATTAGATAACAAGTCTGCAAGATATTTAAGTACTAGTACCATGTTTTTCAACTCTGTAAGATGTGCCACAGTACACTGACTCTACAATACAGAAATACCCGGCAGTGCAATTGGAAGAAAAACAGTGACGGAAAATTTGATTTCTATCTGTAACCTAAATGTTTGAATATGCTCAGGCCTCTGATTGTCCCCACCTGTGTTTGAGCCAGACTCTCACCGTGTAGAACAAGCTGGCCTCTACGCTAAGATCTTGCTTCAAGCTCCAACTGTTCAAAGTACAGCAGAACATCACTGACTCCTGTCTATGAGCATATTAAGAGGCCTAAGAAACTTGAACATTATAATAACAGCCATTCACAGGCAGCACCTGTTCCCTTACAGCTCCAATGGCCTCAGTGGTTCCAAGGAGATGAGATCATTTAGCAAATCATGCAAGACTCTCACATCTCTTGATGAATACTTTTTACAAGGCAAGCAATCAGGTGAAGGACTGAGAGGTGCCAGGTGCTATTAAAAAAAAAAAAAAAAAACCTGCTGAATGAGGACCTATAAAGGCAAGAAAGTTTAGCCAGTCAGTGAGCTCTCGGGATTGAACTTGGGTCCGCGTGCTTGCAAGGCAAGTGCTTTCAGCAAATAATAAATCATTAGTTTATGAAAGTGCAGACTGTGATGGGGGAATGGGAGGAGTGGAAACTTCCCATCTTGACCTAATAGGACTGTTGAAGAAAATGCAGTATTTTGGGACCTGAATTAATTCACTACCTCAGGGAAGGGAATACTAGTTGCCTGACTATTAAGCTTGTTTCCTGGATCCACCACATATTTTAAACACGGTTGTATACTTATTTTAATAGGCAGGTGGCACACCACACAAGTGCATAGCAATGGTTACACTACTAAATGCTGTTAAAAAGCCAAATGGCAGGCTCAAACAACAGCTTCTAGAATGTAAGCTACATAAAAAACAACACTACTTAAGCAACTCAAAATACATACCTCACTATCCTTCATCAGGACAGTTTCCCTAAATCACAGAGAACTCAGCATACCAAGATTTAATCCACATTAAAAATGGAACCATTGGCTACCTACAATCCCTTAAGATTTAAACTCATAAATAAATTTGTGTCGATTCCTCAGAATAAGTTTTGCTTTGTGTTTAAGGACCAAGTTCATGTGAAATGAGGCTTCAGGAAGAGCATTTGAGAACTGACACACCTGAGTACCAAAGGCCAGTTTCCTAAACACAGTTCTAGTTCTTGAGGTGTCACGAAACATCAGAAAAAAAAAAAAAAAAAAAAAAAAGTTTATGATCTTTGTGAGTTTGAGCCCAGCCATAGATATATATAGTGAGACCCTGGCTCAAAACAGACAATTTCACATTAACTCTTTAAAAGTGGCTGCACGGAATAGGTGAAACTAAGGAAACTGAACTGTGTGCTGTGTGACAGAGGTGGTGTGATGGAGTTAGAGGAAGGGAGACTGGATCAGTAGAAAAGACAAGAGAAGGTAACTGGTTCTGAGGCAACCACCCTGGATATGTGAACACAAGCAATGGTGCTGCCAAGGACTACCTGAAAGGAACACACCTGTCACTAACTGAATGGTGAGAGGGTCGTACCTATTTAGGATGGGGTGAGATCCTGGAGTTGAAAAATGCCACGAAGGCCTCTTCTCTACAGTATGCAGTGTGGCTACATAAAATCTTGAATATTGTCTTGTTAACACTTTTCTGCTCTGATCACAGAAACTAATAAAATATTCTCTAAATAATGAAAGAAGGAAAAAAATAGATGAGTTTAATAGGTTACACATATTCCTAAGACTTGAAAATGGAGGCAGGAGGATCATTCAAGTTCATTCTCAGATACACAGCAAATTCAGGCCAGTCTAGACTGGATGAGACCCTTCCTGCTTTAAAAAAACAAACAAACAAACAAACAAACAACGAATGGAGCATGCTTGCACAGTATATATAAAGCCCTGCCCTGTTTTCAATCTCCAGCATCACATAAAATCAGGCATGGTGGTGTGTATCCATGTTATCCTAGCACTTAGGACATAGAGAGGGGTAGGCTGGGGTGGGGAGAGGTGAGGTGGTCATGATTTTAAAGTCATCCTTGCTACATAGCAAGTTCAAGGTCAGTCTAGACTACAAGAGACTCTATTAGAAGAAGGAGAAAAGGAAGCAGGGGAGGAAGGGAAACTGGGGAATCAGTTTATTTGGGAAAGTGATTGCCTTGAAAGCAGGAAGCTCTGAGTTTGACCTCTGGAGAGAACCTGCAGAAAAAGAAGAGTGCAGGTACAGGTACAAGTGAGCAATGTGCACGTGGGGGCCAGAGGACACCTCAAGGTCATCCCCAGGAATGCCTTCACCTCTTTTCAGACAGGGCCCCATCACCCATCATGCCAGCAAGTCCTGGGATGTCAAGGATGGCACAGTGCCCAGCCATGTTCACATGGGTTCTGGAGATCAAACATGGGTCCTGTGCTTGCAAGGTACGTGATTTACTGAGTCATTCTCCTCGCCAAGTGAATCACTTCCCCAGTAGCTGAGGTTTAGGCTCAATTTAAAACAAACAAAAGCTAAGTGAACAGATGCTCTTCAGCTGTTTTTGTTTCCGAGACAGGGTTTTAATTACATGCAGCCCCGGTTGGGCTTGGCTCACAAGGCTCCTGCCTTAGCCTGTTGTTGGTTTACAGACCAGCACTACTGGCCTGGCAGGAATCCCTGATGTGTAAAGACATTCTGACAGCCTGCATCCTAATTTTCTGAACAGAATGACATTTTATTTCTCAAAGTCAAAATCATTTATGACATGCATCTACAGCAACTGAAGGATTAAAAACTCCTTAAGAATTATTATTTTTTTGTGGGGGAAAGAGCAGCCTTACTAGGCCACAGAGGAAGACAATGCAGCCAGTCCTCATGAGACTGGATAGGTTAGGGTCACATGGAAAGGGAGGAAAACCTCCCCTATCAGTGGACTGGGGGAGGGGCATGGGAGATGAGGGAGGGAGGGGGCTACAGCTGGAATACAAAATGAATAAATTGTAATTAATAAAAAATAAATTAATTAAAAAATAAAAAAAATCACAAAAAAAATTATTTTAGCTTTTAACAGATCTCTGTAATAGTTCAATAGAAAAACAAACAAATCAACCAAAACCTATTTCTACATTCAACCTCTTGTTCTATGTGTTTGGGTTAAATTAAGGGAAAAACAAAACAAACCAAAAACAACAACAACAACAAAAAAAAAAAACAAACTTCCAGTCTTTCTTAGGCATGTAGTTGAAAGAATGAATGCTTAAATTTATAGATCATTATTGTGGTGGTTTATATAGCTATGGACCACATAGAATCATGTATTTGAATGCTAGGCCCATGAAAATTGATACTATTAGGAGGTATCTCCTTGCTGGAGTAGGTGTGGCCCTTTGGAGAAAGTGTGCCACTATGGGGATGGGCTCTGGGATCGTCTATGCTCAAGCCCTGCCCAGTGAGAAATCCAGTCTCCTGCTGCCTGCAGATCATGATGTAGCACCCTCAGATTCTCCAGCACCATGTCTGCCCATATGCTGCATGCTTTCTACCATGACGACAATGGACTTGAACCTCTGAAACTGTAAGCCAGCCCCAATTAAATGTTTTTCTTTATAAGAGTTGCCTTGGTCATGGTGTCTCTTCATATCAATGGAAACCCTAAGATGCATTTTTTGAAATTACTATAAAACTCATAAATAGTATTTTCTTGAAGGTCAGTTAACAACAAGAACTCAGAAACCACCATGACTTTTCTATTCTCTGTTACATTAAAATCTATTGGCCTATCTGTTCTTTGAATAAATCCTGTTCACTTGAATGATTCTTTTAAACATGAATACCAGTCATTTAGAAAATATAGGCCCACTGAGTTATGTAAATGTTGAAACCTTTCACTATCTAAATATTCTAAATTTAGTATCACTGCTAAATACATGTGAAAAATAAGTGGGATGCTATGAAACTCAAGGGAGATTAGAATTTTCCAAAATGCTAATTTTGTTTGTTCAAATTTTGCAGGAAGCAACATAAACTATTCACTGTTTTCCTTAAAGTGACAGGCTCTCTCTTCAAGAATAATATATGCCAAATACCAAAGTCTGAATTACCATATATATTTATGTCAACTACTCTTTTGTATTCAAATGGTGCTGCATGGAAAAAGAAAAAAAAGAGGCTAATCTGACTGATCCTGGAGCTCACTGATGGGCTAGTAAACCCCAGCGAATTTCCCTAGCACTAGTTTTATCATGTTTACCTACCACTAGGTTTACATAGGACCAGGTCTTTACATGAGTACTTGGACTAGAACTCAACTCTTGAAGCTTTTGCAGGAAGCGCTGCCTAAAGCACCGCTGCTCAAGATGCATGAAGGGACATAATGCATTCAGTGGCAGAGTGACTGCCTAATAGATATAAGGCCCTGGGTTCAAGGCCCACCATACAGAGGTAGGGGATGCAGGTGGGGTGAGATGGAAATTCATACAATAGAATTTCATTATAGGCAAGCATTAAAAGAAGTCATGGAAATCCAAATTCATAGAAACAAATTTGTATATTTATACCTAAGAAAAGCTTAACAGAATACATACACATATATAATATTTCTAACTTATGAAATACAAAAGATCATATAATTATATGTACAAATAAAATACTGGGAGGGGGTCAAGAGAGATGGCTCAGAGGTTAAGAACACTGGTCTGCTCTTCAGGAGGTCCCGAGTTAAATTCCCAGCAATCACATGGTAGCTCACAACCATCTATCCTGGGATCTGATGACCTACATGCTCTGGCATGAAGGCATATATGCAGAGAACTCTATATACATAAAATAAAATTTTAAAATCTTAAAAAAAATACTGGGAAGGGTACATATCACATTGGTAAAGGTTTTCTTGGGGGAAAAGCATTTAACATGTAATCTTTTATTTATGTTTTTGTTAGTTATTTTTTTATTTTTATTTTTATTTTTTTGAGACAGGGTTTCTCTGTGTAGCCCTGGCCATCTTGGAACTTGATCTGTGGACCAGGTCTTGAATTCAGAGATCCTACAGCCTCTGCCTCCCAAGTGCTGAGATTATAGGCGAATGTCACCACTGCCTGGCTTATTTATGGTTTTAATGGAAGCCATTTTTATTTTTTAAAAAATCTCTTTAAAATAGCAGCTCCCATAATTGAGGGTATTGCTTTGAACAGGATGTTAAATTAACTTTTTCTGCTAGCAAAAGGCAGGAGGAAGGTGGCAGGTGGGAAGAACCAAAATGTAGGCAGAAAAGGCTACCTACCACGAGGTAGCTTAGTGCTCCTGATGTGTCAGCTGTGTCAGTGAAAAGAGGCTTTCCCTAGCGGGGTCCAATTCCTCACCACAACCCTGGGTGTTTTTATTACATCCAGTCAGTACCTCACAGCCAGTTTCCAACTCAACAGCAGCATCTGATCTCACTGATTGTGGTTTTTTATAAGAGTCCAACTAAATAAGGTGGCAATGGTAAGTAAGATGGCTTGCAATATTCAAGAACAACACTGATACCAGCAGGCAATTAGTTAAGTTTCAGCTAAAGTAAATACACAAGTAAAATAAAATAAAAACATGTTAGAAGCCAGTGCTGTATTAAACTCCAGAGCCGTTTTTCACAGGCTTTCCTTTTCCAGCTTCTGTGATTGCCCTTACGCAGCCTGCTGTGGAGGATCTTGACCTGTATGATCTCAAACTATTTTTTAATTAACATTTTAGTTCCATCTGAGGAAAAGCTGCTGTCTCAGGAGGATGTCTGGTTATCAATTTGTGTCTTTATTACATCTCAGTTGGATTATTTCAGTTCATTACTTTCTATCTTCTGCTTTAATGTCATCGGCAACTCTGTAGTTTTTAAAGGCTGAAGAATTGCCTAGGATTTGAGTTAAGCTCAGTGTTTGTTTTCAACAGTACGTGTGCTGTGAGGGATAAAACCCAGAGCTTTGCTCACGCTGGCCAAGCGCCCTAGAGCGGAGTCACTGCCGCTGCAGAGCGTGTTGCAGAGCAGCCTGGAACCTCTCGGCTTTCTGCTTTCACCAAGTGCTACCAGAGGGGTCATGTCTGTAAGGAGAGGTATGCTAGTGGTCAACTGTGAAATAGTTACTGTTTTTGAAAGGCAGTCCCAGAGGAAGTTATGTGTTCTCAGAGGACACTATGTACATTTCCGTACCATCTAGACATTAAAGTAAACAATTTGTTACTAATTGTTGTTACTAATTGTTGGCCAATTTTAAGAGAAAAAAATGTAGACTCTACAAAACACAGAAAGAAGAAAAACCTTCCTTTGAAAAATCATCTTGTTAATAAGCTAATAATGGGGAGAGGCTTTTTAATACAGTATGTATACTGTTGATCAAATGCAACAGCAGACAGGGACTGCAGAAAGAAACATGCTCACCAGAGAAACACTGCTTATAAAGATTCATTTGCATATGTGGACTGTTCTAAAATGTATTCGTGGGATGAATACAAAAGAGAAATGTTCCATTTGGAAGAAGGTACTTGACCACCACTGAATGGAGGTCAAGAGAAGTGGTTACAAACCACAGCAGGTAGGACTGTGTGCTGCTTGGTTAAGAATAAGCAGAGAACTACTTTTAGATAATTATGGAGCATGAAGATTTAGACTTCTAATACCTGAACCTTAAGAAATCTGATCTGGTAGCAGGTGATGATAAAAAATATGTGAGAACATACAAGTAATGGTATGTGTATATACAAGTATACATATGTATGAAAATAACAGCAATAGTGCTTTATTTGCAAAATGAGAGACAGTAACTTGTACTTTTGTTTTCTAAATGGTTATTTACTATTAAAACTTAAGATTTGTGCTGTTGGGTTTGGAGAGATGGCTCAGCACATCCAGCTTTTACAGAGAACATGAGTTCAGTTCCTAGCACCCATATCACAACCATCCATAATTCTAGTTCAAGAAGATTGTGACTTCTATGGGCACTGAAAACATGTGGCACACACTTTCACAGATAAATATACATACACATAAAATAGCCCATGGCAGTTCAGTGTCCAAGTGGGTTCCATAGTAATGGGAGGAGGGACAGCTTCTGACATGAACTGATTGGCCTGTTCTTTGATCACCTCCCCCTGAGGGGGGAACAGCCTTACCAGGCCACAGAGGAAGACAATGCAGCCACTCCCGATGAGACTTAACAGACTAGGATCAGAAGGAAGAAAAAGAAACCCTCCCCTACCAGTGGACTTGGGGAGGGGCATTCGTGGAGAAGAGAGAGGAAGAGAGAGATTGGGAGGGGAGGAGGGATTCAAAGTAAATAAGATGTAATTAAAAATAAAATAAAATAAAATAAAATAAAATAAAAAAATAATAATAAAATAGAATAAACTCTTAAAAAAATTCAAAACAAGGAATTATATTGACCTTAGCAAATAAATATCCAGAGGAAATGATTGAAAATATGAAAGCAGATTATTAGTACAAAAATATTGTCAGAACTGTTTTAGTAAAAATTAGTATCTCTGTAAGTGCAATCAGGGCAAGAGTTAAATACATTAACATATGCTACAATAAAAGCTTTACAGATGAACAAGAATTGTTGACAGTTCTAGAAGGTACTGCCTACTTATAATGGCTTCATATAACTAATTTATTAAAATCTACTTATTTTTTCTTACTAGCAAACACAGCGGGATATATTATAACTGGCTTTTCCCCTTTATAAATATCTCAAATTTTATAAAGACTATTATGTGCCAAAAGCTTAAGAAAAAAAAAATAACTTTCATACTCCCCCCTCCCCCTTTTTGTGTTCTGACCTGGGTTACTGCTAAGTTGCTCAGCCTGTCCTTCAGCTTCTGGCACCCCATCCCCACTTTAGCCTCTTGAGCGCTGGCCATCTGTGGAATGTCATGCCCAGTGCATTCACAAGTTTTAAGGGAAAAATCAGACTATAAGCCGTAAAGTAATAAATGAGTACTATTTGTGCTAATATGCTAATGACAGAGCATCGAAGCACATATTTCTGAAGTTTCATTCAAACAGTGGAGTAAGTTTTCAATGCTATAAGCAAACAAATCTGAGACAGTGCTTCTCAGTGGTCACTGATAATGCTGCCATGGTTTATGTGAGCACTACATAATAATTCACATTGTTGTTGGCAAAAAATAAAAATAAAAAACAAACAAACAATAAACAAAAAACCCTAGAAAACAAGATGGTGTCTTTGTTTTTTATTAGCATTGAAGTAAAATTTGAAGTTTTAAGTGAATCGTTTTTATATTCAACAATATACAACTTTGCATCCAAAAAACCAGAACAGCTACAAAGTCATACTGATGATCAGATCCACGCTGCCTGTGATCTTGGTACTGCAGAGCTGGGTCCCAGGAACCTTTATGCAGCACTCTGATGCTGCCAGGAACTACCATCCTTCATCTCCCCAAGGAAAAGCACCATACCATTTCACATCTTTACAAAAGGCTTAGTGCAGTACAATAAGACATTCAGACAGACACCAAACTCCCCGTCACTATCACCATGTATGCTATACTGTATCTACTTTTAAGTGGTTACTGTTGTTAAAACACAGTAAACATAGGATTCAGTACCACTCACTCTTGGGCACACACTGGAGGTCTTGAAACACGTTCCTTAACGATAACAGGCCACTGTCTAAAGTGCCATTCTCTAGCCTACTACTTTTAAGATTGTTCTGCTTAACTTATCTAGAGTCCATGTTGGTATAATGTTCATTTGAAAAATGTACAATTTATCCTTGTTCATTCAAATGCAGATTTCTACCCCCCCCCCCACTATCTGGTTTCATTCATGCATTGTGATGCTTATCCTAATCATCACCTGTCTCAAGTTTGTGTAAACATGCCACCATTTGTTCTCTAAACTGTCATTTAAAACAACCAGCCAACAATGCTGAGCAATGGATAGGATAGGGTGGGACATCCTGGTCTGGAATGGGAGGAAGAGGAAGGAAGCAGGGAGAGAGGAGAGGAGAAGGAGAATCCAGAGGCGGAGGAGAGGTCTTGGAACCATGTGGAGAGATGGACTGGACCTAAGATATGTCTAAAAGCAAGTATAATGGATGAAATCTGAATGGTAGGAAACTATGCGGGCTTGGAGGTTTAGGATGGAGTAACTATTGCCCAGCATTGTGTTCTAGGTTAATTAAATAAATCCTAGTCTCTGTGTGGTGATTTGGATATATAGCAGGTTTAGGAATAACCGCTGATTAACTAAAAGATATATCAATAATAAATATTAATAATACAACAAGTCCATTTCAAGAGCTACAGCTAGGTGAGAGACCAGCCCTGAGATGAAGCTGCTGGTGCTCGCTCTGCTGATCTGGCAGGCCTGTAAGAGCACTGCAGAACCAAGAGGAGTCTATGGAGAAGTGGCCCCTTTAACTACCTTATCTCTAACTCTCATTCTGGTTTAGGAGACCAGTGATAGCACATAAATACCAATAACTTTCTGCCTCACACAATTACTGCTACTACTTTCTGAGAACACGGTATTTCAGTTATTTCTCCACGGTAGTTTGTGAGTTCCTGGAGGTGGAGGTTGTGTTTTTCATTCATTTTTTTTCCCCACTCATTCATTTATTCATGAAACATTTGCTGAGTACTAGCAGTATGTCATGCATGCCAAGGGCACTGGAGAAACCTTCTGATTCTACCAAAGAGAGACGTTCATTGAGGGATGCTACCAAGAGATGGCTAGAGAGAGAATAAGGGACGTGGCCAGGCATGGTGGCAGTGGATCTCCAGCAACTGGGAAAGAGAGACTGAACCCCAATCAGGGGGACATAGTAAGAGTCTGACTCAAAAAGGAGGGGGAGTTGTTACTGAGACTTCATTCCCCAAACTATAGGAGCCAGAAAAGTCTAAAGAAGACAGTCTATTTTTGCCCTAGTCATATGGCCCAAGCAGCAGGATAAAGTAATACTGCAAGGCTCTACAGAACCTCTAAGAGCAGACAGAAACATCTCTCCTCTTCCAATCACCTTCGACTTTGGTGATGAACACCTAAGCAGAGGTGTAATTCCAACTGAGGGAGGAGTATTCCCAAAGACATCTAGTGGATGTGGGTACTGGCTGCAGACCCAGCTGTTTCCACACCAATATGATATTTATCTGCACCAGAATCTCATGACCTGCTCTGACTTTCTGATGGTAAAAATCATATGTGGTTTCATGTTGCCCAAGTATAATATTCAGAAAAGTAAAAACTACACAGTAAAAAGAAGGGAGAAAGATGAACCGGTGGCTTATATGCTGTAACAGTTTCAATGTTAATAGTCCCCACAAGTCACATATTTGAATACTTGGTTCCCTAGTTAGAACCAACTAGAAAGGAATAGGAGGTGTGTACTTGCTGGAGTCAGTATGTCACTAAGCCACACTTCTCTCTCTCTCTTTCCTCTCCTACTTCCTCTCTACTCCCTCCTCATTCTCTCCCTCTTTCTGCCCACAACTTACAGATCAGATGTGAGCTCTCAGCTTCTGCTCCACTACCGTGCCTGAGTGCCCACCATCATGCTTCCTACCATGATGATTATGGACTAACCCTCTGAACCTGTAGGCAAGTCCCCAACTAAATGCTTCCTTGTCATGGTGTCTCTGATAGCAATAGAACAGAAACTAAGACTTCTGCCATACGCCTTTGTCAAAACCCACAGATGCAATGCCAGAGCGAATTCTCATATAAACTGTAAGAAGTGGGTGTTTGACAGTGTGTTAACAAAGATCCATCTATCAAGGCAATAATACTGATGGGAGGGGAAGGATTTGCAGATGGGCTTACACAGGGCTGAAGATGCAAATGTGAAAGAAGGGGGAAAAGTGAGAAAAGGACCAGGTAGCTCTGTGAAGACAAGTCATTCAGGTCAGTCAGTAGGGAAGGTTGGAAGGGTTAGTGGAGGCACTGAAGTACGGTGAAAAGGTTTAGCTCCTATTTCAGTTTTTTCCAAACCTAACAGCTCACAAAATGAAAAGGAGGAGCTTTTAGCGAATATGCTGTATACATGATTCCCTGGTCTAGGACATTTGGTAAGTGTTAAGTGGGCAGAAAGCTATGGTTTATCCCCAAAGTAAAAACATCAAAAGGGAAAAAAAGAGACTACAAACACGGCTTCAAGATAAAAGTAAAAATAAAGTTACCAGAAGCAAAGACAGTATCCACAATAAGAGTTCAGGGTTTTGGTCAAGGTCTAGCATGAAGCTGAAAGGACAGTTTATATTTGTGATTCCACTGCATTAAAAAAAAAAAAAAAAAAGCTAGGTTTTAAATTGTTCTTTACCTTAATCTATGACCTGTAGCAAACGGTAACTTCTCTGTGCCTTCATTTCCCCATCTAAATTCTAGTTACAAAACTATTATGTTACTATCATTATTTTAAAGTCAAATAAGTGGGATCTTGATAGACCTGTCTGTATTTGTGCTGCTCCCAAAATTAGTGTTGCTCAATAATGTACAGTTACTTATACTGCCATTGTTAATTTATGCAACTATATAGTAAACTAAAATACCACTGATAGCAGCAGATGCTCAAAATCTTGATTTCACCCTCAGAATCATCACATCAGTATAAGTTCACTTACTACATGTTTCATTAATTATGCTTTCTTAGGGAGACCTGCAGGATGCCAAACCACATGAACTTTGGCCAGACGAGAGGAGGAAGTTTAATACAGGAAATCTACTGAATACACGATAAACATCTGTAAATCAAAATATTTTGAGTACTTGCAGGACATTTCAAAATTTTAGATTTTTGATCATTTTGGATTAGGTAAGCTCTATAGGTTAAGTCACTGCAAAAACTGCAAAATTAAAAGACAATAACAAAAACAAAAACAAAACCCGGAATCTGAAACTTTTTTCTGGCTCTACAGTTTGGATGAGGGGTATTCCATCTGTAATGTATTGAACATTATGAAAGGAGCTGGGAGAGGCACACCCCTCTAGTTATAGCATTGGGAAGCAGAGATAGGAAGATAGAGAATTCAAGGACTGCCTAGGCTACTTGAGACCCTATCTCAAAAATTAAAAAAAAAAAAAAAAATTTAAGGAAATACGTTCATTGTACATATTTTCAGCACAAATAACTACTGATGGGAGGTGATGCATATGCTAACTACCTTGAATGGGCCATTTTACAGTTGACACAACCTCATATATTGTAAACGTACAAAATTTAAAATTTTAGAATTAAAGATAGTAACAGGATGGGCCATGTGTGATGGTGAATGCCCTTAATCCCAGCTCTGTCAGAAGGAAAAGCAGGTAGATCTTTGTGAGGTCAAGGCCAGTCTGGTCTACATCGTGAATACCAGACCAGCCAGTGCTACAGGAGACGCTGTCTCAAAATTAAATTAAATTAGATTAAAATCATAATTTGGTAGTAGACACCAAAGAGTGTAAATATACTCAAAACTAGAGCTTCGAAACTACAACTATAGCTTCCTAATAAGTCATTTCACATATGAAGATTACAACGTCAAACGTGTTAGCATAATTCTCACTAGAAAATGAGTGAAACCTACATTTTACATGTTAAAGACCACTGGATAAAGATGAAACTTATTTTTAAATAAAATACTTGACTTGCACTTGATATTCCAAGAATTGTTTTTCTCAAAATGAAAAGAATGAAGAAAAATTCATTAAAAAGATTAACTCCTGAAATTAAATCTCATTTTATTTATGATAAAATACAGTGACTTATATCTCTGAAACCTACAAGGAGCTGATGGCAGGGCTCAGTGAGGCGTCCTGGCCTAACATGCCTAGGGCCTTCTGTTTGATACCTAGCACCACAAAAGTTTTAAAATTTAAATATTAAGACACCTTTGGCAAATTTTACATATTAATCTTGCCCTTCTCTGAAGAAAATCCTTAAACAATACAACCATAGAAACAGACACTGACCCTCAGGCAATGATAGGAGTCAATCGAATATTTTCCTTCATATCACATTGGACCTAAAAAGTTATACTTTTTCTTCCTAGTAAACAATTTCCTTTTAAAATGTTAAAGAAAACATGCTTAGTTAAAAAAAAAATCACAATTCAAAATCATCTACCAGCAAGTACCCCTTTGCATTCAGATTGATAACCACAATACCTCTATATGGTTCTCAAAGTACTACTGTGTGATAATTTTTGTATAATAAACAATTTGTATAATAATTAAACAATTTATACTTTTAACCTTAAAGAAATGAGTAAAATGGTTTAAAGTTATAATTATAGTCAGAATAGTGTTTGCGGTTAAGACCTACAACCCTTACTTTACTCAGTACCAGTATCTTTACCAAATTCCTCAGAGTAAGGCACTGAAACTCTTAAAATATACTTACTTAAGGACCACACACTTAAAGGCATATTACTTATAAAGCTGTGTTTCTCTATTGATCTTTGAGACAGTATTTTATTCACTTTGAAAATAAAATCAGAATGAAAATAAAAACTACAATATAATATGACTAAATATTAACTGCAAAATGAAACACAGATTGGAGAAGTTTAACTTGCTAAGGATAAATCTACGAGATTAAGAAAAATCAATGTAGCACACATGGAAGCTACTAACAGAGTACCTATTATTTATTTATAATTCTGAATGTTGTAGGGAAAATGCTATCACATTTTTCTGTGACAATAATGGTTATGGCCAATGCTTATCACGTTAAGAATAGGAGCGCAAGAACTGAGAAAGGCCAAGAAAGTTACATCAGGGGCCTCTCACTGCTCTAGGTCAAGAGAATACATGTCCCAGCTCACCATACCACCAGTTCTCAGTTTAAAGGAGAAATGTTTCTGGGGATATATTCATGAAAGAAAGAATGGCATTAAGTATTTTTAAGATAAATCAAAAACAAGTTTTAGCTGACAGGCCCCAGAAATCTACTAACTCAGTTTTTTCTTGATCTCATGGATGAGGCAAAGAAAGTCTAAAATGACAAGGTAATCTGTTCAAGGCCACAAGTAACTGCTCAAAAAGATCCCATAACAAGTAACTGCAGAGAAAAGATCTGGGTGTAAACCATCAATCCTGGGCTGGAGATAGAGTAGCAACAACAGAGGAGAAGGAGAAGGAGAAGGAGGAAAAGGAGGAGAAGGAGAAGAAGGAGAAGAAGGAGGAGGAGGAGGAGGAGAAGGAGATGGAGGAGAAGGAGAAGGAGGAGGAGGAGAAGAAGGAAGAAGAAGAAAGAAGAAGAAGAAGAAGAAGAAGGAGGAGGAGGAGGAGGAGGAGGAGGAGGAAGAAGAAGAGGAGGAAGAAGATGATTTAGAATTCTTTTACTGGCTTCTGAGGATGTGCTTTCTAAGTGTAAAGGCGAAGTACATCTCGAACCTGGCTTAAATGAAGGCTACTGGATCAGTATGATATTACCTGTGAACTCAGGATTAAGCCCTTGAGGACTGAAGCAAGAGAACTGCAGGACTAAAGAGAATAACAAGACAAAATCATGATGAAAGCACACAGTGATTGCTAAGCTGCCAGCCTTAGGACCGGAATGGTGTTATGTGTTCACT
Source organism: Psammomys obesus (assembly GCF_907164565.1). Classification (NCBI taxonomy): domain Eukaryota; kingdom Metazoa; phylum Chordata; class Mammalia; order Rodentia; family Muridae; genus Psammomys; species Psammomys obesus. The sequence continues at coordinate 5,793,563 of NW_026586463.1, forward strand.
TCTGTGCTCTGTGGGGTAGATAACATTGTCATTTTGCAAAAGAGACAACAAGGCACAATGAAGGCAGTAAGAGCTGAAGCCAGGAGACCAGAAAAGATTCCCAACGTTTATTGTGTCTATTTATATACATGGTCAAAGCGAGTATTAAAAATTATAAGTAAATTTCAAGGCACTATATTTCAGCAGTTTCTTAGTCTCCTGTACTTTATTTTAATCAGATTCTGATGTAAGAATTAATGACTAGGATCCAAGATGGCGGTGACCAGTGCACACCATATCTCAAGGGCAGAGGATCCAAAGCTCCAAAAATGGTGAGTGGAGGGGCAGCTGAAGCCAGAACATCGACATTGAGGCTTCCTGGGCGAGAGGGGACAACCTGTGAACTGAGACAGTTTGGATCCAGGTCACTCACTGACATCTCCGGGATCTGAGAGTGGCGAATATTCAACCCCCATGCACTGCCTCATGCCCCAAACACGGGCCTCCCTGCTTGGAAAGACAGCAGTGGTTGCCCCAAGCACGGGCCTCCTCGCTCTGTGACTGAGAAGGCAGAGGTGGCTGCCCCAAGTACAGGTCTCCCTACCCCGCAGCAGCCAAACAGCAGACACTGCTGAACTGATGGATCTCCTATACTTTCATTTGCCCCTGCGGGCGCAAAGCTAAGAGACAAGAATAGAGGATCCCCTGTACTTTCCGCATAGGACTGAGAGCAAGTGAGTACACCTTCAAGTGAGTGCAAGCAGAGCCCCAGATCCAGAGTCCTTTTACTCTAGGAGACAGACATCAGATCCTTCCCACCCACAGCCCCACTGTGGGCAACATAGGGATCCTTGGGACAGCATTCTCCACCTTGAAGCTCCTGTGCTGTGGGTCTACCAGTGGGGTCCAGGCAAACAATTCCTGGGGCCAAGATGGTGCAACCCAGGCAGATCTGCATACATAGAGGACAGTATGACAGGCCTGGGGGCCACTAAGATATTCAGGGCACCTGCATACGCACATTGCACCCACTAACGGCACCAGCACCCCCACCTGCGCTTACGCTCCACTGTTTCAGGCATCTACACGCTCTAGCATCCTGTCCTTCAAGGCACACTTCACACACACACCCACATGCTTGCACACATGCACTTACGAACTTACTCCCTTAGCTACAGCTGAAATACCAACATCCACTCTCGAACCAGTGGACCTCTCTCACCTCCCTGAAGAATAATCCAGACTCCAGAGACAGATGGACCCAGTCTGAAATAGAGACTCCGGGAATAAACAGCAAAGGTTACAGATAAGCACATGGCTAAAGATAGCAGTAAGAACATGCCCAGGAAAAATCAGGACATCATGGCTTCACCAGCAACTCCAAAAATCAACAGATATTTTAATTCATCAGAAACACTGGCAAATGATCTCAAATCTATGCTTACCCAGTTATTAGAGACACATAAAGAGGAAACAAACAAAGCTCTCAAAGGTGGAGGTACATGTAGAGGCACGAGTAGAGGCAGATAGAGAGGAAACAAACAAAAAAATAGAAGCCATCATGGAAAGACAGGAATCCATATTCAAACAGATGAAGGATATGGTGCAAGACATGAAAACAGAATTAGAATCAATAAAGAAAACACAAACAGAGAAACCCTGGAGCTGGAGAATTTAAGGGAAAAGATCAGGAACCATAAAAATAAGCATCATTAACATAATTCAAGAGATGGCACAGAAAATGTCAGGTGCTGAAGATACACTTGTAGAAACTGATACACCCCTCAAACAAAACATAAAATCAGAAAAGTTCCAAACACAAAACATCCAAGAAATAAAGGATGCCATGAAAAGATGAAATCTAAAAATAATGGGAATAGACAAAAAAGAAGATTCCAGGCTCCAAGATGCAGAAAATATTTTCAAGAAAATCATAGAAGAAAATTTTCCCACCTTAAAGACAGAGATGTCCATAAACATACAAGAGGCCTATAGAACACCAAAGAGATTAGACTAGAAAAGAAACTCCTCACATCACATAATAGTCAAAACACTAAATCTACAGAACAAAGAAAAAATATCAAAAGCAGCAAGGGAAAAAGGCCAAGTAAAATATAAAGGTAGACCTATCAGAATCATACCAGACTTCTCAACAGAAACAATGAAAGCCAGAAGGGCCTGGGCAGATGTCATTCAGACTCAAAGAGACCACAGATGCCAACCCAGACTACTATACCCAGCAAAGCTTTAATCAACACTGATGGAGAAAACAAAATATTCCATGACAAAACTAAACTTAAACCATATCTACACAGCAATCCAGCCCTACAGAAGATACTAGTAGGAAAACTCCAATCTAACGAAATCAACTACACTCAAAAGGATACAGATAACATACACACACATAAAAATTAAAAGTAAAGAAGCATAGAAACACAGTAACACCACCAATTCCAAAATAAAAGGAACTAACATTCATTGGTCACTATTATCTATCAACATCAATGGACTCAACTCTCCAATAAAAAGACAAAGACTATAACAAAATGGTTACAGAAACAGGATCCAACATTCTGCTGCATCCAAAAAACACACCTCTGCAACAAAAATAAACACTACCTCAGAGTAAAGGGCTGGAAAAAGGTTTTTCAAGCAAATGGACCCAGAAAACAAGCTCAGCAGCCATACTAATATCTAATAAAGTAGACTTTCAACCAAAAATAATCAAAAAAGGTGAGGAGGGACACTTCATTTTCAAAGGAAAAATCTACCAAGAGGACATTATTAAAGCTTAAATTACACATCAATCCCAACACCTTAATGGAGGGAGACTTCAACACTCCATACTCACCATGGGACAGACCATCTAGACAGAACCTAAGTAGGGAAACAATAACACTTATAGAGGTCCTAAATCAAATGGACCTAATAGAAGTCTACAGAACTTTTCACCCAAACTCAAAAGAGTATACCTTATTTTCAGCACTTCATGGAACCTTCTCAAAAATTGACCAAATGGTTGGGCACAAAGCAAACCTCAACAGATACAAGAGTATCAAAGTAATCCATTGTACCCTATCAGACCACCATGGCCTAAAACTAGACCACAACAACCACAGAAATAACAAAAAGCCTACATACACATGGAAACTAAACAATTCTCTACTCAATGACAGCTGTGTCAGGGAAGAAGTGAAAAAAGATAAAGAGACTTCCTAAAATTCAATGAAAACGAAGATACAATCTACCCAAACTTATGGGAGACAATGAAAGCAGTACTAAGTTCATAGCACTAAGTACCTCCAGAAAGAAGTTTAAGACATCTCATACAAGCAACTTAAATACACAACTAAAAGCCCTAGGAAAAAAAGAAGACACACCCAAGAGAAGTAGACAAATGGAAATAATCGAACACAGAGCTGAAATCAATGAATTAGAAACAAAGAAAAATAACTCAAAGAATCAATGAAACCAAGAGCTGGTTCTTTGAGAAGATAGACAAACCCTTAACCAAACTAACTAAAAGGCAAACAGAAACTATCCAAATCTGCAAAATCAGAAATGAAAAGAGGGACCTAACAACAGATACTGAGGAAATCCAAACAATCATTAGGATGTACTACAAAAGCCTATATGCCACAAAATTTGAAAATCTGAAAGAAATGGACAATTTTCTTGAGAGATTTCATCTACCAAAATTAAGTCAAGATCAGGTAGAAAGACTGAATAGCCCTGTATCTCCCAAGGAAAGAGAAGCAGTCATCAACAGTCTCCCTTCCAAAAAAAAAAAAAGCCTTGGGTCAGATGGTTTGAGCAGAGAATTCTACCAAACCTTCAAAGAAGTGCTAACTCTAATTCTCTTCAAACTATTCCACAAAATAGAAACAGAAGGAACATTACCAAACTCATTCTATGACGCCACAGTCACTTTGATACCTAAACCACACAAAGACCCAACAAAAAAAGAGAACTTCAGACCTATCTCTATTATAAACATTGATGCAAAAATACTCAATAAAATACTTGCAAACAGAATCCAAGAACACATCAAAGATATCATCTACCATGATCAAGTAGGCTTCATTCCAGTCATGCAGGGGTGGTTTAATCTACAGATATCCATCAATGTAATCTACCATATAAGCAAACTGAAGGAGAAAAACCACATGATCCTCTCCTTAGATGCCAAAAAGCACCTGACAAAATCCAACACCCATTCATAGAGAGATCAGAGATAAAAGGCACATAACGGAACATAGTGAAGACAATATACAACAAGCCTATAGCTAAAATCAAACTAAAAGGAGAGAAACTTAAATCAATCCCACTGAAATCAGGGACAAGGAAAGGCTGCCCATTCTCTCTGTATCTCTTCAACATAGTACTTGAAGTCCTAGCAAGAGCTAAGAAAACTAAAGTAGATCAGGGGGATACAGATCAGAAAGGAAGAAATCAAATATCACTATTCGCTGATGATATGATAGCATATATGAGTGACCCTAAAAATTCAACCAGAGAACTCCTTCAGCTGATAAACACCTTCAGCAAAGTGGATGGATTCAAAATTAACTCAAAAAAGTAGTAGCTCTCCTGTATATGAAAGACAAAAGGACAGAGAAAGAAATTAGGGAAAATTCACCCTTCACAATAGCCAAAAATAACATAAAGTACCTTATTGTGAGTCTAACCAAGCAAGCAAAAGAACTGTGTGAAAAAATAACTTCAAGTGTGTGAAGAAAGAAATTTGAAGAAGATATCAGAAGATGGAAAGATTTCCCATGCCCATGGCTTGGCAGGATTGACGTAGTAAAAATGGCCATCTTACCAAAAGCAATCTACAGATTCAATGCAATTCCCTTCAAAATACCAACACAATTCTTTACAGAACTCGAAAGAACAATTCTCAATTTAATATGGAAAAACAAAAAAACCTGGAATTGCTAAAACGAACTTGTACATAACAGATCTTCTAGAGGTATCTCCATCTCTGATTTCAAGCTGTACCTAGAGCAATAGTAATAAAAACTGCATGGTACAGGCAGAGAAAGAGTCTAGAGGATCAATGGAATCAAACAGAAGACCCAGAAATAAACCCACATACCTATGGACACCTGATTTTTGACAAAGAAGCCAAAACCATACAATGGAAAAAAGCATCTTCAGCAAATGGTGCTAATCTAACTGGATGTCTACATGTAGAAAAATGGAAATAGACTAATATCTATCACCCTGCACAAAACTAACGTCCAAGTGGATCCAAAACCTCAACATAAAACAGACACACACTAAGTCTGTTAAAAGAAAAAGTGGGGAAGAACCTTGAAATCACTGGCACAGAAGACAGGTGTTCCTTAAAAGAACACCAACAGCACAGACTCTAAGATCAACAATCAATAAATGGGACCTCATGAAACTGAAAACCTTCTGTAAAGCAAAGGATACTGTCATCAGCACAGAACGACAGCCTACAGAGTGGGAAATGATCTTCACCTACCCTATATCTGACAAAGGACTAATATCTAAAATATATAAAGAACTCAAAAAGTTAAAAAGCAACAAATCAAGTAATCCAATTAAAAAATGGGGTACAGAGCTAAACAGAGAATTCTCAATAGAGGAAAATCGAATGGCAGAGAAACACTTAAAAAAATACACAATGTCCTTAGTCATCGGGGAAATGTAAATTAAAATGATCCTGAGATTTCACCTTACACCCATCAGAATGGCTAAGATCAAAAAATCAGGTGACAACACATGCTGGAGAGGATGTGGAGAATGAGGAACCCTCATCCATTGCTGGTGGAAATGTAAACTTGTACAACCACTTTGGAAATCAATCTGGAGCTTTCTCAGAAAATTACTAATAGTACTACCTCAAGATCCAGCTATACCACTCCTAGGCATATATCCAAAAGATGCTCAAGTATACAACAAGGACATTTGCTCAACCATGTTCATAGCAGCTCTATTTGTAATAGCCAGAATCTGGAAACAACCCAGATGTCCCTCAACAGAGGAATGGATACAGAAATTGTGGTACATTTACACAATGGAATACTACTCAGCAATTAAAAACAAGGAAATCATGAAATTTGCAGGCAAATGGTGGGAACTAGAAAAGATCATCCTGAGTGAGGTATCCCAGAAGCAGAAAGACACACATGATATATACTCTCTTAGAAGTGTATATTAGACTTAGTGTATATAATATAAAATAATCACACTTAAATCTGTACACCTAAAGCAGCTAAGCAAGAAGGAGGACCCTGGGTAAGATGATCAATCCTCACTCAGAAAGACAAACAGGACAGACATCGGGAGAAGGAGAAAACAGGGAACAGCACAGAAGCCTACCACAGAGGGCTTCTGAAAGACTCTACCCAGCAGTGTATCAAAACAGATGCTAAGACTCATAGCCAAACTTTGGGCAGAGTGCTGGAAATCTTATGAAAGAAGAGAAAGATGAAAGAACTAGAGGGGACAGGAGCTCCATAAGGAGAACAACAGAACCAAAAAAAAAAAAAAAAAAAAAAAAAAACCAAAACCAAAAACAAAAACAAAAAAACTGGGTACAGGGTTCTTTTCTGAGACTGGGGACCAAAGACCAACCAAGGACCATATAAGGAGATAACCCAGAACTCCTGCACAGATGTAGCCCATGGCAGCTCAATCACCAAATGGGTTCCCTAGTAAGGGTAACAGGGGCTATTTCTGAAATGAACTCAGTGGCTGGCTCTTTCATCACCTGTCCTTACCAGGCCACAGAGGAAGACAATGCAGCCAGTCCTGATGAGACTTGATAGACTAGGGTCAAAGGGAAGGGGAGGACCTCCCCTATCAATGGACTGGGGGAGGGGCATGGGAGGAGAAGAGGGAGGGTGGGATTGGGAAGGGCTGAGAGAGGGGACTACAGCTGGGATACAAAGTTAATAAATTGTAATAAATAATAGATAGATAGATAGATAGATAGATAGATAGATAGATAGATAGATAGATGGGTAAATGAGTGAATAAATAAATAAATAAGAATTGACGGCTAGCTGTCAGGTCATTTTATAATATCCTGTGATGCAGATCATAGAAGAGTCAATACAGAGCATAACATAACAAAAGAAAAAAAATCCAGTATATATCCTCAAAATAATTTAAAAAAATTTAAAGTTGTCAAGTCCCATTTTTTTTTTTTTTTTTTTTTTTTAATGAGCTTTAGAACTTCTGCTCTTCTTAAGACAGGCATCAACTACCTCAGAATGATTTCCTATCAAAGAAGTAAAGCATACTTGGATTCTTTAAGAAGGAATGAATGGGGAGATAGCCTGGTGAATGGACCCACTGATGATGATAAATGGTTAGGCTTGTAACTTACCATCTTTTTCCTCTTGTCTTGTTCTGTGGGTGGTTCTTCATCTTCTGTTACTTTTGGTTCTTCATGATGAGACATCAACATACAACTACAATTAAAAATAATCACCATATTTTAAGTAAAAATGTCTGCAGCATATTAAAGCAAGTCATCTAAATTAATGAGAATGTGCATGCTCCTTTGTAACAAAGAGTGGAGTAGAGTCATAAGATACATTTTTGAAAAATAAATTTTTTTCCCAGGCTGGAAGCTGGTCAGTCAAGAGTTCACAAGCATGAGGACCTGAATTTGATTTCGAATCCCTGCAAAAAGCTGAGCACAACAGAGTACCTGTAAGCCCAGCACTAGGCAGGTGAGGAGAGAAGGGCCCCAGGCTTGAGTGCTAGCTGGGGTAGCTGACTGGTGAGCTCTAGGCTAAGGGAGACACTATGAGGTGGGAACAATTAGAAAAGACACTCAGCACTGACCTCCTGCCTCTGTCCACATACACTCATAAACACACAAAGACCAAAAAGGTTTTCTTAATTATGTATTTTTAAGAGCTTCACATTTTATAATAGGCCACAGCAAAGGGGATGTGGAACATTTAATTTGGGCATTTGATATAGTACATTATAACTTGGGAGAAAAAGGCAGGAGGATCAGTATTTCAAGATTAACTTGAGCTACCTGAGGGGGGAAACCCCAAAATATATACCCAAGATAAATTTTTAAAAGATTATTTATAGAAAGTTTGGAATCAACTATCTCTTAAAAGATAATTTACATCTTTCTTAAAAAAAAAAAAAAAAAAAAAAACAAGACAAAGCAAAAAAACCCTCAAGACTTACACTTCACCTACATGCCCCAAACTCTTGTGCGTCTACAGACTATACACACAGTGACTTTAAGAGACGTGTCATGAAAACATGACTGTGTACAGAGCAATCGGCTTCATGCTCCAAATGAGATTACTCTGCTGCGAGAAACTTGTCCCCGGTGACACTCACAGCTTCAGGACACTTAGAAATCATTTTTCTTTGGTTATCTGCACCACTGCTCTCCACCATTCATAGAGGTAATAGAAACAAAGATTCCTGTTCATCCAACACTCATTATAGGAAGACAAGAAATGAATAGTGAGTGGCTAGTGAATTACCATCAGTGGAACAAACCTCACACTTTCCTAATTTCGAACAGAAGAACCCAGAAACTTCTCAGAGCTGTAAGCTTCTAACCAATAGACTATGGTAAAGAAAGGTTTAGGTTCTCTTAATGTTTTAGGCCAAATTGAGGAGAAGCAGAGTTCCAAAGTGAACTATTCAAAAATTAATTTAGGATTTAGGCCAGCTGCTACTATCAGAAACTCAATCGGGCTCTCTATCAGAGTAGACTTGGGTGTCCTTCCACCATCAAATAGAACAGCTTCTGGGAACACAACATCCGATCCAGTCAGGGCATACCGTGCAGCCCCACTGCAGGAGCCTTGAGCTGAAACATCCTGAGAAGAGGAAAAAGCCAGGCCTCCAACTCACTCGTGGCCTTTGTCTTTCCGAAGATGCAATGCTTTGGTCTGCTGAGAAGCAATATTGCATGGCACCATGGCTGGTTAATGCTCCAGCACAAGGCAAGAAAATGCATTAACTCAACTCCAAACAAAGTGAGAGGTCTTAGAAAGTCTGGATCCCAGTTTGAATGTTAGAACTGAGTAAGATGTTTCCTTCCATTAGCCATTTTATGCCAACTAGACTTTAATTAAACTGCAACAAATATTGGTCTCTATGGAAGTACTTTTTGATGGGTGGGTCTCAAATACTTCTGCACCACAAAACATGTTAGCTTGCTTCTTTTCTTCTTCTCTTCCTCCTCCTTTTAAAAAATATTATTTTTTTGCCAAGCAGTGGTGGCACATGCCTTTAATCCCATCACTTGGGAGGCAGAAGCAGGTGGATATCTAAGTTCAAGTCCAGCCTAATCTACAAAGTGAGTTCCAGGTCAGCCACGGCTACACAGAGAAACCAAGTCTTGAGAAATCAAAGAGAGAGAAAGGAGTGGGAAGATTTAATTTTTATTTATGTATGAGTATATGCCTACCGCAGGAATACAGTGCCTGTGGGAAGAAGATATCAGATTTCCCTGTGCAACTGGAGTTACGTGCAGTTGTGAGCTGCCTAATGTGGGTGCTTACAACTGAACTCTGGAAGAACAGCAAGTGCTCTTACCTACAGAGCTATCGCTCCAGGCCTGTTATTTACATAGTAAAAATGTTCTGCTCTATCTTCATTATGCTAATCCATCTGTCTGTCTATCTTCCATATTTCCTTTCATTTGATGACCAAAAACTACGTAATGAACAGACTATGTTTACTTTACATTTGTGAAAATTATACCCATTAAGGTCTGAGAAAGGTGTAAAACTAAAACTTGTTTTTCTGACTCAAGATTGACTTACAAATGCTATATAACTTCTCTACCATTGACATATATGTCACCAGCCCCTAAAGCAAAAGAAATTGTTACTGAAAAGCATAAAGTTGAAATATTTTCTGAAGTTCCAATTCAAAGTAAAATCTTATTTTGTTAACAAAAATTAAAGGCAAGCAGTCAATTCTAATTGAAATGCATGAGCCAAGATTTCTAATAAGCTAAATGTATGGAGGCTTTGAATACAGTAATAGTTATAGAAATAAAGTACTATCGATACTTGTTTACAATAACAATGACTGTCTTGTAAACACATACAGACACTCCTCCCTTACACACCTGAGCAGAAATTACTGAAAACCTCCAGTCACTAGTGTGCTAAATGAGAATCTTTTTCAACAAAAACCTCAAAAGGGTCAAACAACTAACAAATGTTGGCAAGAACACAGGTCCTTTCAGTGCTTTCTGTTGATTTAAAAGGTACCTGCAGCAGCATGTTTCAGGGATCTGTAAACACTGCCCTGAGTAATCCTGGTATTTTTCCAGTAAGAAAAGGATGTCTTTACAAGCATTCACTGGGTGTACCTTAAACTTTTCCAAGCCTAAGTGAACTTTTCCATATCTAAGAGTACCAAATTTAGATGTTTCAGATTTGACCCAGCCAATAATCTGAAGAAAGCAGCCTTGAATTCAAGGCAGGAACCTGGAGGCTGGAGCTGAAGCAGGGACCATGGAAGAGTGCTACTTACTGGCTTTTCCCCCATGGCTTGCTCAACCTACTTTCTTACACAACCCAGGACCACCTGCTCCCAGTAGTCTGGACCCTCCTACATCAATCACTAAGAAAATACCACACAGACCTACCTACAGGTCAATCTGATGGAAGCATTTTCTCAGTTGAAGTTACTTTTTCCCAGGTGATCTTAGACTTGTGTCAAGTTCACAAAAAAACTAAACAGCACTAAACTACTTCACATAAAACTGAACTGGAGACATTATCAGTGGACACTTCACATAATCACCCTTCTCCTTTGCATTTAATTCTGTTGCTGCACTGGAGATGGAACTCAGAGCTGCAAACATGCTGGGCAAGAGCTAACAACTGAAACTCGCCCCAGCCTTCATCTTTCTGCTTCCCTGCCATCATAAACGTCTGAAATGGTTCGCCCCAGCCCCAGAGTCAATGATCAACAACAAAAACCTCTAACAATCTTATTCCCTTATGGTGGCTCATGGGGAGGGGTGTTTATGGAATTCTGGTAAGTTAGATAAAAGGACATCTTTGAAATGGTTTCTAGAAAAGGTTTACCTCAATCTTTAAAAGAGACAGAGAGGAGTGTATCCACCACTATCACTGTCATGTAATGTGGAGCTACTCCGTACCCATGCAGAAAATAATCAGCAGATTAGGTCAGTGTGCTAAGGGGTAATGTAGACAGAACCTAGGTGTATAATGCTGTTGGCCAGGCCACATTACCTAACGCTGAAGCCACTTGCCTGTGAGCATACTGCTGCCAGAGGTGACCAAGACCTTATTGTTAACCTACAAGTTCTGTTACAGTTCATTATATAAAACACCTTATGAAGACTTAAAAAAGCCAAAACATAACAAAATCCCCCTTCCTTCTGTAGTGCACCTACTGCCTTCTGCTGGAAAACAGCAGCATGCAGTTCCTAGGGCTTCTTTTCACACAGGCAGTTAGCTTACAGCTAAGTCTTTTAGCAGGTTCCTGGTAAGCCCTTCTATTTAAATTCCTCTTTCTTATGCACTGTCTCAAATCCTCTTAAGGTCCCAATATCAGTAATTAAGTGAATGTAGTATATTAGCAATGCAGAGAATGTGCCGAGAAGGGACAGAGTAAAGAAGTAAAGGGAATTCTAGAGGCACATCTGCTCAAACAGGCCAAAGCCCAGGACATGACACAACATGGAGACAGCTCACAAGTCTAATAGTCTAATAGCCTATGGCTCATCTAGGGTTTGATGGGCAGTCCATGGAGAAGGACATCAGGCCAGGCTGTGCTATAAAGTCAACACAGAGTATCAATAACTTGATTCTGTCCAAACCTGGGCTCCTAATTTTATGAAACAGAAGGGCATGAGTAGGTTGGGGAGGCTGAAAAGACCTCCAAGGAGGTCACTAAACACAGAAGCTGGGATAGTAGATGTCACTAAAGACAGAAGCTGGGATAGCAGATAGTGATGACTTCAGATGAATGTCGTTCTTTTGCTGCTACTGTTACATGGTTTCCAGGCCTCTTCCCTTTGAAGAGCCATTTGGTGAGTCCAAGGAATCAAATAAAGAAAAATCATTACAAAAGTCCAAGTTTTACTTGTTTCAAAAAATACTATTTTCTTTATAGCTGTGTTTTGTCCTGTACACCTATAAAAAATTTTGAGTCTTTTCTAATCAAGTTTACTGCTTCCTAAAATGCTGGCTAAATTCTTTCTTCCCTTTTACTTCCCAAACTTTGGCAAGAGGTTATCAACTTCCCTTACCTGTATTTCTGATAATAAAACATTACATAAACAAAGAAGAAAGTATGCTAAGCAGGCTATTAGCTCGCAAGCCTCTAGTCTCACTGTTTGATGGGGGGGAACCTTGAACCGAAAAATAACCAACAAAAAGACAAAACTCTTCTAAAGGAATTTATTTCCTGTAACACTCTCTCAAGCAATACTGCTATATTAATTATAGCCAACTATTAGGTATTCATTTACCTTAGAAAATGAACTTTTTAATAAATAAAATAAAAATATGGGATCATTAGAAGAATACTTAAGAACCCACTATCATTTTCTTGAACAAAACATATTTAAAATTTAAAAGGTCTAAACAAGCCCTGTGTGGTGACAGATGACTGTAATGCCAGCACTTTGGGAGTCCAGGACAGCCAAGAATACACAGAAAAACCCTGTCTCAAAACTAAACTAAACTAAACTAAAAAGGCCTAAACAAATATGTCATGAGGCTATAGTAATATACAAAGATAAAGAGGCTTGAAATAGCACAATTTAAAAAAAAATCTGCATGCCATCCAATTGTAAATACTGTTGGCCCTCCTTAGTTTCTCCTGCCACTTCCTTCGAAAGTCAATTTCAAAATTCAGCTCAGTGTTGCTCTACAACATAATATGCCTGTAACAGCTACCTAAATGTTTTTTCTGCCTCTGGCGCACACTTTCTGCAGGTCAGATGACTCTCGTTATAAACCTGATCGTGTCATGTCTTAAGGCACTTTTCTACCCATCAAGACTCTAAAGCTAGGACCACACCACCTACACTGCCACCTTCAGCTGCTTGTTTGGGATACAGCCTGATCCCCTCCTAGAATGACATTCTCAAAAGCTTTGATTTGTAGATGCTTCTTAGAAATATATCCCCCTTCTTATAAGTTGAAAGTTTAGCTAAGTGGGGTCTTGTCCTGAGGATACTACTCCTTTTGAAATTTTGAACAAAGGCTCATGTCTTTCAACAGCAGCCTTGGCTCAAACATTAAATTTCCTGGTGCTTTTCTCTCCTCAAACTGTACTTTATTTATTTTGTGCTCATTTGCCCTTCTTCATTGTAAACCTGCAAAACAGTGAATAGTAATAACAATGTGACAGAGTCAACTGAAATCTCTGTCACTTATATGAGTTCAACGTTTTTCAATTTTAACCAGAGGCAGATTTTCACAGAGACAAAAGCAACCACATTATTTGCCAAAATATCACAAGAATGGTCTCTAGCTCAGTTTCTCATACTGTTCCCCTCTGAAACCCTTTGAACTGGACCTCCATGGTCCACAATGCTCTGAGAACGACTATCTTCCAAGATCCTACTATCGTTAGACTGTTAAGGTCTGCTTACAATATTCAGCTGCCTTCCTGATCCAAATTTCCAAAGTCTTCCACAGCAGTAGCCCTGTTCTGGTACCAACTTTTATCTTAGTCACTTTTCTATTGCTGTGACATAACACCACAATCAAAGCAACTTATAAAAGAAAACATTAAATTTGGGGTTCATGATTGTGAAAAATTAGTGTCCATGACTATTATGGCAGGGAGCATGGCAGCAAGCAGGCAGGTATGGTGCCAGAGCTAATAAGAGTTTACATGTGGATCCACAAGGATCAGGCATGGCGTGGGCTTATGAAACCTTAAAGCCTACCCCCAGTGACACACCTCCTCCAACAAGCCAACATCTCCTAATCCTTCCCAAGCAGTTCTAAAAACTGGGGATAAGTATTCAAACAAATGAGGCTGGATGGAGGGGCAGCAGTTCATTCTCATTCAAACTACCACATGTTACTTCCAATACTTAAAATATTCCAGTGACCGCTACTGATGAAAGAAAATAATCCAAAATTGTATGTCACACTGGTTCCTTAACTAGTTGGCTCCAATCCTCTACGTGTCCTCAGAAGTTATTCTTACTGGAGATGCAGCTCGGAAACAAAGCATTTGCCTATTTTGTAAAAGGCTGTGGGTTTGATCCTCAGTACACTTGCACGTGTGCGCACGCACATACACACACACACACACACACACACACACACACACACACACACATGCACGACAAAACAACTATTACTTTCAGTTTCTTGGACTCTACCTATGCTCTTCCTGATTCCAGTACTGTTTCACTGGTCTCAGCTTCCCCTTCAGGCAGACTGTTGTCTTCTTACCCAACACAGTGCCTGGCTTAAACAAGTGCGATACGGAGCTCTGTCAACAAAGCTTCTTTCATGTGACAATTGTATGTCAACCTAAGCCAGCTGCCAGGAGCCCAGGTACTGTTTATTTACTTTAGGTGTGCAGTAAATCATGAGCTGCGCAAAGCAGAATGCCCCCTCTACATGTGTTGGGCCTTTGCCAACACACCAAACACTCTAAAACATGTTGAGTCAGAGAATTCATGCTCCATATGCTTTCAAGTTGGGACTTACGATTTTTTTCTGTCTTTAAACCTAGGTGAACTAGAACTCAAACTACAAGCTCTTTTAAGTCTCCAACGTGCCACTATAAACCAGAGATGCCTCCGCCTCTAGAGTCAGATAAGCCAATTTCTTAAATATTTTTACAGTTGTTTTCTGCTTCTATTTCTGCAGAGAACCCTAACCTGTACACTACTTACACAGGTGAAGAAAAGTTTTCTTCCATTGTCCTAATTCATTTGCAAATGGAATTATAACAAAAATATTCACAGAACCAGAGATTAGCTTCCTTTCTATGAACTGTTCAAGTAAACGTAAGGGAAAGCTAGAAAGTAGTTAGCCACTAAAGTGAATATTTTATGCTCTTCATTTGAACTTTTCTGGAAGTCTAATTTTGGAAGCCCTGTGGAGGATAGTAATTAGAAGTGTACAAGGCATAGACTACAGAGCAGGAAGGTTTACCACAGACCTCTGTAAGCACACTCAGAAGCGAAACTCACACAAGCGAGGCAACTTGTTTCTCCACTGTTTTCCTGTGTGTCAAATACCACCCCAGGGCACAGCTACCCAGCAACTCCAGGAAAAGAAAGACACCAGGGAGCGACAGGTTCTCCATCACCAGGAATACTAGCCCTCATGTCTAGATTTTCTTCGAGTTTGGACTTCAATTTTATTTTACCTTACTTCTTACTTCCACCATGGGTTCCAGAGATTCAGCTCAAGCTTGCATAGCAAGCACTGTCCACCCACTGAGCCATCCCACCAGCCTTCAGTGTGGATTTCTAGAACAGTCTCCTATCTGGGCTGTTTTTCTTCTCAACCAAATATTTTTTTTCTTTTTTCATCCTGAACTTGGCATAAGGAATAAGAACTTTCTTGTCTTCTTATATATTACTTCTTGTTTTCCTATATATATATATTATGTATTTATATAAAATAAACCAAAGAAGGAATATCTGAATATTTTATCATCACTTACAAATTGTGTCACACACTGTATAAAAATACTATTTACTGTCCTATTATATTAAAGTCTTACTGTTAACAATTCCCTACATGCATGAGTGATTACTTATTTGTTTTGTAGCCACAAAATGCTAGTTATTTCTATTTTGTAATAATTCTTCAAAAGCTAAATAACATGTAGACATTTTTTATGTTTAATAAGACCCCACAATATATATTTGCTTAGTGTTTTCAACAAAACATTAATCAAATGGCAATCTTTCCCATTTCCTATAAATGGCTTTGTAAAGAAAAGAAAAGAAAATAAGTCTGTTGCATAAGCTAGGCAGCCTACAATCTCATGAAACTTTACTTAATATTATAGGTAAATATCTCCATTAACAAAACAGTAAAAGGCATAATAAATGCTACCCCTACAAAAAGATAAAATGAATTTAAAAGTTTCAAGTTGATACTTGTATGGATGAGATTATCAGTACTCTTAAGATTTATATCTTTCTATTTTCATTTCATAAGTAATGAGAGTTTGCCTGCAGGTACATCTGTGCACTACATGCACGCATGCTGCCTACAGAGGTCAAAAGAGGGTATTACATCCCATGGAGCTAGAGCTGCTGCTGTGAACAGTTACGTGGATGCTAAAAAATGAACCCGGGTCCTCTGTAAGAGCAGGACGTGATTTTAGCTGTTGAATCATCTTTTCAGCTCCATCAGTATTCTTTTGTTGTTTGTTTTTGAGACAGGGTCTCACTATGTAGACTTGGCTGGCCTGGGACCCACTATGTAAACCAGGCTGGTCTTGAACTTAGAGAGCTACCTCCTGGTATTAAAGGCATCCACCACTAAGCATGGCTATCCTTCTGTATTCTTAACAACATAATTTTGCCTAACTATTCACCAAAAGAACATAATTTTAACTATTACTTTTTGGAATTAGTCAATCATTTGAAAAATAGTAAGGTATCCAAAAAGAACCATTTTAAGATCTTTTTAATTACAAATATACAAAGCAATTCATCACTTTTTCTTTTTCATTGTTAGCTTGAAAGGGAAAACCGATCTAAAAGGTCCTTAAAAAGAAATTTATGCTAGACCATATTTGGAATTTATTTACAATATGTATATAATGCATTTTGATCATATTTATTCCCTATTCCCCTCCTATTCCCTCTGGAACTTTCTTCCCCTCCTTTTTAAAATGTGTGTGTGTGTGTGTGTGTGTGTGTGTATATATATATATATATATATAATTTATTTTTTATTCTATCTTATCTATATCAAAGGCAATTTCCCAGTGTCTAATTCCTATAAAAAATAGGACTTCCCTAGCAGCCATTAATTGTTAGAAGCTCAATTTAAAAATATAGTATCAAGTCACAAAATGATGACTATTATATCAAAGCAGCTCAATTTGGAATATCACAACGTAAAGCAGGGCTTTAAAAATATCACCTAATAAATACTGTAAGCACACCGTTTGCATAGAGCTGTTGATATAGCTCAGTTCACAGTATGCTCGCCAGCATATACAACTCCAGCACTACCTAAGGGAGGTATGGAGGAACACAATCATGGTACTTGGGAAGTGAAAGATCAGAAGTTCAAGGTCAGCCTGGGATACATGAAACCTTGTCTAAAAAACAAATTACACAAAACCTGTATAACAGACAAAGTTATACTCTCCATATTATGAAATAAATTTCACCATGCAACATTATTTAATTCTTTAATTCTAAGTGTGATTAATTGAATGATCCACCTACTCTTTGTAAGTTCTTGTTTCAGGGTCTTCTGTCATGACATCATGAAGGGCCTCCACTGAGATATTTATAATTCCACAGAATTTATCTTGGATAACACTGGAATAAAAAATGAAAATAAAAAAGTGAAAACCGATTAACCAGAGTATTTTAACAGCATCTTTTTAAAAAAAATTCAATACTTTCTTGAACATATCAATTTACTTCTGAAACAGGAAAAAAAAAAAAAAAAGAGCCTTCAAAATATATTTACGGTAATATTCTTACAACTGCACAGAATACCAGCACATCTTCTTTACATACTAGATGAGTGCATCAGGAAAGAGAATTAAAGTCTGAAGAGATAACTCAGTGGTGAAGAGTATTTACCATGAGAACATGAGGACCTGAATTTTAATCCCCAGAATCCACATAAAAAGGCAGGTACATGTGTGTACATGTGTGTTTGTTACCCTAGCTTTGAAGGTGGAGACAGGAGGATCCCTGGGGTTAAAAACCTTGTCTCATCTCTCTCACTCTCTCTCTCTCTCACACACACACACACACACACACACACACACACACACATACACACACTGATTTGACTATTTTTTCCCAATAGTCTTGTGTTAATTTTACACTGAGGATACAAAAGTGCTGACAAAAAAAAAATCTCTGCCTTTCTAAAGGCACTGTCAAGGGAAAAGAAAAAAACACATGTTGTAGTGTGAAATAAAATATTCTTAAAACATTTGGCAACACAGTAGACCCAGCATATAAAGAATTCAGAACAATCAGTCAGAATCAGCAGATAAATAACTTCATTTTGAAATAGAAAAAGTTTGGGAAAAATTTTTTTGAACAGGCACTTCACCAAGAAAAATATTCAGATGTCATGGGAGTAGTTGAAAAGATGTTGTATATAATTAGGCATTACAAAAATACACACTGAAATCACAGTTTTATTTAAATCACAATTAATCACAAATCACAAATAAAATCACAATTTTATTTAAAAGTAAAATTAAAAAGATTGGCAATACTATGGGTCTGGAGATGGCTAAGCTGATGAAATGCTTGCTAGGCAAGAATAAAAACCTCGCTGAGCCTCAAAAGCCATGTGAAAACACCAGGCATGGCAGTACATGCCCGTTGGAAGGTAGGGACAGGCTGGCTTGGGCTTGCTGTCGACACAGTGACAAGAAGAGAAAGCCTCAGGCCAATTTACAATATGGATGGTTCCTAAGAACAAGAACTACGTGAGTAGGCTACATGTGTATGCAGATGCATCCCTTCGGCATATACCCCTGAAGTATGAAAAAAGATGACAGGCAATACTACATGATGGTGAGGAGCCTTACATATTGTTCACAACATAAAATGCAATGTTCACATTAGAAATTATGTCACATTTCAACAAAGTTAAGCAATCCTACTTCCTGGTATTTATCCAAGATCTAAATGAGTGCTCTAAGATCTGTACAACCATTTGTGATAGCTTTACCTTAATGGTCTCAAACTGCAAACAACCCACAAATGCCCATCAGCTAGTCAATGAATAAATCTGAACACACACAGACCCATGGATATATTCAACAGAATACACTCAGCAAAGACAAAGAACCGCCCAGGCAAAATGAGGGATTCTCCAAAGCATCATGGTGAGAACAACAAGTTAGACTCAAAATGGCTACACACTATAGAACTATGTCTATAAAATGTTCAAAAGGCAAAGCTATCACAAATATTTGTACAGATCTTAGAGCATTCGTTTGGATCAATGGCTTTCCAGGAAGAAAAACAAGGCAACATTTTGGGTAAGATGACTACTTTTCTAACATGAGCATGGCAATGGTTATGGAAAGGTTTAAATTTGTCAACACTGTATATTTTTGCTATACATGAACCATAACTTACATAATCAGTTTTTCAAAAAGTAAAAGCAGCCAGCTACTACTACATGGTATAATTAAGTTATACTATGGGAATTTTAAAATAGCTGAATAAATTATGAGTGTGTCCAGGACTGTATCATTACCCCTGCAAGGGATGTGGCCCTGTGGTACACAGACTTCATTAACGTGCATAGTAACTTTTTAAATGCACTGATGTGGTATTGCATATCTTAGCAGTCAGGCCACTTCCCCATTTGTATGGTCAAAAGAGTGGGCCTGCACATTAGAATGTGGTCACATTTTGGAGACCAAGTCAACAAACGTTAAGGCTAAGTCCTCATCGGCAGGAGTCATTCAGATACATTCTTGTTTGAGTAGAACATCTTATTTCATGAGGATGTACTTTATGCCCTAATGACTGCTTTCTCTTAGAACTACAGAATATCTTAGAAAAACATTAAGTCTATACGTTCTGCTTGATTCAGAGGGATACATACTAGGGGAAAAAAAGCCAAGATTTTCATTAGAAATTTAACTACATATTATGTGATCTGTAGTTTCCTTGCCTGTATATGAAGCTTAGATTTGGGTCTGAAGACAAAACATATACAGAAAGAATATGGCCATTACCTCACACTCAGAAGCATATCACCATGGAGCCATTAGAGATGCCAAGGTGAGCAGAATCTGCGATTTCTTCTTAACACTGACTGCACTGGATTAAAGAGACGAAAGCCTTGCCCTCCCTTCCCAGGGAGCTTGCCCAGGCATCTATTTCAAAAGTTTTAGGGAGAACATATTAAACTTCTCTAACATCAGCTCTATGCATCAAAGTCATTCCCAGGAAAAACTGGAAACTTTATAAGGAATCAAAATTAATGCTTTCTCACAATTTTATTTATGAATTTTCCTAACAGGTATTTGGCAATGTCAGTGTGACTGTGTTGTACTATGTGGCAAAAAGCATCACTCTAAAGTATCTATCCCTCGGGTGCCAGAAGAGAGACAGACTCCAAGTTCTACAGCTCTAGAAACTAAAGCTGGCTTTGAATGGAGAGGGCTGACTCTAGGGAGGAGGAACCGAAGAATAAAAGGGAAACATTCTGTAATCAGTAAAAAAGACAAGTTAGATGGTATAAGGATCTCCAAACCACTCCCATTTTAAAAGGCATTCTCAAGAAGAAGCACCTTAATTATTATTCACGGAGCAGTTAGAAGAAAGTGTTTCCAGATAATAGAGAAAACCACAAAGCAAAGTCACGTGTGCTTTCCTGGCATTCAGAATAGATATTTATTTCTTTAGGCAGAGTCTATGTAGCTCTGGCTATCCTGAGAGACCAGGATGGTCTTGAATTTACAGACACCCGCCTTCTTCTACCTCCCAAGGGTTGGGATTAAAGGTGTTCACCCCTACTCCAGGCTTTAGACTATATATTTAAATAAATACACATTCAGACATTACAAAGTTGTCTAATGCTGCTACTACTATATAACGCCTTCCTCCTAAAAACACAACTTGTAAAATTTTACTTTTACTCACTTATTTGTTTGTTTGTTTTTCAAGTCAGGGTTTCTCTGTGTAGCCTTGGCTGTCCTGGATTCCCTTTGTAGACCAGGCTGGCCTCTGACTCACCTAGCTCTGCCTGCCTCTGATTCCTGAGTGCTGGGAGCAGGCATGAAGCACCACACCCAGCTTTGTAACACTTTATAATGAAGCTTGCATTTATTTATTTATCTATTTGTTTATTTGTTTGTTTGTTTGTTTTTGTTTTCCCCTGGGGCTGGGGAGACAGCTCAGCAGTTAGGCATACATTGCCCTTGCAGAAGAGTGGGATTTGGTTCCTGGTGCCCACCTCAGACAGTTTATCACCACCTGAGTATAATAAGCTCCAGGAGAGACCCCTCCCCAAGCCCTTTTCTGCTCATGTGCGCGCGCACACACACACACACACACACACACACACACACACACACACTCTCTACTCCTGTGCACAAATTCAGAACCAATCTCGTTTTTTATAATAGTTTTCTAGAATTAGGGTGGGACTTTGTACTTAAAGATAATTTCAAGGGCTGGAGAGATGGCTCAGAGGTTAAAAGCACTGGCTGTTCTTCCAGAGGTCCCAAGTTCAACTCCCAGCAACTACAACCATCTATAATGAGATCTGGTGACCTCTTTTGACATGCAGGCTCCCAGGCAGGCAGAACATTGTATATATAATAAATACATAAATCTTAAAAAAAAAAAAAGTCATTACTAACATTAAAAAAAAAAAAAAAGATAATTTTGATAATTTTGCTTTTGCCACTTCCGTAGGCACATGCTAGGATCTAGGCACTGTTTGTTTTTGATGGAAACCACCTCACTCTATACAGGAGCAGGGTTTTACTTCTCAGTGTACCATCCTCTGACTCCTGAGCTCACCTGTTCAAACCTGACGCTGGAAATCACTCTTAACCCCTCCACCCAGTGCTTACTGAGACAGACACTTCATCTTAACCAGGAAGGCCTAGGAATCTACAATCCCTGACAACGGATGGTGCCACACAAAGAACACGCTAGGACTTGCACCCATACCCAGGCCAGAACTCACATCCAGGGCCTGCAGGCTGCTGGGCAAGCACTCTACCTCTGACCTAGACCCCATCACCAACAGGGGCTGTTAAAACACTGGCTTGTACTGTTCAAGCATACTCAGCCCTCCTCGTTGCCAGAGTCACATTTATGTAATCAACCAGCCATGAGTCAAAATACTTTGGAGAAAAAAAAATTTACATCTGCATTGAATATGTACAGACTTTTCATTACTCTAGCTGCTAACAGGGGAGTGTAACTTATCCAGGAATTTCTGTTTCAGATGTTTGTAGGTCATCTTGAGACAATGAAAAGTAAAAGGAATGTGCATGGCTTTCCCAATTCTACCATTTTAGATATGAGGCCTGAGCTGCTGCAGATTTTATCCAAAGGATCCCAGAAATAATTCCCTGTTGATCCCAGGGGATAACTGTGGTGTGGTAACTAACTCTTTATGTGCACAAAGATTAGATACACGAAGGTAGGAAAACCAGAAACCAGCAAATAAAAACTATATAAACCAATTACATACAAGTTTCATTTCTTTCTTTCTTTTTTTTCCACTAAGATGCACGTGAATAAAACTAGTTTTAAATGGTTACTATTTCATGGAGGTATATAAAAATGAGATATGTACAGAATATGTTGTCTAATGAAAAGTGATTTTTTTTCTCGCTTCTGAAAAATCGGTAATACACAAAATCAAGCTTTCCTGTGTTTGTTCACTTGATTTTTAAAAGAGCTAATTTTGAATTATTTCTCTTATATCATCATGAACTCAAACAAGAGATGCTGGGAAAACTAAATGTCTTTAATCCACCAAAGACAAAACAAGCTGAAGATTTTAATACTTATTTGGTTAAGGTGAATGGGTCTCTGGTGCCTGTCTGTCCAATTTGAGTATTTCTCTAGTGAGAATTTGATACTCGCCAATTATCTAAGAGCACAATCTTAGTTTCTCTCTCTAATAAATGATGACCTTACAAATTCTCATCCTGTCTTCTTCCTCCTGTCCTAGGAGAAAAACAGGTAGGCAGAAACACTGACATTTTCAATCAACTTTCAATACAATTTTATACGTCAAAATTGAAGCTGTACAAAATTTTCACAGTAGCAGGCCAAAGAAAAGATTCAGAATGTTAACCACTTTAAAATTATCTCTAATCTAAATCACACCTACTCAAAACCTGCAATCATTCTTGAATTATTATATCTCAAATATTAGAGTTATAAAGAACACAGGTAATTTAAGAAAAAAGGAACTACTAAAATCTAAAAGCAACAACAAGATGAAATATTCTCCACTGTATTTCTTGATTTACACAACTTAACAAGAGTAAAGAAACAGAAATCTGCTGAAAGAATCAAAGGAAGCTAGAAAGCCAAAATCAACAGATTTATGCCAGAGTCCCTACATCATGGAACTCTATGACAGTACTGATGTTCACACTGAAAACATTTCTCTTTAGACAGTTTCTAGAATCTAAGCTATAAACATTTTGTCTCCTAAATGGAAACAATCTTTTCTATGTAGTAATTCTCTGCATGATCATAAGAAACTGTATGAAGAAATCCAGCCCCCTGAGAAATGTCTGCCAAGAAGAGGCTAAACATTCATAATTCAAAGTTCATGAATTCATCCTCTTTTAAAAGATTATTTCTTTTTATGCACATGGATGCCTTTGCCCATGTGCACGCATGTACATCACTGTGAGCCTGGTGCCTGTGGAGGCCAGAAAAGGGTGTCAGATCACCACAAACTAAAGTTATAGATATCTGTGACTGGAAGTTGAACCCAGGTCCTTTGGAAGACTCACAAGTGCCTTAACTACTGAGCAACCAACACAGCCAGCCCCACAATTCGCTATCTTAAAACAAAGCTTATTTTCTTTAACTCAAGGATCTTACACAGGTCTTTATATGCGTGATACACTGGTCCTTCAATTACCTGGGTTTTTATTTGTCTGTTGTTACTGCACAGGCACATAAGACTTTCTGCCCCACCTCCAAACCATTATCCCCAACATTACAATAAATAATTAAGATGGTGATCTGGGGCTAGTAAGATGACTCAGTGGGTAAAGGCACTTAGCATCAATACTAAAGACCTGTCTGTGACCTTCAGAAGCTATGTTGTAGAAGTAGAAAAAAAATTCCTGCAGGTGGTACACTAAAAAAATTGTATCACAATTTTTTTTTTAAAAAAAAGCAAGATAAATGTATTAGTTACTTTTCTATTGCTCTGATAAAATATCATGGCAATGGTAACTTATAAAAGAAGTGTTTTAATTGGGCTTAAGGTACCAGAGCCATGGCACAGAAGCAGGAACAGCTGCACACATCTAGAAGCAGAGAAAGAGCTAACTGGAAATGGCACTGGGTCCTCTGAAGCCCAAAGCCTGCTTCATTACAAATCTTCTCTAACAAGGCCACACCTCTTAATCCTTCCCAAACAGGTCCATCAGCTGTGGGGATCAATTATTTTGTTTTTCACTTTATTGACTTTTATTTTTTATTTTTTTAACTTTTATTAATTACACTTTATTCACTTTGTATCCCCCCAAGGGGATCAATTATTAACATGTATGAGCTTTGGGGGCCATTCTTATTCAAGCTACCACATACTGTTATCGTAGAGTAAGTAGAATTCTCTATCGTCTTCATTTTGCAAGAGAAAGATTTTGCATGTATAGGAAACAATGTCCAGTAAGAACATACTGAGTGTGCGTAAAAATGAAACGATCAGTGTCTAGTGCAAGCCACATGCAACCCAATCTTGTTACGTAATAAAGGATCTTAAACTTGTCATCTTCCTGCCACACCATACCTAGTTTTTGTACTGAGATCAAACCTAGAGTTTCATGCATACTAGGTAAGTACTCTACCTAGTAAGTTCATCTCCAACCTTGGTTGTTAGAAATCTGGGGATCAGGTTAAGACCCCACCACAGTCAGTGCTGGAAACTGTTTAAAGCAAGGCTATATGATGAGTAACTACAAGGCAATCAAAGCTATACCCTAGGCCAAATTCAAAAAAGCAACTGAGCTGGGTATGGTGCTGCACACCTGTAATCGCAGCACTCAAGGAGGCAGAGGCTGGCACATCTCTGTGAGTTAAGAGGCCAACCTGGTCTACAAAGCAAGTCCAGAACAGCCAAAGCTACACAGAGAAACCCTGTCTCAAAATAACAAAAAAGTAAAAAATAAGAATAAAAAATAAATAAGTAAAAACAATGAGGCAACTGTCAGGGCTGAAGAAATGGTTTGACACTTCGGAGCATTGTCTTCTCTTTTAGATGACACAGGGTTTAATTCCTAGCATACACATGGAGGCTCACAACTGTCTATAACTCCGGTTCCAGGGGATCCAACAGGTACTGCATACACATGGTGAAAGAAAAACATGAAGGCAAAATACCCATACACATAAAAATAATAAAAGAAAAAGCCAACAGTAGTGACATTATTATTAAAGTTGTATGAAAACATGCTTGTATTCAGAATTAAAGTCCTGAAGAACTTTTAAAGTCCTAAAGTCCCATATGCCACACAGCTCAGCCCAAGATGAGATGAGAATAATATACTCTAGAAAACACACATATACACATTTAGATACACTACACACCTCTGACTGTCCTGGAACTCCATGTAGATTAGGCTGGCCTCAAATTCACACTACACTTAACCATCTAAGCTTCCAACGGTCTTTTAGCCAGTCATCCTCACCATATGTTGCCTTTCACCTCTGGGCCTTTCCATCTGTTGGCAGTTCTGCTGCCTGCACCTGCCAGGTTAGTTCTGTTTACCTTAAGAATAAAACTCAAAGTGGGGCCATACTAGAAGACAGAGGTCAAGAGGCTTTGGTGAGTAAACAAGCTGTTGAGGAAAGAGAGGGTTTAAAAGCCAAAACATAAGTGTCTCAAAGAATGTTTATCTATGTAATATTTATACAAAGAAATATACCTTACATATTAAGGTTAGAAAGAATGACTGCCATAGAAAATTATCTGACAAGAGCAATACGTTTTCCAAAGATACAACTAAGAACAGACTGGGGTTTATGGCCATGTACTAGAAACTCAACAGAGAGGAAGAAAGAGAGATCACCCCCCCTGCCAAGAACATGCGAATAGCATGCTTGAACATTCTATTTCTTGGCCAAAGTTGACATACATGGACATATCTGCTTCTGTGTGACATTTATACATCAATAAAGTTATCACAGATGTTTTCAGTTGTAGGAAAATATCTTTATTGCACTGACAAGAATGTTTTAGTTGCATTCGGTTATTCTGAAAGAGAGAGATAGTTTCTAAAATATCCCTCTGATATGTAACTATTTTAAATTAGAGCCTGAGTATTTCAGAGCACTTTTTGTAAATGGTAAAGGCAAGAACTTGTAATAAATGATAGAAAGATATAGACATTAAAAAATGGACAAGTAAGCTTTATAAGGCTAACCAAAAGATAAAACAATAAAATAGAGAAATTGTAGTAAAAACATACACACATATTGCTTCAATTATATTTCGTGTTTTTAAACTTAAAATGCCCACAGAAAACTGTGAGTTGACTAACATTTTAAAGAGAGCACCTGCTGACAAAGCACAAAAAGAATACTTCATAAAAACCAACTTGATTGACTAAAGCTCCATTTATAGATTGCTCTTGATAGAACTAAAGTTTTCTGGTTGACTCCAAACCAATTATAAGTAATATATAAAAATACATGTAAAATGGTTGATTTAAAAAAAAAAACTGTTGCTTAAGCTTCTGTCTCATACTACTGGAGTCTTTACGTTTGGGACCTTTAAGATCAAAGTATATCTCCTCATATGGATTTTTCTAAACTCCAAACATACAGTTATCTTTCTCCTGAATGTCTTTAAGACAAGATTCAGTTTGGGGGCATGAAGAAACTTTTACCTTTTACTAAACATACTTCTGCATTGTTTGCATTTTCTTCCATTAAAAGTACCTTTAGCTATTAAATGAAAACAACTGGAATACAAGGAATTTGGAGGACTTAACAAACAAAAGAAACATCAATAAAATACCTCATGACAAAAAAAAAAAAAAAAAAAAAACAAAAAAACAAAACGTTCATTTTAGTCATAAATAATGTAACGGAAAGTTTTTTGTTTTTTGTTTTTTTAAATATAACCACTCCCCCAACGTGAAATCATCAACGAGGCAGAAAGAGCTGAACACTGAAAACTCTGGAGTGGGTGCAGACGAAATCGCTATCATTGCTTCTTTTCTAAGTGAACTTGTGTCTGGCAAGTGGACGGCACAGGACAACCTCGGTCATCATCCTCTCCATCCACCCTGTTTGAGACAGGCTCTCTGGTTCTTTTCTGCTGCTTAATGCCAGGCTCGCTGGCCTAGACACTCGCAGGGATTCTCCTGTCTCTGCTTCCCACCTTCCACAGGCCCTCGGCAACTACACACACTTACACGTTTGCAAGTTCTAAGGATTCAAAGCCAGGTCCTTAGGCTCGCAGAGTAAGTACCTTTTACCCACTGAGCATCTCTCAGCCCTGTTACCACTTCCAATGCATGTTAAACGAATTCCTCAGATCCTTCTCATTTTTATCTCACATATCTTTATGCGGTTTTCAAGCCCCGGTCTCCCAACCAGCAGTTTCAGCAACTTGTTAGAACTGAGAACTAGACAGGTATGTTGGCACACACCTTTAATCTCAACACTCTGCCAGCCTGGTCTGCATAGAAAGACTATGTCTCAAAACAAAACCAAACCTGAAAACCAACAGATTGGTTGTTCCATACCCACCCAATCCAGAAAGACTATGGTGGTAGAAATGGGGCACAAATAGAAAGACTTCTGGGTGAATCTGAGTTTGAGGCACTGTTCAATATAAAATTTCCTTATAAGTAATCCTATCTTATAAAAGCTAAAATTACTACATGATTAAACACATCAGAATGCTTTAGAACAGTATCATATGGATAACACTAACTTTTAATAAAGTATAAAAACTGGATAGAAAGGAAGGACACACAAGACATACTTGATCATCTACTTATTTGTGGTTCAGGTCATTATTAACCATCACAAATGCTTACTGTTTGTTTTTCTTTTTCTGCCGTGTGTGTGTGTGTGTGTGTGTGTGTGTGTGTGTGTGTGTGTGTGTGTTTTTCTAAGACAGGGTTTCTCTGTGTAGCTTTGACTGCCCTGGAACTCACTCTGTAGACTAGGCTGGCCTCGTACTCACAAAGATCCACCTGCCTTTGCCTCCCAAGTGCTGGGATTAAAGGCATACACCACCAATGCCCAGCTTACTATGTGTTTAATATTATGCAGTATACACTACAAATGTGTACTGATAGAGAAATCACTGCATTACTTGATTTCCATTAATAAATACCTATATTAAAGAGTCTAAAAGCTCATGTCCTAATCTTCCTTGCTTACTTGTTTTTTCAAAATTATGACCTAAGCGCTTGTGGCTTTGGTAGCAAATGTTTATTTTCAATGTGTTAGATGATAAATGTGTACTGGCTTTACCAGTTAAACCTTGATCCTGAACATCTGCTTGCCAGGTATTTACATGGGGACATTGAATATACTCCAAGTCTATCAACTCAAAACTGATCATCTTGAACACCCACCTCTATATATTTATTTCTCAGCTTCCAGAATGTAGTACAGAATTGCCTATGGTGAAAACGTTAACATTTTTTAGTTCTCCTTAACCTATGACCTCACAACCAATCACCAAAACGGGTCCTTCAACTTCAGCACTACTGTTGATATCCACTCTGCCCCTCACCCCCTACCCTGGCACATGCCTCTAGCATCTTCTGCCTGGATTAATGGTTCTGCTTCTTACCCTGTCAATTTTGTTCTATCTATAAAGAGTAAATTTTGTCTACAACAGGGTTAATTTCATAATATCTTTCTACTGCTTCAATTCCTCAAAAGCTGCCTGTGGTCCTCAGGATAAAAAATGAAACCCATTACTGCTCCATTTAGCTGCAAATCTCACACTACCTAAGTAACTCTTAAGTGTACTGAACTTTAGGTCCTAGAGAGCAGCAGTCTTTCTTGGCCATTAATCTTTCTAACAGAGTAACCTTTCTGACAGCTGTCTTCACTGGGTTTCTGTTTCCTGATAACAGTGTTTTTTGTTTCTGCTGTTCTGTTGTTGTTGCTTAGCCTTAGTTTTGACACATGGCCTTTCTATATAACCTTGACTGGCTTGGAACACACAGAAATCTGCTTGCTTCTGCCTCTTGACACCAGGAGATGTGTGGTTCTATGCAAAAATGATAGTTTTAATACTTCTAAATTTTTCATAAAGTTACCCTTATCACCACAAACAGCAAAAAAGTTTCCAAGAGCAGCACTTAGCATACTGTATTCTAATCATGTATCTCCCAGATTCAAGTTCTAGCAAGGATAGGAGCCACAACTAATTTTTCAACATTATAATCCTAGTGCCTACACAGCAACAAAGCATAAAATGAAAAGTGTCAGCTCAAGTCAAACATACGTAAAACATGTCATAAGTCATACTATTTCTGGAAAATTACTTAAGCTCTCTCCCTATTTTTCCTTATTTGTAATTTAAATATAGACAGTACAATCTTACAAGACTTTAGAAATAAACATGATTTGTGAGATATTTAACATGGTGTTCAGTACTCAGAATGTTGGCTACTTATCATGGTCAATATCAAAGAAAATATATAGAGAATAAATGCACTTTATTCAAATAACTAGTAAACACTTTAATGATATTACATAATTCTATAAGAAGGATTAAGTTTTATGTCCACATGGTACTACAGGGTTTTATATAGTCAATATTTAGTTGAGTTATAAAGCAGAATGTTCAAAGAGAATGACCTGTGCCCCATTGTCAGGAACCATCTGTTTATCAAGTCCAATCTGTTCCAAGCCAGGACTTCCCAGAGAATTTGGGGAGGTGTTACAAACCGAGGTGGTTACGTTATACCTTGCTGACTGATAAAAGCTGTAATACTCAACTCTATTTTCCACTGAGTTTTCTAGTGCCTTTAGTTTCTGTCTAAACTGAATAACTTTGTAGATCAAAAAAATGATTAAAACACAAGCTAAGATGAAAAAAGCTAGCAAAATGTCAAAAGCCTCATTCAGCTTCTCAACGTCTTGGGTACAAGTGAGAGGTGTTTTTCCTGACACAGAAGAGGCATCAATCGGCAGAGCACTGTGTTTTTCCAGGTTCAAGTTAACAGTAGTAAGCTGTATTTGCACAGGTAAAAGTGCAGTCGTCTCTAGTGCAGTACCAGGTGTATTCTCTTGAGAAACTCTACTGGCAGGTGAAGCACGGATCCGTTCCCAGACAGTAATGCTCTCAGTCACAGTGTTTTCCAAATGGTTCCCACGTGTGGTTACTTTATACCCGGTCATCATTAGTGCAGTGGTCTCGTGATGAATATGAAGAGATTTTTACAGCCCAAGCTCTGGATAGATTGGTCGAAGGCAAAGGCAATTTGTAATGTCGGTCCATTTACTATATCATACTGCTCTGCCACACACTGATAAGGGATTCTGATAACAGATGTTTACAGCAATGGCTGACGAGGCTAGCCAGTCTTGAAGACTCAAAAGTTTGCATTCACAAAATTGGAATTTGCCTGAAGATGAGTCAATGAAGACAATGGCTTAGGGACCCTTGGATGTAATTCTGTAAGATTATTAAATAACAGATTAAGGATCTTCAAAGATGCTCCCATATTCTCAAATGTATCATTATCAATGTTAAGATTATTGTTTCTAACTTAAATTGTTTAACAAGCTAAATGTATCAGGTTTAAATTGTCTAAATAATTATCAGTTAAGATCAAATGCTTAAGATTGTTAATTTTACTAACCCCATCCCTAGTAACGTTTATAATCATTACATGCTTTTTAGGAGGGGGCA
This sequence comes from Psammomys obesus, assembly GCF_907164565.1. Lineage (NCBI taxonomy): Eukaryota > Metazoa > Chordata > Mammalia > Rodentia > Muridae > Psammomys > Psammomys obesus. The sequence goes on from NW_026586463.1 coordinate 5,824,330, forward strand.
CTTTACATTGATGACACTTTTAAGTGCAAAAGTCTGTCATGTTTCAAAGGGCATAATGACAGTATCAAGATTTGTAAGACCATTTAATGGTACTTTTGTAAAAACATTTAAGGGCATTTTTGTTAAATTATTACTTTCTAGATACAAATAATCAAGGGCTACAAGATGTTGAAACTCTGAGATCTATGTTCTTAAATTTTTACTGCTCAATGAATCAAGACTCTGAGAGCAACTGCACAACAAAGGTAATGCTGCCGAGCACAGTGGCAAGTCCTCCGTAAACACAGACATTTATAGAGCATTAAACAAGCTTCTTGGAGTAAAGGACATCCAATTAGACTGCAAATAACAATCATGAAGCTCTGATAGACCTTTAAATAGTTCAGGCTCTAAGCATTTTATAAAACTGCTTAGAGATAGAAAATACAAATGATCTAATGGAACAAAGCCTTTTAGATCTTCATAAACAATATTAGTTACCCAAATAAAATGTTACAAGAGAATTAAGTACGATTAGTTCACTTTCACTTACATGAGACATTATTTCCAATCAGATACCAAAAAACTGTACTTTTAGGAAAATTCTAAGGACTGTGAAAGGCCTGTTAGTCTGTTTCCCAGGAAGAGTTGGTAAGAATACAAATATCCTAGTATTCCTTTATACAATCACACACAAAAAATCAGGTAACAATCAGAAATAAACACAGGCAAGGAAGAGAAAATGATAATCCACATGTAACTCAGTCTATATTTTTTCCACATTAGAACTGACTCCAAAGACAAAACTTTAAATAAGAAAGGTCCTAAAGCAAAAGTCTCAAAATACCAAAACTTCAGTAATCTATTTATACTAGGATAAGCCAAAACCGTATGCTAACACATATGACAGTGACATATGCTACAATGAACATTTGAGATAGAATTGCTAACAAAGCAATCAATCAAACCTATGAAACCCATTCTTTAGCAAAGATAATTCAAACTCAATAAACTGAAAAATGTTTGCTAAAATACATTATTACAACCGACTACAAGAAACACAGCAAATGATGTGAGGATAACAATTTTTGAATGCATACCCCATATTTTACATAAAGCCTAATATCAAGTAACAATTTATGAAACTATAAACACTACAGAAAAATCAAGCTGTAGTTTTCCACAAAATTCATTTCAGCTACAAGTCTGTACTTAAATAATCTTACCAAGAATAAGGAAATCATAACACCACTTGGCTTACTTAGGCAAAGGCTCTTGTTTTAAATCTGAAGAGCACCATTCCTTAACTCAGTTTCTTTCTGGGCCACTGCTGACCTCCTGCATTCCACCTTTTTTGAATTTTAAAGTCCCGGCTTGCTCAGGAAACGCCACTCTTCACACTGGTTCCTCTACAGTCAACGGGTAAAACAGGGGTTGCCATGGATACAGGAAATTGAGAGGCAGGAAGTCAGTTTATCTATGCTTCAAAAGTATTGTTGAAAGGAAATCTCAGGAATGTATTTTTTCAGAATGCGTTCAATCTACTTAATATATACACCTAAGTAGTTCCTACAACTTGAAAGAGGTTTTAAAAGCCAAATGCCTGAAAACTTGAGGTATTCGAAATCTAAATAAGTTGTCTCTAGTTATCAACAAAACATATTGTCTCTGTGTATTTGTACGTGTGTATGAAGATAAGCAATGACACTAGTGTCCCCTTCTATTACTCACCAACTTGCTTTTTTTGTTTGAAAAAAACATTTTATTTTTTAATTGTTATTATTATTATTATTAAGTTATTCACTTTGTATACCAGTTATAGCCTCCTCCCTCATCTCCTCCCGGGCCCACCCTCCCTCCCTCTTCCTGCTCTATCCCTCTTTGTGGGGTGACCTAGCCAGCTCACAGAGGAAGAGGATCCAGGCAGTCCTGATTGGACCTGATAGGCTAGGGCCTGATAGCAGGGGAGGACTTCCAATTTGCTTTTTAAGCCAGGTTCTCACATTGAGCCTGAACTCACTGACTGAGAGCTCCAGAGCTAGTCTGTACCCTAGAGACAGGTTTATAGCTTGCACCACACCTGGATTTTTAAGGTTGGAGTTGAGGATCTGCTGGCTCAGCAACACAATTACTTAGCAGAAGAAGCACACTGAAATAAAGGCATATAAAATGATTTTTATTTTTCTGAGACAGGGTCTCACTATGTAACCCTGCCCAGCTTGGAACCCTCTTGTACACAGAGGCCAGCTTGCCTTACACCTGCCTGCCTCTGCCTCCTGAGTCAGGGCTGAAAGGCATGGGCTACCACACCAAGAAATTTTAAATGCATTAACATATTTACTTTCAAACACTTTTTGAAGATTTATTCATTTAAAAACAGCACATAAAATCAGCCAATAATTTAGAATAATTAACAAAGAATACATTATCCTGAGATTTTTCTGTTTAAATTTTAAAAAATATTTTTTGTGCATAAAATACTGATTACTATCACTCAGTACCTGAAGAAATTTAGGCATATGGCCTGGGCGGCAGGAGACTATACAGTTCCCCACTAAATTCCTACCATCAGCTGTGCTGGCACGAAGGTTAGGGAGAAGCGGGGAGATGGCTGAGCAGGTGCAGTGCTCACCATGCAGGTCTGACGCCTGAGTTCAGGTCTCTCGCACCCAAGTCAGAAGAGCTGACTGTGCTTCAGACACTTACAAGCCCATTGTGAGGGAGGCAGGGCAGGAGAAGATCCCTGGGATTTGCTGGCCGCCCACCCCGCTTAAATCTACAGCCATCTACAGGGTCAGTTAGGGCCTCCCGTGAAAAGAATAAAGTGAAGACAGACTGAGGAAGACACCCAAAGCTGGACCTGGCTTTCACACACATGCACACATCATGTGTGCACATGCCCACCCTGCAGAAAGAGGAAAAGAACTTCCCGATGACTCTCCGCTCTACACAAATGTCTCAACTAGCTTGACTACTTAGCGTGAAAAGAAACCTGCCTCTGAGTTATTTTTTTTTTTTTTTTTATTTAAATAAAGATTTAGGAGCCAGCCAGGCAGCTCAGCAGGTAAAAGTGCTGGGCAAGCAAGCCTAGTAACCTGAGTTGGATCCCAGAATCATGTAAAAAAGCCAGATGCAGAGGTATGCATCTTTAATCCCAGCACTTGTATAGTGAGATGAGAGACAGAAACAAGAGAGTCATCTAGGCCCAGGATACACAGCATGACAGAGAAAAAGAGAGACCCTGTCTCCACAACGTGAGAGTACCAACTCTCAGAAGTTGTCTTGTGACTTCAATATATGTGCCATATACAGCATACATATGAACCCACATATAAATATATAGATTTGAGTGAACTACTTATATATTTTTAGCCATGGACATCTGACTGCCATCAATAATTTTTTAAATTATTTTCAGTAACATACAAAGTGGGGAGGGCACTATACACATTATTTTCAATTAAATCAAACAAGTCACAGGAAAGAGTGAAAGGATGAGTCTATTAAATTCAAAATAAAGGGAAGAAGAAAAAAGATCAGAACACAGGAGAGCTTCCTGCTCCTCCACAGCCTTTCCGTTTGAATGGTCTCTATGTACTCTTACCTGCAAATTTAAGGGGTAGGGGGTGTGACTACACAATTCTCTTTCAGTAACTATAAATAACCTTTATAAAATTACATAAAATCACTGCATTCTGCCAAAAGAAACTTGTTCTTAATTTAAATTCTTTTTCCAAGTAGCAACATACCCCTTCTAACATTCCTTACGAATAAAATCACTAAGTGAAAACTATAGACAAAATGCCCACAAAAAGAAAACAACTCTGTCTGTGTCTGTAAAAACTCATTTAAATTCAGCTAGAACAGTGAAAGCAATAGATTAGGGAGAGGCAAGGGGGATGGCCCAGCAGGAAAAGGCACCCACCACCATGGCTGACGTTCAGTTCACAGGACCCATGTCACAGAAGTAGAGAACCAGTTTTCAAGCTGTCTTCTCACATCTACACACCTGCCACAGCACATAGACTGGCACACATAAATTTAATTTATTAAAAACCTAATAGTGCCCTTATAAATGCCAAATCCACATGTACGGAGTAGTTCAGTGCTCCTCTGAAAATGACATTGCATGTATCAAAAACAGTTTAGTGATACAGAAATAACACTATGTACTCACTAATCTAAGAACATGTTTCTTTTGGTAGAACACAATAATTATTCTCAAACATGAACATTAAATATTAAACATTCCATTCTGTGCAATAAATACAATAAACTACAGTAGCTACTACAGCATTAACAAAAGCAAGAAATTACTACTAGTTCCTTAATATGAACTGCATAACACAATTAACATTTGGGAAGGATGCACCAAATTCTTAGATGAATTATATCAACATCAGTGCTTTAAAAGATGCATTATTTTTGGCCTGGCTTCATAGTTAAAGAGACAAATACAAAGAAATTAAACAACTCATTTATAGTCAAAAAGTAATAGAAGATCTGAACTCGGGCATCACAATTTGTAAACAACCAAAGTATATGTGCTTACATATGATTTTCACAACATTCAAAACAGTCAATCAGTAAACAACAATCAATCAAATATAAGCCAGAAGCTTTTGTATCACATAAGCTTCCCCAGGTGGGAGACAGCTCGGCAGAACCACTTGAAACATGCTTCTACCACAAGAGGTGGAAACTGCCTGACTAGAACACGACTCTCCATGGGGCAATGGTGAGAGGTGGGTGGTAGAGCTTCACAGAAGTGGCATCTAGTAGAAGGTAATGAGATCATAAGGGACACTGCTAACGGAAGAGATTAATGTTGTTCTTGGGAACACCAGTTAGTTCCCATGACAGTGAGCTGCTATATAAAGAAAGGCCCAGGATTCCAGCCCCAAGAAAGGGCAGGAAGGAAAATAAAACAAACAAAGAAAAGGCAAGTGAATCTTGCTTCAAATTCTTTCTCTTTGACTTTAGGGCTTATAGATAAATACTACAATGGACTAATTTTACTTCAAAAGATGAAAATTAGGAAATATCTTTAAGTACATTATGTACTTGCATGAAAATGGCTTTATATCCTTAGTATAATTTAAAAAACAAGATGAAGATTTAAGTCTATTATGATGACTATCCATTTTGGAATAATCAGGTTAATCCAATCAAAACTCATGAGGCAGGAAACAAAAGGAAGAGGGTCTACAAGATTCTGAACTTCTAGCTTACACTGTGAGCCAATTATATAACATACAATAATAATATATATTATAGTAGAATATATAATGTAACATAAAATAATAATATACTACATATACCTGTATATATGTATATATATATATGTATATATATGTATATATGTAATATATATATATATATGTTTGTATGTATAAAACACCTATTCTTGGTGCCTTTATCACAACAAAACAACAAAATGTTACTTTTCAGAACCTACTTTTCTACCTTAAAATACTACTAATCTAATGTATTTGAAAAATCACAATGTCCAGGGTTGGTGGCACATACTTGTATTCCAGCAGTCAAAGGGCAGAAGTGAAGGAACACATTCAAAGACAACCTGGCCCACACACTAAGTTTGAGGCCAAACAGACTACATAGTCAGACACTGTCTTCAAACAATAACAACTAAACAAACAAACAAACAAAAACTTAAAGAGTTTATAAAAGTATATAATGACTTGACAATTTCTTAAATTAAAATAAATTCCCAAACACTAACTCTTCATACAATATTTTTATGATGAGAATTATAGGTGAGCACATGACCAATCAAGGCAGGCATAGTAAATCTGATACCCAGAAAATCTTATCACAAAGCATTTTCTCCAAGAAAGCAAGACACTATATGCATACATTTTGTTGCTTTGCTAATCCCTGTGTAAATCATTCAAGTAGCTTACATTAACTACGGTGAACTGGGGCATACCTGAAGCTGAAACTCAAAATTCTCAAAGAACAGGTCTGTGTGAAGCTCTTAAAAACACACATACTGAATGTTTCTGAAGTTGAAAAATGGATCACCAATTTAGAGAGCAGACACCAAAGGATTACTATCATTTGTTTCTACAAGTAATAGTTTGGCTTAACCTAAGAATTTTAAGAAAAACTCTTGAAAACAATAAAAGATGGCATTTGTAAATAAGCCTAGATATTATTTTCAATTAAAAAAAAACAAGCAAACATGAGCTGAGGGCAATATTACCCTCTATGTGAAAATACTATTAACCTTTAAAAAAGGCAGAGAAATTCAAACTCAACATTAAGAATCTGAAAATTATTTTAGCTAAGAATCGGTTAAAACAGAAAGGACATATGAAGTTATACTGAACAACTGCAGAAAACTTAGTAGACTTAATGCCATTAATTTATCATTAGGTAAATTCTCTAAAAATTCCCTAAAATATGAAGATCTAACATATTGAAGTCATCTTTCTCATACAGTATCATGCCTTCAGAGCTGCTTTTATGTCTTTAAAAGGAGAGGAGGGGGTCCTTCTAGAGTGGCTGAAGCAAGAAAGATGGAAAACAAAGCTCTTCATCCACAAACTGGGTAGTAACCAGAGAATTAAGAACTCACCACTGCAGCTGTGGGCTCAGGACGCATGCTTCTTGGGCACTCAAAGAATAATCATTTTTTTTCCTTTAAGGTATTCTTGCTACAGTCCAGGCTGCCTTAGTCTTCACGGTGTTGGGACTATAGGTGTATGACACCAGGCCAAGCTATGTTATGTTTAAAAAGAAACCAGCTTTGGGCTAGAAAGATGGCTCAGAGCTTAAGAGCACTTCCAGAGGACCTGGGTTCCCAGCACCCACAGAGTGGCGCACAGCCATCTGTAACTCCAGTTCCTGAGGATCCAACACCCTCTTCTGGCCTCCAAGGGCGTTGCATACACATGGTAAACAGATAAGCATGCAGGCAAAACACCAATACACATAAAAATATACAAAAAGAAATCAATGTTTCATTTCCTTACCTATTATCAGAAGGCAGAAGAGACAGTAAAGCCAAAGCTGAAAGTTTCTTTCTTTCAGGCTGTGTGATATTGTCCATTCGATCAACCCACATTTCAATCACATTTCCTAAAAGCTGGTCCATCTGGAAGAAAGAAAACATCTCAGAATATCTGAAATTTTATTTGTACATGAATAAGTGCTGTTGACAGCTAAAACCTAAGACATGGTTAAAGTTCAATTATGAAACCACAAAACTGATATAATTTGGGATAAGCTTTGGTTTGGAGAGAAATTTAAGAAAAATAAAAAATTGACTCCAATTAATGAGAGACAAAGACAACTTGTATGTAGCCAATGAGTATTTTTGAATAACATCATTTAATGAATAAATTAAGACCATTCTCATTAGAAATTTGCCAAGTACACATATTTCTATTTAGATGATAGGTTGTTTTTCAATTTAGTGATTACTCTTCAATGTTCTGTAATTTGCTAGTCTGATTTGCTATCCCTCCTCCGAGGACCAGAATGCCTGCAACTTCAACCTACAGAATCTCTAAGAAAAAGAGTAAATCACTTCCTACAACTTCTATAAATGTCAATGAAGCTAAAAATAAACTAAATCTACACAGTGCAGAACAGGAGAGCTGGCTGATTCTATGTGCTGACTCAGCAAGGGAAAGGCGCTCAATGATGTGTTCCAACACAAGGGTATGCACTGCAGTGAGAACGTTTTTAGACTGGATTAACATTCACAGGGGGCCTGTCTTTTGGCAGATATCCTTCACTCCTTCTCTAGGAAAGATCAAGAAAATAGATCGAGAATATTAAATGACATATTTATCAGGTTTATTTATACTTTTCTGCTACTATCACCTTTAAAGAAATAAATATTTAATGCCAAACCACTACCTTAAAAATCCGGTCACATAAAAGTCAACTTTAGAATCTTACTCTTTTTCTACTTTAAGACTGCTATATTTTGGGGCTGGAGAAATGGCTCGATGGTTAAGAGCACTGTCTGCTCTTCCAGTAGGTCCTGAATTCAATTCCCAGCATCCACATGGCAGCTCACAACTGTCTGTAACTCCAATTCCAAGAGATCTGACACCTTTATGCTAATGCACATAAAATAAATTATTTTGAAAAAAAAAAAAAAAAAGACTGCTATATTTCACCTACTTAACAGTCACATGATTTTAATTAACAGGCCAGCAGTTACTAGGTGAAATCTATTTATATTTGAGTTCCCTGCAGTATGTATTGCATCTGAGATGGTCCAATGAACTCAGAGAATATAAAAATTAAAAAACAGCAACGTCCACAGGTGTTCCAGGAACTATTAAATTCAACGAAGTTCCCAGTTTTAACACTGCAATCTTCTTAACTCTTATCCTTAAAATAGGACCCAAAAGTCAGTCAGGGTAGAACAGAAAATTAAGGTACATATGTCTAACACAGTATCATGATTTAAAAATTAAAGTCTTGTTCCAACAGACAAACACACTTTTATTTGAAAGTAATTGTGGGAAAAAAAAAAAAAAAAGAAAGTAATTGTGTCTTCTAAAAATAAAATAAAAATGATTTTAGATGTCTACGTATTTTTTTAAAGATGTTTAAATTATGTGTACTATTTAAGCGTGTCTGTGTCAAGCTTTGTGCACACATATGCAAGTACTGGTGGAAGCCAGAAAAGGGCACTGGATTCCTCAGAGCTGGAGTTATAGGAAGCTGTGTGTAACCTGGGTAGGTGCTGGAAACTGAACTATGGTCCTCAGCAAGAGCACTCTTCACTGCTGAGCCATCTCTCTAGGCCCTATATTATTATTTTTAATAAATATTAAGGTATATTAGGACATAAATCAATATGATATTATTTAAACCTAATTACTTTATAACTAGAAGAGGTGATATGCCTTTAGACTGAGAGGTATTGTAAAATTATTACTATAATACTGGAGCAAGTCAGTCTAGCGTATACCTGGAGCATGACAGTCTAGTTTATACCATTATGTCTACAATTCATATTTAATTTAAAAATAAATGGTATAATGCTATATAAAAGTTTATTGAAATTAATGTAATGTAAAAATACTTAAAAAGCAAATCAAAACCATTATAAAAATAACTATGAAGTTTTATTATTAAATATACTTAATAAGTCATGTAGGACCTCATGTTCATAATCCAATACTTGAGAGGTTGAGGCTTGTCTAACCTAAAAATGAATTTGAGAGCAGCCTCAAACTATACAGAGAAAAATACTATCTCAAAGATAAACCAAACAATGAGAAGATAAAAAAGTAATTGATTAAAACTGGAGGCTACATTGATATACACTGTTGAAATAAAAAATGAATCAGCAAAACCAAATATTTCAGTATAAATTTATTTAAACCACATTTCATTTATTATAAAATATTTAATAAACAGCAACACTTAACAGTAAGCTGGACAGCAGGAAACTTACTCAATAAGCAACTGGAATACAAGGAGTTAGCAGGTTTTTACAAAAATGTGTGAAGTATCAAGTGTTTCGGCTTTGTGGGCCACTATAGCCCCAATAACAATTGCTCATTGTCCATATCACCAATAAACAATGTGCAAACAAATGACAGGCCATTTGTCCTCCTACAACAAACTATAATGTTCATGTCAGTATATAATGCTACTGTTAGCCTGGTTCAATGGGACACGCCTGTAATCCTTGGGAAGCAGAGGCAGGAGGATCTCTGTGAGCTCAAGGTCAGCCTGACAGTACAAAGTGAGTCCAGCACAGCCACAAGGCTACACAAAGAACCCTGTCTTGAAAAATCACTTTAAAAAAAAAATAGTTTTTATTTTTTGAATTGAAAAAAAAAAAAAGTAAAACCTCTTCTATTTCATGGTCTTTATAAAAACCAAAGACTACTCCTCGCACACTGGCCATAGCTCAGAGTCATGATACATAAGCAGGACCAAAATTAGGATGAACACTTAACGGGCAGAAGGTACAAACTTTTAGGAGGTATTCACTCTTGGTACTTCACTTTCCTTGATGATGACTACATTGCTCCCAAAATTACTGAGTACATGAGCGAAACAAAAAGCTTAAGACATGGGCGTAGATTCCCAGAAGATACATTTTTAAACTAGAATAAAATCGATTAGGAATCAAAGAGACAGTTGCTCTGGGTAAAGGGAAACACACACTATATAAAGATTCTGCAGCACATGAGAGAAAGGTGCTTTCAAGAAACTGCAAAATAAAACAGCGAATGGATAGGATGATGGAGTCCTAAAAAGAGTAGGAGATTGAAGAGTAAAGGAATAGATTACAGTAAAGTGTTGTAAAACACACACACACACACACACACACACACACACACACACAAATTATGAGTTAAAAGTCAATTCTAACTCCAAAAGAAATACCCTGAAGAGATTTAATACCACACACTCTAAGTCCCAGAACAATATGGAGGGTGAAAATAAAAAGTAGATAAACATTCAAATAGCCTAAGGATAGAAATTCCCTTTACATTTCTACTAATGACTCCTTGTTAATAGAAAAGAACAACACAGACACACACAAAGCGAGAGTAAGAGCAAGAGAAAGAACGAAAGAGTGTACATGAGAGAGAGAGAGAGAAGAGCACATGCCATACTGCTCTTCCAGAATCCACGAGTTTGATTCCTAGCACCCACATCCAGCAGCTTGCAGCTGTTACACAGCATACCTGTTACTCCGGCTCTAGGAGATCTGGCACTCTGGCCTCTGTGGTCACCCACACTTAAGTACACACACCCGCATAGACACATTCACACAAAAATAAAAATGTTAAAAATTTTAAAAACTCAAGTTTAAGAAAAAGAAAAGTACAAAGAAAGAAAAAATAGGCCTGGAGAAAGCTACAGATAAAGGATAGTAGATTGCTTCCATAATAATAAAGTCACTTAAGTTTAAAAAAAAAGTACTTGCTTTCAAAGTTACCAAGGGTGAATAGGATAGCTCTTACATGGTGCTTTAATTATATGAGGAGTAAAGCAAGGTTATTTTAAGTGTTTGATAAGAACTGTAATTTTAATGTTTAATATTTTAAAGCTTAAAAAAGAGCTCAGAAATATCTATAGTTTATTACAATTAAGTATTTCAATGAAATACATTTGAATTTCACCAAATCCAATGCTGACACATAACTACAGGTTATTTTATTTTTCTAATTAAAAACTGTTTTGTTAATGTAGTTGATAGTTTTTCTTTCCATAGTATATTGGTTGTATTTCTAGCACAATGCTTACATTATTAGAGTATTTAAGTATTTTTCTGTAGTGGTGACATTCATTCACCTTGTATTAAGGTGTGTCTCTTACATTTGACTGTTAATTGCTGAAATAAATGCTAACAGATTCTGATATTGCCATTTCTATTGAGGAACCTCCTGACTCAATGTTGTGTAAAAATTACTCCCCAATTATCTCTGATTGGCTAATAAAGAAACTGAACAACCAATAACTAGAAGGAGATTTAGGGTGCCTTCCCTTTTCAGTCTGCAGGTTCCAAGGAATAGAAAAGGAAAAAAGAGAGACAGGGAGAGGGGCAGAAAGGGAAAGAGAGAGAGGAGAGGGAGAAGAGAAGAAGAAGGCCACGTTGCCATGAGGATAAAGATGAAGCAGGAGCAGCCAGGGAGAGATTAGATGGCAAGGAACATGGGCACATGGCTGGGAAGCAGGCCAAGCTAGCACAGACAGGTTGGAACAGATCAATATCAGCCTGGCGATGGCGCTTGAAGCTTATTAATAAATGTAATAGGTCTGTGTCGATTATCTGGGAGCTACAGTGAGCAAAGGAAAAAAATATTAAATCCAATACTTTGAGATTATGAACCTCATAGTTAAGTATCTGCTGAGGAATGTACCACTAGGACAAAAGATACTAAGACAGAGTTACTGGGGTCTGCATTCCAACTCTCCTATTTACTAGCACTGTGGACTCTCATCAAATCTCAAAAATGAGATAGGAACAGAAATGCTATCATTAAATTCTGATAAAGTATGTTTATCCTATATTCATTTATGAGTGAATATATTCACTATATAATTCACTTATGAGTATATACCATGTGTGTCTTTCTGCTTCTGTGTTACCTCACTCAAGATGATCTCTTCTAGTTCCCACCCTTTGCCTGCAATTTTCATGATTTCCTTGTTTTTAACTGCTGAGTAGTATTCCATTGTGTAAATATACCACAATTTCTCTATCCATTCCTCTGTTGAGGGACATCTAGGTTGTTTCCACCTTATGGCTATTATGAACAGAGCTGCTACAAGCATGGTTGAGCAAATGTCCTTGTTGTATATGCTACACCCACGCCAGTATCGCCATAGTAGCATATACTACAGGGCGGGGGATTCGCTTTCTTCAGAAATTCGCCCCCTGGAAGGTCCCTGGCAGACTCATCCCACTTGGAAAAGAGACATGTTCTGAGATTTCTACGCTTTTCCAGTTGTGGCTCTGGGGCTGGATTGATGAATTCTTTGATCTTTCTCTGTGACTCCTGAAACAGCACAACTAACTTTATAAAGAAATTTATTATGAGTAGATTGTTAAAGGTTTTAATAAAAATAAGTTTAAGAAAAGTAATGAATTAGATTTAGTATTAATAGGCATTAAGAATAGTGAAAAAATAATAGGCTCCTTTTTAAGAAAAAATAACATGAGAAGTACAGCTGGCATGAGTTTACCCCTCCCTTCAGCGTCCTGTTCCTAGGGAAGATCATAATAAATCTTTAGCAGGACATAAGGGAGGATGGTTGACAAAGGTGTGTTTAGACTTTGGCAGGTATTTGACTTGGCTCGGAGGACTATTACAGCTCCTGACTTTCCTCTTCACTAGTCAGTGATAATGAAACCATAGTTTGGGGTTTTTGTTTGCGTTGATCAGAAAGTTTCTAGGCAAAGATTTCTTGTGGGCACTGCCCTATGTTAAAACATAAACTCTGTATCCTTGGTAAAAGTCTGAATGTTCTGGAAAGCATGCCAATTTTAAGGTGCTTCCTTGTGAGACCACTATAAAAATACTAGCTTGACTTCAGTAAAGTTGCAGCAGAGTCAAAACCATCAAGGTGTCTCTGTCTGTCAATTCATCGCTGAAACCGTGTCTTCCTGTCCAAAGCCTTGTTCTCCTGCGGACGATGGGAGCCCGACTGGGCCGGTCCGTGGCAGTATACTTGAGCATCTTTTAGATACATAGCTAGAAGTGGTCTAGCTGGATCTTGAGGTAGCACCTACTCCTAACTGTCTGAGAAAGTGCCAGATTGATTTCCAAAGTGATTGTACAAGTTTACATTCCCACCACCAATGAAGGAGAGTTCCCCTTTTTCCACATCCTATCCAGCATGTGTTGTCACTTGAGTTTTTTATCTTAGCCATTCTGATGGGTGTAAGGTGAAATGAAATCTCAGGGTTGTTTTGATTTGCATCTCCCTGAAGACTAAGGACGTTGCACATTTTTTAAGTGTTCCTCTGCCATTCAAAATTCCTCTATTGACCATAGGGAAGATGCTCAATCCTCATTCAGAAGGGCAAACACGATAGACATCAGAAGCAGAGGACGACAGGGAACAGGACAGGAGCTATCACAGATGGCCTCTGAAAGACTCTACTGATAGAGGTATCAAGGTATCAAAGCAGAGGCTGAGACTCATAGCCAAACTTTGGGCAGAGGACATGGAATCTTATGAAAGAAGGGGGAGATGAAAGACCTGGAAGGGACAGGAGCTCCAAAAGGAGACCAACAGAGCCAAACAAAACAAACAAACGAACAAACAAACAAAAAACAAAAAAACCTGAGCCCAGGGGGCCTTGAAAAGAATGATACCCCAACCAAGGACCATGTACAGAGAGGACCTAAAATCCTGGCTCAGATGTAGCCCATAGACTCAGTCTCCATGTGGGGTCCCTAGCAAGGAAAACAGGGGCTGTGTCTGGCATGAACTCAGTGGCAGGCTCTTTGATCACCTCCCCATGTAGGGTGCAGCCTTGCCAGGGAACAAAGAAAGACAATGCAACCAGTCCTCATAAGACCTGATAGGCTAGGGTGAGATGGAAGAGAAGGAGGATCTCCCCTATCAGTAGACTAGGGGAGGAACATAGGAGGAGAAGTGGGAGGAAAGCTAGATTTGGGAGGAGATGAGGAAGGGGCCACAGCTGGGATACAAATGGAATAAATTATAATAAATGATAATTTAAAAAGTTCTGATAAAGATTTAAAATACTATCTGGTAAAACATAAAATTTATACTGTGAAATACATTGCCAGAATCACTCAAAAATTTTGCTGAATTAAACTGAATAAAGTTTAAACAGTTCCTATCCCAGCTAAAGACAATAATAAAAATATTTTTCTTAAGCAATTCATTGGGGGGAAAAAAAAAGAAAAGCTAAGATGTCAAATTTGTGGTTTAATTCTCCATAGCAAAATTGTCGTTTTTTTGTTTTTTTTTTTTAACCCTGGGTCTTCTGAAACAGATTTATTTCTACCACAGGTCAAAAGATTTCAGCCACTGTCTCTTTCCAATCTAAATACATGAGTGAAATAAACGCTGTCTCCACATCTCATAAACCTGAACAGATTAGTGACTGAAAACACCAATTTCCTACAGAATATTACATATCATATTTAGTCACAAGTAACTAAGGCACTAAAGAGCTTTTCACACAACTCAGCATTTTGTTTTAACCCCAGTATTTTTAAATACTCTTATGCTGCTTCAAAGGTCACCTTCCATTATAAGGACAGCAATTTCTTCAATCCACAGTTTGAAATTAAATTCATTAAAGAAATGAAACAAGACAACTTATGAATATATACAAAGTGTTCCTGTTTGAGATTATGAGTCAGTAAAAAAAGTACATTATAAACAAATCAAAATTCTATTCTATAGTTAAGTAAAAATTAAATGACTTATTTTGAATGAGAACAAACTGCAAGACTTTGACCTGCTACTTAAAGGACCATTGTTCTTACTCCTACCCCAAGTGACAGATAAAACTCAAATTGATAAAAGATTTATAATGTAAAGATTTCAATGCTTCAAAAGAACTTATGAAAAGGTTCGCTATTTCACATGGCCACAGACTTCCTTAAATTTAAGCATGCAGACTCTTACCTCCTGATTAAACTCACGTCCCATCTCATTAAGAAGTGAAGAAAAGAAACTGGCATTTTGTAGTAAGACTCGACCCATCACAGCAAGATAGATGGACATCACTACTGGATACCGCTGCACAATTAAAATATAAGGGCATATAAAACTGTGTTAAGATACAAGCATAAATGATACAGTTCCAACAGGATAGGATATAGCATTCCCCTTCAGGGACAGAAAACACTGTCCTCTGTGTTGCTCTCTGGTGTTTCATCTATGAATATTGCTTAAATTCTTATAAAATTTTTAAGTAACTATAGACTATATGCGTATATATGTGTTTGTGTATTATACGTGCATTATTTACAAATATCTATATCATTGCTGCTTATTGTTACACAGATTATTCAGGAGCTGAAATTAGGGCCTGGAGAGATGGTTCACTGGGAAAAGTATCTGCTGGTACAAGCATAAAGATGGGGTCTTGTGCACAAGCCAGGCTAGCCAAACAGCAAACTTCAAGTTCATAAAGAGAAGGAGAGGAAGGGAGGGAGAGAGGGAGAGAGAAAGGAAGGGAAGGGAAGAATGAGGCACAACAAAAACTCTGGCTTCCATGTACACCAATTCTCATCTTATACACAAATAGACACAAATAGAAACCTAAACTTTTCATATGAGGAAGCAAATGAAAAAATTCATAACTATCCTCAAAATTTACTCAACTAATATGATCCAAACGATAAAGCTTTCTTTTCCCAATTATCAATGAGAAAAAGATACAGTTTTTTTCAATGCAAAAGGAGAATAATTAAAATAGTCCAATGATATCCACAGAAGCTTAAGAGAATCTTACCTCGCCTTCAATAACACCTCTGAAAACATAGGGTAGAATTGGTTGAAACATCTGCGGGCCTAATACTGGATTCACTTTAAGGGCATTTTCTACAACCTAAAACCCAGAAAGATACATGGTAACATTCAACAGTGCAATTCATTGTTTCACACAAAACTAGTAAAGGAGGCAATCAATTAAGTAACACTGAGCAAACGCAAAAGAATATATATGCACATTCATGAGACATGCAATTTTCTGGCACCAGACACATTTTCACAAAATAAGTATTAAAAACTGTAATCTGATATAAAGTATATAATATTTAGGTACAGCTGTACGCTTTGCAGGCACATTTAATCATACTGTGATAATACAGATACACGCAGTTTACTTAAACTCTGACCGTTTCACTATAAAAAAGCATCCTTAAAATGCACCACAACAGGCATCTTAAACACTCTTCTGTGGTGAGTCTCAGGTTTTTTGTTTTGCTTTGCTTGTTTTGTTTTTATTTTCTCTGGCTTTTTGAGACAAGAGTCTTGCTATGTAGGCCAGGTTGCCCTCAAATTATTGATCCTGCCTCTACCTCCTGAGTGTTAGAATTACAGGTGTGTCTCATCATTTATTACAATAGAGTCCCAGCTGTGGTCCCCTCCCTCATCTCCTCCAAATTCCACTCTTTCTCCCTCTTCTCCCGCTATGCCCCTTCCCTAGTCCACTGATAGGGGAGATCTTCCTCCCCTTCTACCTGACCTTAACCTATCAGGTCTCCTGAGGACTGATTGCATTGTCTTCCTCTGTGGCCTGGCAAGGCTGCACCCTACATGGGGAGGTGATTTGAGAGCCTGCCACTGAGATCATGCTAGAGACAACCCCTGCTCCCCTTACTAGGGACCCCACTTGTAGACTGAGAGGGCTAAATCTGAGCCGGGGTTTTAGGTCCTCTCCATGCATGGTCCTTGGTTGGGGTATCAGAAGATGGAAAGACCTCCCATGCCCATGGCTTGGTAGGATTAACATAGTGAAAATGGCCATCCTACCAAAAGCAATCTACAAATTCAATGCAATTCCCATCAAATTACCAACACAATTCTTTACAGACCTTGAGAGAAAAATTCTCAATTTCATATTGAATAGCAAGAAACTCAGAAATTGCAAAAACAATCCTCTACAATAAAAGATCTTCTGGAGGTATCTCCATGCCTGATTTCAAGCTGTACTATAGAGCCACAGTAATAAAAACTGCATGATATTGGCAGAGAAACAGTCTGGAAGATCAATGGAATCAAATAGAAATAAACCCACACTCCAATGGACACCTGATCTTTGACAAAGATGCCAAAACCATACAATGGACAAAAGATAGCATATTCAACAAATGGTGCTGGTCTAACTGGATGTCTACATGGAGAAAAATGCAAATAGATCCATATCTATCACCCTGCACAAAATTAAAGTCAAATGGATCAAAGACCTCAACATAAAACCAGACACACTAAATCTGTTGGAAGAAAAAGTGGGGAAGAACAAAACTTGAACACAACTAAAAGCTAAGTGGATATCATTTGCTACTCCTATGAGCCGGGTGGTGGTGGCAGTGGCAGTGGCAGCAATGACAGTGCACGCTGTTAATCCCAGCACGTAGAAGGCAGAGGCAGGTGAATCTGTGTTTGAGAACAACCTACAAAATGAGTTCCATGACAGCCCAGGCTACACAGAGAAATCTTGTCTTGAAAAACAAAAAACAAACAAACAAAAAAATTTTTCTATTAAAGTTAACTCAAGGACTGGCTTTAGGTCAGCGGTTACTTCGTCCGAAAGTACAGTTAACTCAAAGAACCCACAGCAATCACTCTATCTTTGATATGGATTGAGAAGCCTTACAGTCTTCCATATGAATAAACTAGTATCAGAAGAAACAAATACTCCTGTGTGTGTTTAGATGACTATGGCTCTTTCACACACATTAAATAGAACCTAACACTATCATTTATACACTGTCTTTGTAGGTAAACTATAGTCAATGTTGTATAAAGAATCAAAAAACATTCCAGGGCTAAGTCTTTGAAACTAAGAAGGTCAGAAACCACAGGTAGAGAAATAACTTTCTTACAGTATTTTGTAAAGGGCTAAGAATGCTAGTGCCCACCTTTAATCCCAGCACAAGGGACGCAGAGGCCCACAGGTCTCAGCCAGTTCAAGGCCAGCCTGCTCTACATAGCGAGATCCAGTCCAGCTAGGGCCACATAGTGAGGCCCTGTTACAGAAACAAAACACTTATGTAGAAAAATGTCATTAGCTGACTTCCAGGCAGTGGGTATGGAGCAGTCACAAGAAAGTGTTAAAAGAAGAACTGGTAACATACAGCAAGAACACCTGACCAGAAGACCAAACATAAACAATTCTTGCATTTTTCCTAGTCCCGTGTTTGAATAGAACTGCAGTACCAAAAGAAACTGTGACACTACATTCTATTTTGACATATTGAATATATACATGTGGAAAATCACACGGAACAATTCTCTACTTCTTATAATGAAAATTATAGACCTTAATAACTATTTCTACAACAAATATCTACTACATATAGTCACAAAATTTTTAATTTTAGAATGATATTGCCAGTATTATTAAAAGCAGCAGCAACATAAAATGTCGATTTAACTGCTCTTTTTCTTCTGGTTCTTATTTTATAGTCCTCCATACTTACTATATGCTAAGTTACTTGAAGTATTCTTAGGGGACTGCCACTATATCAAAATAAACGCATACATGTTCTCTGAAGAAAAGTTTTCCTTAAATTTTTTAGCTTTTAATTTTCGATTTATTGTATTTTTCATAGTACTAGGGATTGGCCTTTTATTATTTTAAGTTATATAAAACATCTACACTGGTCTAAACTCTAGCTTCTAACTTTTCTTTCTTCTCTGCTGATAACTGCTTTTATTAATTTGTTTACTGATTCATTTCCATCTTTCACTTTCTAAACAGAAAAAAAAATATGGACTTATGTTCTCAAAATCACTGTAAGGCACTGTAAGTTTTCTTCATTTGAGACTGGCCAAGTATTTCATTCATAGCAGAATATGTTTTCATCTACTGTGTCTTTTTAAAATCAGCATTGTGCCAATACAAATAGAACTTGCAGCATTTTAGTTTTTAATCTACTTATTTTCAAGGAACATCCACAATAAACTGCTTTTTAAAAAAAAAAAAATGTAGGTGTTTAACGTCTTCCTAACAACATTCTTGATTAGCCTTACACTAAATAGAAAAATTACTAAGAGTGTGGATCTTAACGTCAGAATGTCTATGCTTGTATCATGATACCAATACTTACTAGCTGCCTGACCTTGGGCAAAGCTTGTCATTTAATTTTTTGTCTGCAAAAATGGAAAAAATAACAGCACTATCATCATGTTTACATATAGACAAAGAAGTACTCTACATGCTATGTGCTTAGAAATATGTAGGGCATAGTTAATAACAGTGTCACCTGTTATATAGAATTAAGAGTCAAAATAGTTAATTCATTGTAAACCTCATGCCAATGAAGGTTGGTTTAATAATGCATATGGATATAGCTATGATAATAAAAATTTCCAAACTCAAAATGGTACACATGTACAAACACATCCCAAATTAGTGCAAACAACTTAAACTTGACTCCTTCTTTTCAGAATATTACTGTGCCTATGTAGATATCCTGTACTCAGTCAAAGAGTAAAGTCTAGTTTTGCTCTAAACTTAACTGACTCTTGAAACAGGCATGTTGGTCTGTTTGTCCAATTGTCTCAAGTTTGAAATTTTCTGCTTCAAAAAACAAAGAAGCTACTTGTAAACACTGTTAGAATTAATGTAATGGTGACATTTAGCCAAAATATATATTGACTGTTATTTAGTATCTTATTTTAAGAAATAAGATTTAGGAGATACTGAAAATAAAAAAAATGAGCCAGTATTAGGAACAGTAACAAAACTTTAAGAGTTTTCCTTGGACTACAAATGCAAATGTAAAATAAACGCACGTTTCCTTAAAATACCTCTTTACATAAAAAGCTTGAGAGGTTTACTTGTGCTGACTATATAGCTTGTCCCTAGCACTCACCACCCACTTACTGTGACGGCAACTACAACAATATTTTTCAGTATTTAACTCAAGTATTTACAACCTATTAAGGACCTACTTTCGACACTCAATTGTTTTAATCTACACTTTGCATAAACGGTTATAAAATTTTACCATATTTGGATGATAACCACCTGCACTGATTCATTCAACCAAAAACGCACATGTGAAGTAGACAGATGACATCACTTTTTCCATTCTCAAGCACACTGAAAAAGAAATAGACTTGCTACTAAACTTATGAAACAAGTGTGTAATATTTATGATTGGAATTTTCCAGAAGAAAATTTTTAAAAGGCTGTGTTATTCTGAAAAGCAAAAAACTAAATACAATTAATTTTAAATAACTCTGTTAGATACACAGCTGTTAATAACAAGCTACTGCTATATTACTAGCCTTACCTTAAAAAGCAAAATTCAATTCACAGATGTGGTTTTGTTTAATTTTTCATTAATTTATTTACTTACTGTGTGGGTGTGTGTGCAGAGACATGCAACAGCACCTATGTGGAGGTGAGAAGACAACTTTTGGGAGTTGGTTCTCTCCTTCCACGATGTGGGTTCTGGAGGTCCAATTCAGGCCATCAGATTTGGGAGCAAGGGCCATTACCTGCTAAGGCATCTCAACCAAACCCTGAAGTGCTTATTTTCAATAAATATTCATTTAAAAGAAATCATAGTGGAAGAACGTTTGGTGTGGATTGTTTTTCTACAGTAAAATTTCCAGCAATCAAATAAATTACAAGTGTATTTGACTTTTTTCCCCCCAGAGAGGTTGACTATAAAATGAGACAGCTTTGTAATTAAATAAAAATAGCTAACTTTTATATTAGCTTATTACATGCTAGGCACTGTTTTAAGTGTCTCTCTCTCTCTCTCTCTCAAATAATCCTCCCAACTGCCCCAGAAACTTGGCAAAGCTACCCTTGTTTTACAGACCGAAAGTGAAAAGACAGTAACTTGCCCACATCACATAACTGTGAGGTGATCAGGCAAATTTCTAATCTAGCTATCAGCCATGCTACCCTCCCTCTGTTCTGTAAGAGATGGATCAGAAGCAAGCCTAAGAAAGCACTATTCTTAGGACTGCTGAAAATCTTCCTTATTGAAGTTTTACAATGCCTATACCAAATAATTCACAAATCAGCTTTCAACAGTTACTTTACTACTAATATTGCAAAACAGGCTTTACTAAAAACAGTTTGCAATTCAAGTATTGTCCGAAAAATATTTAAAAGTGAGAGAGAAACTTTTTTTCTTAATCACTTAGAATATACACAGTTTTGATTTTAAGTACTATATAACTTCAAGTCACTAAATGGTTTGGTGGCAAAAGATGTTTTCAGCCACAGTTCAATTTCCTGGATTCACATGGTAGAAGGAGCAAACCAATTCAAGCAAGCTGTCCCTGACAGGCCCTTTTCCCCATACCCATACAATATACACACATACACTCATGTATATAGGTACAAAAAATAAGAAAAGAAACAAGCCCAGAGTATAGCCAAGAACTTTATCAATAGCAGAGAGGGATAAACAACTAAGACACAGGCCAAGTGAACGACCAGCACTCAATCCTGCACTCTAAATCTTTAACAACCACCCAGGTCCTGCCTTTAAAATCTGAACCGATAAAGCACATAGTAACTTTAAACTTTGACACTCTAACAGAGGAAAGATTTTAAAGTACACAGACAGCATCAAGATAACATGACAATTTTTCTCTAATTGTGATAACTCACAGATGATACCAAGAATGAATACTTGTGATAACAACCAAATGATCCACAGACTAAAGCATTTATTACCAAGCACTTCCAGAAAAACTTTACAAATTCCTGACCCACAGGGCAAATAACTAAATATATAAACAAATAACCCAACTTATATAAACCAAATATACCCAACTTAAAAGTTAAATCAGCCACACACACACAAATATACACACTTTATTATGTGTGTATCCACTAAAGAACCGACAATACTTTACATTTAGAGAGACAACTTCTGATTACTCCAATTAATCTGTTGCATCTATATATTGGTTAATAGAAAACAAGCATTTTTATAAGAGTTGCACCCTGAAGATCTAAGACAGTTTTCATACCATAAATATAACTGCCATAATAGAAAGACTTTGCTGGGCATAGTGATGCACGCCTTTAACCCCAGCACTTGGGAGGCAGAGGCTGGTGGATCTTTGTGTTCAAGGATAGCCTAGTGTACATAGTATGTTCTAAAATAACCAAAGCTACATAGTGAGACCCAGTCTAGAAAAAGAAGAGTGAAAAAAAAAAATTTAAGGCTTTGCCTAACCAAAATTTAACTCTTATTTAACACAGAACCTAAGAAATAGAAATTTAACAGCTATACCCTTCAAACTCCATATGTAAAATATCAATACATATGTGTATATACATACACATCATGATATATTTTAATATAGTTATATACTTATGCTACATGTGAGCTATTATGTTCACGCTACAGTATTTCTTTGATAAAGATAGCTATTTAAAGATAATTTATAGGCTACGGGTTCTTTATACACAATGCTAACAAATTTAGCTAACAAATGCTAACTTCAACAGCTGACTAAAGTTAAAACTATCAGTAAAATTGTTGTTCCAAATACAGACCTACAAACCTTACAGGCTTTCTCAATAGAAGCGTGGTGACTATCCTGCTTATCATATGGAGAATGGCATTTGTCTCCCTGTCTGGGAGGCAAATGCCATGAACTGAGGGTGTAGTTCACTGGTTTGCCTCCAGTGTGTGAGGACATATGTTTAATGCCTAGAGCACTATCAAAACAACAGAAAAACTAAGATGCCTCAAATATTGGCAGTTTTAGGACAAGTTGTGAAAAAGCTTTTAATTCACTGTTATCCAATGAGGTTTTAGGACAGGCACTATTCCAATCAGATGAAATTTTGTTAAAAATTCCAAATTGCATTTTAACAAGACTGTCCAGGTAACGTGTACACACATTCAAATTTGATGCTTTGGTATATACAGAGGCATTAGGCCAAACTGAGCACTGTCTAGAACCGTATCAGTTCCTTTCCTCTCCAATCATCCATCCCCAGGAAGCTCTAGCTGCACCAACAATACCTGACAAATAATCTGAGGGAGCAATACCTTGAGCACTTGAACTTGACCTTCTGTAGTGATCTCTGGTAGCAGCTCACAAAAGGATTGGCATAGACCTACAGCATATGTCTGAAATCCAACCAGATTTGGGTCAGTATGTATTTAAGAGCACAGCTGCAATATTTAAAAGAAATAAAACTCAATTTTGAAGGCCTTACACTCTATTCAAGAATTTATACTAAAGGTCTAAACAATTTCAGTTAAGACCCCTCTTAGGAAGAATGAAGAAGAAATATTATAGCTAATAAGTTTACTGATGAATTGATTTATGAGTCTATATTATATATACTACATATAAACATATATATATATATAATATTTTCTATATTCAGTAACAGCAGAAATGGATATTGATTATACCCTCCCTACAGTGTGGAATACTCACAAGAAAAATAAAAAATTTAACCCCTTCAAGTTTGGTAACACATCAAACTTGAAGGCACCTCCTGTATCACACAAAACCCAAAATAATATTACATAATTATTAACAATGCAAAAGATATTCTGACATACCTGTAAAAATTCTGTTGATGATAAAAAGATATAGCCATTGATGATCTTAAAGCAGGTTCTGAGATTCTCTGAACTTAGTTCTGCCAAAACAGTAATTATTTTTTAAAAGAGAAAATTAACTAGCTGTTCAAAATATAAGTGAAGTGATGATTCATTTTAGTTAAAACTAAGTTGCTATAGCAACATGAAGCACTCAAGTTTGTTTTTAACCATGATTACTAATGTGATTTTGACTTTTAATGGTCCCTGTAGCAGCAAGCATGCAGCTTACCGTTTGCAAGGCAGCTGGATGGAAGCTCTAGGACAGAAGATCAGACAGGATTGATAATGTTTTACCATCAGAAAAATAAAAATAAAAATAAAAATTTCTACAAATAATGGAAAAATTAAGTTACAGCTAGGGTGTGACACTCAATTGTAATTCCAGCACTCAAGAGGTCAAGCCAGGGGGACTGAGTTCAATGCCAGCCTGGGCTAAAAGAAAAGCAAAATAAAAACAACTTAAATACTTTTCTTTATAAATTTTTCTGACTATAATCTACTCAGTATTCATAAACTCTTTAGCAACACCATCTCATTCACCTTTCACTAGTAAAAATGAATTGCAAAAATTTATTTCTTCCCTGTTTTTTCCACTCAGAACAATGCTGACTTTTCCTTTCAAAACAAACTTAGATCCTCTGGATTCCTGGTTGATAAAGTGTGTAGAGACCAAGCATGTTCACTTCTTAGTAGAAGGAAACAGCAAAGTGAGATCACACTGCATGAAGGCAACCATATGAGAGAAGCTTAATCCTGCTCATGAGAAAGTTTAGGATAATAGGTCTGGCTGACATTTCCATTCATAGGTCACGTAAAAAGCACCACAGAGACTGGCACTTTATAGCATCTCCAAGTTAGGCAGAGTACAGCTAAACAAGGCTTTTGCCAGAGGACAAAGGGAAGTGGAAAGCACAGTTCCTTTCCTTCTCTACAAAAACTGAAAGACAAACTTTTCCAGGAGCTCTGCAATAAGTAGCTGACACTGCCTTTGCATTTCACAGGAAAAAATAGTAAAGGACTGTTTATTGAAAAATAAACATTTGATTATTGCTTAAGTACCCTTCTATTCTGAGGAGGAATAAGATATGGGGGGGAGCCCCCAAGGGAGGAGTAAGGGGAGAGGGGAAAAAGGAAGGCAGCTCAGGAGAAATATGAATGATTAGTAGCATTATCTAGCCACTGAAAGCTTGCACTGTAATCAGTCACAGCTGTGTCAGTTCACATCCACTAGTGTTTTCAAAGTACCTCTACTTTTCTAAACTAAAACTAGAATTTTTACTTCTGATAAAATTTCTAAGTATGTGCAATTTCTTAGCAAAGGGTCTAGATTTGGAGATTTTTCTACCTAAATAGTCTCCCGGAACAATATTAAACATATTTTAATAAAAGAATTAAGGACGTTCTGTGGCTGAGTCTTAGTGGGATTTCAGAGCTGGGGAGAGAGTTCGGTGAGTAAATGGCCTGCTGCACAAGTATGAGGACCAGAACTGGAATCCACACATCCCATAAAGAGCTGATCATGGCAAAGGATGTCTAATTCAGAGCCAGGGAGGTGAAGCGAGATGGACTCAGAGATTTACTGGCCTGCAAGTCTAGCTGGTCAGTGAGCTCTGGGTTGAATGACAGTCACTATAAGGTGCTAAGAGATGGCTCAGCAGATAAGGGCTCTTGCTATTCACTCATAGGAACCAGAGCTGAAGTCTCATGACCCATGTAACAAATCAGAGCATTTTGCAAATGCCTGCAACTCTAGCTCAAGGGGATCTGACACCCTCTTCTGTCCTGCATGAACGCAAGGGAACATGATCCCAACACATGGACGTGTACAAACATTCACACCCATACTCATTTATACACACACAAATAAAGTCAAGAGTAACAGAGAAAAATACCTGTTGTAGCCCTCCATCCTCTACATGTGCACATTAAAGGGCACACACATACCAAGAATTAAAAACCAATTTTTAAAAAATTAATCAAAGGGCCAGGAAATACACTGTAAATGTATGTATGATTAAATATGCCATGAATTTAGGTGTGTGACTGAATTGGTAAACTCCCTTACTAGCCAGGAAATACACTGTAAATGTATGAATGATTAAATATGCCATGAATTTAGGTGTGTGACTGAATTGGTAAATTCCCTTACTAGGATGACTTTATAATCAAAATATTATTTTTAAGAGATTTCAAGCTAAGGATGTAAGTCAGAGGAAGACTGTGCTGACCAATGAGTTCCAGGCTCTTTTTCAACATCCCCACTACCAAAATGAATGACTGAATAAATATATAAATAAATAAGCAAATAAATAAGGCAAGCTATTTTGTGCTTTAGAATGATACCTTGTGTAAAAATACAGACTTACTATTATTTACTATGAAAATAAACATTGACACTGGGAAAGAATCTACTTATGTCGACAAAAGACTGAGAGAGTAAGTATGTAGATCCCTCAATATCATGGGTCACGTGTGATGTTTTGAAACTGTGCAGTGCTGAAGGAGTAAAGGCTCAGTGAAAAGCGGCTGTCTAGCATGTGTGAGGCCATGTGAGGATGCCATGAATTGAAAGCAATACTCCAGCAAACATCATACATCACCCTAACTTCGGCAGTCCCGGGGCTAAAACAGAAGTATGCGCAATGCTCAGTTCAACAAAGGTAGCACAGACTACCTGTGTGCAATGTGCTGGGGAAAGCCGTGTATAGAAGCAGTTTCACAGTATGTTCTTCAAGCAGCATAAAGAGCAGCTATCAGGCAAAATTCTTCAGGCAAAGTTCAAGCTCAACTTGTAATCACTTTGTATCTTAATTTATACTAAAAATTTTTCCATAGAGCAATGTTATTTAGTGTTTACCTTTAAATCAACAGAAATTACTCCAAATATATATGTGGAAATTTCTATAAAAACACTGTGGCTTTTTGATATACAGAACTTTAAAAAACGGAAGGTGTAAATTTAAAGTCAGGAAAAATTCTTCTAAGTGTGGTCACACTAAGAAATATCTCAGTAAGATTTGAAGACATACCAAGAAGTGGTGACATGTTCTGAAATATACGGAGCAACTCTGGTGTAACACATGGGCTATTTTCCAGTGTTACTAACCTGGGAAAGAAAAAGACAATTAACTCACTTCTGACAATCACTCATGCCAGTAACACAACCCAGCTATAAAAACATTTCAGTGAGAAGAGTGGGACCTAGTCAACAAGATCAGTAACATCACAAGCTGCCCTCTAACATACCCAGTCTTATGTGCATGCTTACCCATGTCGGGGCCAGAGGGCACCCTGAGAGTTATTCTTCAGGTACTGGCCACCTCTTTATTTTTTTCAGACATGTTCTCTCATTGACCAAGAACTCATCAACTAAGTTTGCTGGCCAGCAGGCCCACACTGGATCCACCTATTTCTGCAATTCCTGATGCTGGGATGACCAGCAATGTGCCACCTAGCCCAAATTTTCCTTTCATTCTTTCCTTCTTTCTTTTTTGTGGGTTCTGGGAATTTAATTCACATCTTCATGCTTGCAAGTCAAGTAATGTACAGGCTAAGCTATTTCTTCACCCCATATATTTCTGTATACACGGTAAAAATAAAAAATATATGCTAAAGTAGAATAAAATCATAACTTTATACAAAATCACTATTGTTATGAATTGATAAAAGAGGGATAAAGTTATTTTGTTCTACATTTTCTGATCAATTCTGTGTTTCTATGACAAACTGGGCTAATGAACTAGTAAAACAACTTATGTTAAATGCTTTCTAAAGGAAGCCAATTAAATTACAAGTCAATATAATGGCCTTAATAATCCAAAATAGAGTTTTAAAACACCAAATACATATAAAAGAAACTTAAGAAGAAAAAATATGCACGTCACAATAGCAGTAAAAAAAAATCAAAATAAACAAGAAGACAGGAAAAATAAAGAACTAATTATAATCTAGCCTTTGATAGTGATATAGTTTGGACCTACAAAGGCCCATCCCTGTGCTCAAGGCTCACGCACCTGAACTAAGCACTGGAAGTGGGGCCTTACTCAAGGTTCAGACCACTCAGGTCACACCAATGACGGGGATGGTGGCCCACCAGGACCTTCCACTCTGTTTTATTTATCTGCCATATGTGTGTGGGCTTCTTCTGCCCCAAAGCCCACATAATGCACTGTCTGCCAAAGCCCAAAGCAATACAGCCATTCAGTTATGAACTGAAACCCAGTAAGCCAAAACCCTTCCTTTTTATAAGCTACCTTTGGTACTTATTAAGGAATAAAGCTAGCATAGATAAAAATAAAATAAAATAAATTACTTAAATATAGAGAAACTTTAATCCAGCAACATGGCTGCTCCAGCCAAGGGATCACATCCAAAGACCTAGGTCTATGTGACCCAGCTGGAATGCAGACACACCACATACCTTTAATTCATCTTGCTGGAGTACAGACACACCCTTAGTACACACCTTTAATCCCAAACAACACAGGTAAGATTAGTTTGTAGAAGAAGCCATGTTTGAAAGTGACATCTAACTGAGGGGCAGACAAAGTAACGAATCAGAGGAAGCTTAGACAGAATGAGTCAGAGATAGGATACTCTCAACAATCACAAGAGACAGGAAAGGTTGGCTATTTAAGAGCAGTGCAGAAAGAGAGTCAGTCAGTTCAATTCAATCAGTTCAGTCAGTTGAGAGTAAGTGAGGAGTTCAGTTGACAGGCAGTGCAGTGGAGTTGAGCTCATGGCAGTTCAGTTCGTGGAGTTCAGAGGCAGTTTTAGGGATAGTTTACGGAGACGGGTTGCAGAGAGAGAAAACAAGCTAGACACAGGTGAAGACAAGCCAGACAGTGAGAGGGAGCCAGAAGATTCGAACAGATTGCCAAAGTTAATATGAGGTCAAGGAGAGCAATTAATTCAGCCATAATCAGAGAGAAGCCAATCTAAGTAAGTCAGCTCAGCGGAGTTTTAACCCCGAAGAGCTGAGTTGAACCAGCCAGCCAGAGTTCAGATAGAACCAGAGAATGTGAGCTTATTCACTAGTAACCCTCCAAGACGACAATTACACCTGGCAAATGAAAGTAACTTTTACACTTAAACCTTCTGGTAAGTAACCATCAAAATTACAAGCAATACATTCTGTGATGATGTAAACCCCTTGCATTATTGTGTCTACCTCTACATTTATTCAGTGCTCACATGGAAGGTGCCTTAGTTTCTTTTCTTATTCCTGTGATAAAATACCCTGACAAAAGCATCTTCAGAGAGAAAGAACTTAGAACCTCATTGCAGGGAAGTCAAAGTAGGAGGAGTTGAAACAGGTGATTCCACCACCTACTCAGCCAGGAAACAGGCACCAAATGGCAGCACTAGCATTCAGCTCACTTGTCTCTCATATATGACAAGTGAATTAATAAAAGATACAGAAAGGACTAACGGGTTGGGGATTTAGCTCAGTGGTAGAGCACTTGCCTAGCAAGCGCAAGGCCCTGGGTTCGGTCCTCAGCTCTGGGAAAAAAAAAAAAAAGATTGAAAAAAAAAAAAAAAAAGAAAGGACTAACAAGAAAAAGTTAATGTCTATTCACTAAAAATACGACTATATAAAAGGAAAAACATTTATAAATAAATATTTCAAATTACAAAGAGTTCAATATTGCTAAATATAATCTACATACAAAGACAAACTGACTTTCTGTAACATAACGTTAATATGCAAAGGAATGATATCAGAATGACAGAGATAAAAATCCAATACCACAATGATGTCAATTCTCAGTAAACAACATACAAAAGTGTTCCATAATCAGAGTATTTCCTCAAATGTACAAATCAAAAAAGTACCGATACAAAGAAACACCAATACCAAAAAACCTAAATTAAATATTTCAATAAGTCAGTCAAGAAAGCAAAATAATAATGTGACACATACATCTGAGAAGTTAAATGAATTTTTATGTCATCGTTGTAATGGAGTTTGAATGTATTGCAAATATGGCGCTACAGTGCTAAAAATTCACACTAAGTTTAAAGAAAATTACAAGCCATATGTCTTAACAGTAATGTGATAAATTTAGACCTTAATCACAAGTTTTTGTAACTGCAAACATAAATAATGTCGAGGCAAAGAAGTCACTGAAAATGCAGCACTACAATAAAACTAGGGCATCACGGATTAAAAAGCTTGTGGAATGTAAGCAGTAAATTATATCCAAGATAAATTTGCAGCTTCAACTGCAGTTCAACTCCAGCACCCATTCTGAATGAGTCATAACAGCTTGTATTTCCAGCTCCTGGTGAATCTGACACCCTCTTCTGGTCTCCACAGACACTAAAACTCACATGTAGACCTCCACATACACATATAATTTAAATAATAATCACAGTAAATTTTTTATTGAAAACCATAGAAAGTATGTATATTTAGGCTTATACTGAGGAGCAAATGAGGATTTTACTAATTTTTAAAGTGTTTTTTTTTTCTTTTTTATATGTATGGATGAATGTGTTGCCTGCATGTATGTCTGTGTATCGTGCCTGCAGAAACCAAAAGAAGGTGTTGGCTCTCCTGGAACTAGGGCTACAGATGGTTGTGAGCTACCAGGTAGGTGCTGGAAGTTAAACCCCAGTCTTCTGGAAGAACCGTCTGTGTTCTTTTCCACTGAGGCATCTCTCCTGCTCCAGAATGAATATCATCTCACAAAACCATTTCTCGGTAAAAAAAATATATATAAAATATATATTTTTATATATATATATAAATATATATAGATTATTAAATGGGTAAGTATAACTGATATAAATCCAATCAGTATCACTGAATATAGATCATAGACCCAATTCATTGATAAATGCAGGAGTAGAATGAAGACAAACTACTAGGATTTTATAGTGTACTAAAAGTAAAAAATCTCCCCTGCCCAGAAAAAAGTGTTATTTCAGGAAGTCAAAGTTTTTCTGAAATATTTTTATAAGAAAACTACTTTAAGTAGATGGGAAAAGGACAACAGAGTTAATTTTGGTTTGTTCTGCTTTTAAATGAAGACAATATTAAACTTAATGCTAGACTGGTGACAACACTCACTATTTATAGGATTCACTGATCCACTCAATTTTTGAAAAGCAAAACCAAACAAAAGCCTTTTCATACACAGTCTTTTGTGCTTAAAAGTAATTTTTATCTACTAAGAAAGACAAGAAAGAGAGGTGTGGAGCTGGCTCAGAGGCAGCATGTTTGCTAACAAACCTGGGAGGCCCCAAGTTCAGTCCTCAGGTCTGAACAGGTCAACTGGTAGTGAGGTCCCGAATAAGAGCATATTTTTACTGGTTGTTTTGTAATCTCTCCTTCCCAGGCAGCTTATATCTTACCAAGCTCTTATTTTAGGCCCTAACTGTCCATTGATGATCATGATGAATATTTACTGAGAAAATACAAGGCATCAAATGAACACACTACAAAATTTGGAAATCCACCTTTTTATTGCCAGTCAAAATGAAGTACCCTTGCTACCGTCAAAATTCAACCCCTCCACTTGATATCTCATGCCCAACACTCCCTGGCTCCTTCAATTACTCCACTCCCAAACTAGCTTCACACAATCAAGGACCCTGACCCCACGCCAGATTACATTCCATATGGCTCTTAACAGTAAACGCCCTGGGGGAAAAAAAAAAAAGTTGCCAATACTCAACTTATTCTTCAGTCTTATTCTAATGCTAATTCTGTTGCTACAAACCCAACTCCATGTGGACAAATTCACTTCCTAGGTAATATTTACAGGCTTTAGATGCCACATGTGAGTTCTAAGCAATCATTTCGTTCTCATAACCACCATAGAAGGTAGAAATTATTTTTCCAACATTACAGATAAGAAATCCAAGGCTCATAGATATGGACTTGCTTAAATCGTAACTCGATTGCTGTGGTAGTACTTGGATTGGCACTTGCATCTCTCCGATTCCAAATGTGAGTAGAAGCCCATTAAGAAAAGTATATATACTCACCTGGCCCCACAGGGGCACACAGAGACTGAACTGTCAACCAAAGAACATGCACAGCACTGACCTAGGCCCTCTGCACATATATAACAGATGTGTTGCTTGATCTTCATGTGGGACTCCTAACAGCTGGAACAGGGTCTGTCTCTGTCTCCACTGCCTGACCCCTTCCCCCTAATTGTCTAGCCTCAATAAAAAGATGCACCTAGTCCTCCTGCAGCTTGATATGCCAAAGCTGGTTGATACCTACGGGAGTGGGGAACGAGGAGGAGAGAGGGGAAACTGCAGTTAGGAAATAAAGTTAATAATTTTAAAAAATATATATGAAAAAAATGTTTGCTCCTTACCCCAAGAAACTTAACAGTTAATATATTTGGGTTTTTGTTTTTGTTTTATACTTGGGGACTGGGGTTCATGCCTGTAACTCTAGCACATGGGGAGGTAAGAGAAGAGAACTGCTATGATTAGAGGTCAACTTGAATTTTATTAAATAAATTCTAGGCTAGCCAGAGCTACACAGATAAATCTCCAGAAAATAATTAGCTCATTTTTTTTCATTTATATGTAACTTTAGACAAGGAAAACATTACTATTAAAATCATGACTTTTATTATTGTTTATACTTAACACATTAAGTATGTAATATGGAGCCAAGCTTGGCGGTGAAGGCCTGTAATCTCAAAAACTCAGGAGACTAAGGTAATAGGGCTGCAAGTTTAGGGCCACCAGGAGTTAGGCAGACTTTCCTGCAGTTAAAGGACCTAGATTCAATCATCAGCCCCACGAATAAAAATGTCTACAATATTAGAATTTTCAAGCTATGTTGTTATATTATAAATTCTTCTAATATTTGATATCATACAGAATCTAAATGTTTATAAGAAAGTACTTGTGATAACAGAGGTTAATATTTTAATTTATAATCTGGAGCAGGTATAGACAAGCCTCCAGGTGGTAGGGGTAAATCCAACCCACAACCATTTTCTATAATGACATCTGTCTATTGACATAATGACTGACTGCTCTCACACTGAAACATCGGAGCAAGACAGCTGAAACACATCTGGAACACATAACATATTATTGTATGCCCTGTGCCAAAAAAGTTTGCCAGTTCTGACCTAGAGTAATCCAACCTTAAAAGCATTGGACAAAATCCAATATCCATTCATGTTTAAAGTCTTGGAGAGATCAGGGATACAAGGCACATATCTAAACATAGTAAAGGCAATATAGAGCAAGCCTATAGCCAACATCAAACTGAACTGAGGGAAACTTAATGCAATTCCACTGAACTCAGGGATAAGGCAAGGCTGCCCACTCCCTCCATATCTCTTCAACATAGTTCTGGAAGTCCTTGCTAGAGCAATAAGACAGTTGAAGGAGATCAAGGGGATACAAATTGGAAAGGAAGAAGTCAAATTATCACTATTTGCAGATGATATGATAGTATATGTGAGTGACCCCAAAAGTTCTACCAGGGAACTCCTACAGCTGATAAAAACCTTCAGCAAAGTGGCCAAATCCAAAATTAACTCAAAAAGAAAAACAGTAGCCCTCCTATATACAAAAGACAAACGGGCTGAGAAAGAAATTAGGGAAACAACACCCTTCACTATAGCTACAAATGACATAAAGTACCTTGGTGTAACCCTAACCAAGCAAGTCAAAGACTTGTATGAAAAAAATTTCAAAGAAAGAATTAGAAGAAGATATCAGAATATGGAAAGATCTCCCATGCTCATGGCTTGGCAGGATTAACATAGTCAAAATGGCCATCTTACCAAAAGCAATCTATAGATTCAATGCAATTCCCATCAAATTACCAACACAATTCTTTACAGACCTGGAAAGAAAAATTCTGGCACAGAGTTGGCCCTTAGTGGTTTTTTTGTTGTTGTTGTTGTTGTTTTGTTTTGTTTTGTTTTTTTTTAAATAATGGATGGCTGGATCAGTGAATTAATGCATGTATACAAGACAGCCAGCCACTTGGGGGCCACAAAAAACAAATTAACTTCATATCGAATAACAAGAAACCCAGAATTGCTAAAACAATCCTCTACAATAAAAGATCTTCTGGAGGTATCTCCATCCCTGATCTTAAGCTGTCTATAGAGCAACGGCAATAAAAACTGCATGGTAATGGCATAGAAACAGAATGGTGGACGAATGGAACCAAACAGAAGACCCAGAAATAAACCCCACACACTTATGGACACCTAATCTTTGACAAAGACGCCAAAACCATACAATGGAAAAAAAGATAGCATCTTCAACAAATGGTGCTGGTCTATCTGGATGTCTACATGTAGAAAAATGCAAATAGATCCATTCTTACCACCCTGCACAAAACTAAAGTCCAAGTGGATCAAAGACCTCAACATAAAACCAGACACATTAAATCGGTTAGAAGAAAAAGTTAGGAACAGCCTAGAACTCATTGGCAGAGGAGACAACTTCCTGAACAGACCACCAACAGCACAGGCTCTAAGAGCAACAATCAATAAATGGGACCTCATGAAACTGAAAAGCTTCTGTGAAGCAAAGGACACCGTCATCAAAACAAAACGACTGCCTACAATTGGGAAAGAATCTTCACCAACCCTTTTTCTGACAGAGAGCTAATATCCAATATATATAAAGAACTGAAGAAGCTGAAAAGCAGCAAACCAAGTAATCCAATTAAAAAATGGGGAACAGAGCTAAACAGAGAATTCTCTGTAGAGGAATATAGAATGGCAGAGAAACACTTAAAAGAAATGCTCAATGTCATTAGCCATCAGGGAAATGCAAATCAAAACAACCCTGAGATTTCACCTTACACCCATCAGAATGGCCAAGATGAAAAACTCAAATGACAACACATTCTGGAGAGGCTGTGGAGAAAGAGGAACCCTCCTCCACTGCTGGTGGGAATGCAAACTTTTACAACCACTATGGAAATCAATCTGGTGCTTTCTCAGACAACTAGGAATAGCGCTTCCTCAAGATCCAGCCATACCACTCCTGGGCATATATCCAAAAGAGGTTCAAGTACACAAAAAGGACATTTGCTCAACCATGTGTATAGCAGCTTTATTTGTAATAGCCAGAAGCTGGAAACAGCCCAGATGCCCCTCAACTGAAGAATGGATGCAGAAACTGTGGTACATCTACAGAATGGAATATTACTCAGCAATGAAAAAAAAGGAAATCATGAAATTTGCAGGAATATGGTGGGACCTGGATAGGATCATCCTGAGTGAGCTGTCCCAGAAGCAGAAAGACATACACGGTATATACTCACTCATATAGACATATAACATAGGATAAACCTACTAAAATCTGTACATCTAAAGAAACTAATCAACAGAGAGGACCCTAACTAAAACGCTCAATCCCCATCCCAAAAGGCAAAGAGGAAGGACATCAGAAGAAGAAAAAACAGGAAACAAGCTAGAAACCCGCCACGGAGGGCCTCTGAAAGGCTCTGCCCTGCAGACTATCAAAGCAGATGCTGAGACTTATGGCCAACTGTTGGGCAGTGTGTATGGAATCTTAGGTAAGAAGTGGGAAACAGTAAGATCTGGAGAGGACAGGAACTCCACAAGGAGAGCAACAGAACCAGAAATTTGAACACAGGGATCTTCCCAGAGATTCATACTCCAACCAAGTACCAGGCATGGAGATAACCTAGAACCCCTGCCCATGGCAGTTCAGTGTCCAAGTGGGTTACATAGTAATGGGAAGAGGGACTGCCTCTGGTATAAGCTGATTGGCCTACTCTTTGATCACCTCCCCCTGAGGGGGGAGCAGCCTTACCAGGCCACAGAAGATAACAATGCAGCCACTCCTGATGTGATCTGATAGACTAAGATCAGAAGGAAGGAGAGGAGGACCTCCCCTATCAGTGGACTTGGGGAGGGGGCATGCGTGAAGCAGGGGGAGGGAGGGTGGGATCGGGAAGGGAGGAGAAAGGGGCTTATGGGGGGACACAAAGTGAATAAAGTATAATTAATTAAAAAAATAAATTAAAAAAAATGCAACCTATGAATTATAGGAGATTTCAACAAGCTTCTGATTCAGAACCACTATCAAGATCAACGGTTCTCAACCTGTGGGTCATGGCCCCTTCGGGAGGGGGTTAAACAACCTGTTCACAGGGGTCACCTAAGACTATCTGCATAACAGATGCCTTACATTAAAATTCATAACAGTAACAAAATACAGTTACAAAGGAGCAAGAAAAGAATTTCATGTTTGGAGTCACTGCAGCATTACAACCACTGATCTGGATGCTACTCAAATAACAATATGTAAAGCTATAAAGAGTGCATCCTAAGCAGTAAAAGTCTACCCAGTGACATTTAAAGTCATTATTCTAATATTCTGAAACAGAACATTCATTTACAACTAAGTAATTTTCTCCAAAAACAATTTCTGAGAATCATGACTTTGAATTTTTGTTTTTGTTTCTTTATATTGTTGTTGTTTATATAATGCTGAGGATTGATCTCTTTGCCATACAAACTTGAGGGAAGCATGCTATCATTGAGCTCTACCTTAGCACAAATGAAAACTTTTAATGTCTACTGTGCTTCCTCTGAAAAAATTGCTTCTAACAGTAGGATGAGACTAAGTAGACAAAGGACTTGATAGCACTGTTTCTTAGGCACAGTGGGCAGGCAACAATTCATGTGTCACATTAAGGTGTCATGGAGCAGGAGTCTTTTTTGTTGTTTTTAAACTTTCAACAGTATGTATTATCTGCTCAGAAAATACTGCATGAAGATTTGAATGGCAGCAGTGTTTTGCAACTAAGCGCTAACATCTTGGTACCCACTACCAAGGCAGTAAAAGGTGAAATATCAATATGCACCCCACAAAACATTTCATTTCAAAACGACACAAATATTTTACATCAATTTTAGTTTGGGTAAGTTACTAAGATGCCTAGGTTAGATGACAAGTTCCAAATATTAAATTGTATCTGCTATAATTTCTATTTCTCTCTCTCTTTTTTTTTTTTAATGCTTATTTATTCTGTGTTTTGGCGTTTTGCCTAGATTTATGTCTGTGAATTGTTGGAACTGATCTGGAGCTACTATATATTTAAAAGTTACGGTTCCCCCCTCCCCCCCAAGATCCTTGCTGTCCTATGAGCAAATTCTCACATATCCAAAAGGATGTTTGTGAAACCTGCCTCCCAAATTATCCAATTGAATAAAATTGAACAATAAAGTTGCCTAGAGTCCAGACTAGACAAAACAGAGATAGGCAGAGATAAGGTGCATGGACTGGGGTCCAGAAGGACCATGAGGAGAGAGGAGAGCAGGAGGAGGAAAAAGGAGCAGGTCAGCATGAGGTAACTAGACACACGTGACCGAGAGTCTCATGTTCTTAGGACTGGCCTGATGGAGCAGGAGGAGCCCAACTGGAACATGTGCAAGTATTTATGGGGATTTTGGATAGGAAACAGCCCTGATAGGAATGATTAAAACAAGTGGCATTGGGTATGTGACTGGGAGATAGGAAAGTAGCTTAGGGAGTTGTTATCTGCCCAGCTCCAGTGCATTAAGGCTTATTAAAAATCTGACAGGTTTCTGTGTCTTTTCTTTATAAAACAGCAGGTCAGGGACTAAAGAGCCACTTAATTAACAATCAGAATTAATTAATATTAATAGAAAAATTAATCCATTTACATACATATTAATATTATGTGAATTAATATTATTTTTAATAATCCTTCTATGTTGCACCATGTACACACAGTGCCTGTGGAGGACAGAAGAGGGAGTCATATCCCCTGGGACAGGAATTACAGATGCTATAAGCTACCATGTGGGTGTGGGGAAACTGGACATCCTCTGGAGAAGGAGCCTATGCTCAGCAGCAGCTGCAAAAAAGGAAGCAACTGGAGGACAACAACTTCATGTACTTATTTTAAATGCTGAGTAGTCACAGTCCTATTACATGACCTCTGCTCTACTGGAACCCAAGTAGAGAGAGCAGCAGGGAAATCCATAGAATCAAGTTTTCCCTCTTACCATAATTCTAGACCATCTTCCAGAAGATAGACATGTGGAGGCTGGGAAACATCTGTACTCAGCTGGATAACTGGGAGCAGGAAAGGGTACAGGTTCTTGCTGTCTGCTCCTAATCCCTATAGGAAGTATAAACACAACTTATGATAAGACACTCTAAAGCTCTCCCCAACCACCAATCAATTACTTGCCTCAGAAAATAATTTATATAAGATAAATAGGAGTCTTTTAGGACAGTCCTCATTATATCAGGGAACAAAGTTATATTTATTACTAAAACGTAAAAATCAAAAATATTATCATCCTGTCCAAATGGCAATATGAAATATATATAAGCCAAAATTATATGTCTGTGCCTTTTAAGAAATTCCACATACAGCCTAGCAAGGTGGCATATACCTTTAATCCCAACATTTGAGGAGGCAGAGGCAGATGGATCACTGTGAGTTTGAGGCCAGCCTAGTTTACAAAGCAAGTCCAGGACAGCCAAGGCTACACAGAGAAACCCTGACTTGGGGAAAAAAAAAAAAAAAAAGAAAGGAAAGAAAGAAAGAAAGGAAAGAAAGAAAGAAAGAAAGAGAAAAAAAAAGAAAGAAAAGAAAAAAATTCCACATGTTCCTTATCTGAAATGTCTAGAAAAGAAAATTAAGATTGGGATTTCATTTTCTAGAATGTTTGTATATACATACTAAAATATCTTGAGAATGGAACCCAAATCTAAATATAAAATTCATTTATAACCCAAATACACCTTATACATGTATCACAAAGATAATTCAATAAATTAGTATATCTATATTTCTTAGTAGGCCAATTGGAAATTCTCTACTTGTGGACCAAGTTGGTGCCAAAAAGTTTACTGTTTTGGAGCATTTGAATTTTAGATTAGGAATATTTGTTTCCCCCATGCTAAGACTACAGAGAAAGTACTAACACTGGTATTTTAATCTATATAAGCACATTCAGCTAAATAACATGTATGAAATTAACACAGCCTAAATTGTTCACGACTATCATGGTACATTCATATTTTACAATACTAAGCAAGCACGAAAAATGACATGATAAGAAACAGAAAAAAACTTGAAAAGTAATTACATATTGGACTTAGAAGGACAGAAATTTATACAATAATTCTACTGCAAAGAAGTTTTAAAGATTTCTATGATTCTATATAGTTAGTATATACATAAAAATATCTCCAACAGAAAAGTGAAAGAATTGTCAGAACCAGTTAGACATGAGAAAAAGAAAAGAATCCTGAAGAAAAGGGCAAAAAGACTTATTTTGTGTTTTCTAAATGCATATATTATCTTTCATAAATAATTTTTATTGTATGTTTAATGTATGCAGAACACAAAGAAAAAAGTTTATCTAAAATTCTAGTTTGTCTGCTGTTCTCTTAAGACACAGTGATTAAGTATCTTACAGTGGAAATGCTTTAAAGCAAACAAAAAGGACTGGGGGACAGAGAGGATCAATCTCTTACACCATAATAAATCCAGAAAGATAATATCAAATACTATTCCTAGAAAATTTTTAAATGTCAATACAGTTTTATGGAAAATTGAAATGCCATTTTGTTTCAGGAGACTAAGCCTTCCTATATAGCCCTAGCTTGCTGATAGTTACTATGTTTCTATAAAAGTTCTTTCTGCTATTAAGTAACCTACTATAAGTAGAGGAGACAATCCTATTTTAACATAATTGCTGACAATATGGGACATA
The DNA here is from genome assembly GCF_907164565.1 of Psammomys obesus. Taxonomy (NCBI): domain Eukaryota; kingdom Metazoa; phylum Chordata; class Mammalia; order Rodentia; family Muridae; genus Psammomys; species Psammomys obesus. The sequence goes on from NW_026586463.1 coordinate 5,863,829, forward strand.
GCTATCTTTGCAATTTCCTGTGGAACTTGTATCCCCACCCCACCCCCTTCCATTTAAGAAGACAGAGTAAGGTATGGTGGTATGTATCTATAATTCCTCCCATCATGTGAGAGGTAAAGCAGCAGGGTCAAGAGTTCAAGATCATCCTCAGCTGTCTAGATGAGTTGTTCAAGGACAACAGAGACTTCATGAAACCCTGGCTGGAGAAGGGAGAAAGAGAGAGGAAGAAAACGAATATGAATAAATGCGCACAAATTATTGTCAGCCACCATTCTCACATTGACTGAGCATGTTATGTACAAATTTATTTTCTCCAAGCCTCTTTTGCAGTTCAGACACTCAAATGACTGCAGAATATCATGGTCTACAAGGCATCCTGACCACTGGTGTCAAACCAATCCATGTGTTAAAAAGAAAAAGTTCCTTTTCATACATTTCCTTTAGCAACTGAAATGAACAACTGTCTACCTGGTAATAATTTCCATCACAAACCCTACTGGTTCTTCCTTGTTCTCATTCTGCATCTGCACAAGCCACAACCCTACCTCCATATTTTTCAAATTGTTTCTCTTCCTGCTGTTGGTTTAATTCCATCCGTAATCATGGTTAATTGTTAATAATTTTTCCTTGACCTGGCATCATTTCCATTCCAAACCAGTGCTCCTAGTACTGCCCGGGGTTACTAAAAATGATCTTCTGAAAATTGTGCTCTTTAGCCTTCTTGATCAGTCTCAAATCTACAGTTCTGAAGTTCATAACTACACTAACTATGCAATATCAGAAACATATGCATAAAGCTGACCGATTCATGGAATGACTAATGTTTACTACTTGTCTCCTAAAAAAAAAAAAAAAAAAAATCAACGAAATGGTATAGAATATATTTTTTTAAATAAACACAAAGAGAATACTGGAAGAGATAAAAGCAATCAAACTTGAAAAGTGAGACGTTAGGTAGTAACTGACTGAGCAACACTAGAAACCAAAGCTCAAAGTAAACAGAAAACAGGGTCAACAAGATGTCTTATTGGACACAGATGTTTGCCATAAAGCCTAAAGACCAAGCTCAACCCCTTGGATCCACAAGGTACAAGAGAACTGAGTCCCATAAATTGTCCTCTCCTCTCTACATACATATTGTAGCACACAGACATATATATACACACACACACACATACATACACCTGTAACTTTAAATAGAATATGCAGAAAAGGGAATAGGCATAAAGCAGTCTGAAGTTCGTGCCTGAACCATTCTCCTACTTCCCCATGTAACTTAGTAACGGGTACCAGGTATTTTCAGAAGCATGTATATGTTTGGGAGTTTAAGACATTAGGAAAATAAGATAATTTCTGGAAGTTTAAATACAGAATCAACAAAAGTTGTTTGTTTGAAAAATGACAATCAAATCCAGTATTTTACATGCCAATAAAAGCCTTTAAGGTACAGAGAAGGAAAGTAGGTGGGTGATGCAATGAACTCATCCACACACGTGAGCAGATAAGCAACTGGCTGTTTTCAAGCACAAAATGGCTACTTATTTTCTAGTGAAAATAAGTAGATGTTCCCAGGACAGGAAACTAGTAGGTAGTCAAAAGTAAGTGTTTAATTTATAAGAGTAATATATTCATCCAAATCAGGCAGGAAACTGAAGGGTCCTTTAATAGAAATGAAATCACAATATAATTACTGAAGATTTTAAAACTAGGTAAATCATTAAGGAGAAACTTACAAGTCAGCAAATTCCTATATGCACACTCCTCCCTCCAGTCAGCTGTCACTTGCCCACTGCTTTACACACAGACAAAACACTAACACCCCTGCAAGCTGGAAGTGCTTATAGATGCATGGTGCTTTATGTATGCTCAATGTTTGTAACAGAAAGTAAACACATAAGAAAACAAACAAGGGTCAACAGATAAGAATAAAACATGAAAAAGAAAAGAAAACAACTAGAAAACACAATAAAAGCCTGGAGAAATCTATCACATTAAAAAACAACAACAAGAAAACTCTGAAGTCACCAAACAAAGACAAACTGAAGTAACAAAAGAATTATTCAATAAGAATTAAAAAAAAAAAAAAAAGAACCTCAGGGAATGGTTCAGCAGTTAAGAGCACTGGCTGCTCTTCTAGAGGACCTGTTCATTTCCCAATACCCACAAGTTTCCAACTGGCTAGAACTCAGTTACAGGTGATCCAATGCCCTCTTCTGGCTTTCTTGGACACCAAGCCTGCAAATGGTACATAAATAAATGCAAGCAAACACCTATAAGCTTAAAATAAATCATTCAAGTTTTAGGGGGGAAAAATACCTCGGATACAAAAATATGACAACAAGAAAGTTCAACAAAAGATCTTAAAAATAAAGTTGAGAAAATCTCCTAAAAGTAAGAAAAAAACACAAAGACAAAAACAGAAAATGGTAAGAGACGTAGAGAACAACTGGAATATCTATCATCTGAACAACAAAGGGAGATAAAACATTCACACACACAAAAGGGGAAAGACAACGAAACACAAAGCTGTTTAAAACCTGAAAGTGAGCTTCTGGTTTGAGATGTCTAACAACTGTCCGGAACACTAGGCCAAAAACATAGCCCTAGATCACCGGAGCACCAAGACAAAAACATAGCCTACATCAGCAGAGTACTAGCACAGAAACACAGCCTAGATCATCATGCAATGAAATTAGGAGCAGAGGTAATCTTGCAAGCTGCCATAAATGGGAAGAAAGAATGACACAAAAACTAAACTGCCTTCAGCATTCTTGAGTAATTTTGGAAACTAAAAGACAAAGGAGAAATGCCTCTAAATTTCTGAACAGTCAAATTACTGATTTATGTGGCAGTAGAATAAAGACATTTTTACACATGCAAAATCTCAAAGCTCAATTTACTTCCCATGGATGTGCTGCAGAATGCCAGCATGAGCATCACCAAGAAATGGGAGTAAAGCAGATGGCAAGAGCAAAGGGGACATCCTTTTGAGGACAGTTAAAACACCGGCTATAACACCTATTCATAAGCAAAATAGTAAAACAAATCCAAACTTAACACATAGCAGAACAGTTCAAAATGCAAGCTGTGTCCAGAGAGAGGTTTAGATAATCAAAGTATAGTTGTGATCATGTAGAAACTATATGGAGTATATGAAACGTTGAACGGTCACCTCAGACTCTTTTATCTGACTTTATCTGACTACTTCCCTGTTACTCAGTCAAACAATAATACTCTAAAGAGGTTTTGGAAATGTAGCTAAACTCCCAACATAACTGACTTTAAAGAGGAGAGAATTCAAGCAGGCCTGCTTACATGAGCCGCTCTTAAGAGTATCTCCTGGCTACTTGCCTAAATGGGGGTCCCAGGTACAAGCCATGAGATTTCATAGGCTCACTGCTGATTTGTCAAGGAATGCAGATGAATTCTAAGGAGTGAAACAGGACCCCAATTGATAGCCAACAAGTAAATAAAGAACGAGGTACACAGCACAGAACTATGCCAATGAGCTGGATAAGTTTGGAAGCAAATTCATCTCTAAAGCTTCCAAGTGGAATGAACACCTAGACAAACAGATGACACCTGATCCTATTAGGACTTGGATCAGAGAATCTGGCTATGGCATACTAGGCTTCTGACTTTTAAAAATTATAAGCTAATCAATGAGTGAATTTTAAGCCACTAAGACCTGCCTACAGGATGATCTGATGGGGGCAGTTTCTCAATTAAGGTTCCCTCTTCCTGGGAGAATTTATCAAGTTGACAAAACACCACCCAGCAGCATACAGAGCAATGGAAACTTGTATACTGAAGAGAGAAAATTAATGTAGGGTATAAACATTTTAGAATCACCTACTGCAACAATGAAAATAAGATTATGATTGGGGCCACCACAACATGTGGAACTGTATCAGAGGGTCCCAATGCTAAGAACCACTGATCTAGTTAGAAGGATTGTTCACATGAAGTCGGGCTCTAGGCATGCCTGTGGAGGATTGCCTCATTCCCTGGACTGGTATCCAAGGCTATAGAAAAAGAAGGAGGCTAACTGAGCGGGAACATCCATGGTTCTCTGCCACCAGACTGTGGATGCACTGTGAGCCACTGCTTCAAACTTCTGCCTCCTTGGTTTTCCAACCATGAGGCCTGTACCCTGGAACTATGAGCCTAGATAATTCCCTTTTCTTTAAGTTGCTTTTGTTCAAAAGTATTTCATTACAGTAATGTGAAAAGTAACTAAGACGCAAGGACAGATGCTGGGAAGATGAGGTAGAAAACAGAAAGTTAGCAATAACGTATGATATGTGCCTTACAATCATATAAATAAGAACCCTAACAGTAAGATTACGTTATTACCAACATTGGGAATATGTTAGGGACAGGAGTGACACAAACAGGTCTAAAATGATTATTCATTTTCTACATTAGGTAGTCAAGAAAGGATGTTAAAATGCTTAAATCAAAAATAAATGATAAGAACTAGCAAGATGGTTCCACTAAGGTTGTCAACCTGAGTTCAATCCCCATAACCCACATGGTGGAAGGAAAAACCAACTCCTACAGGTTGTCCTCAGAACTCACACACACTCCACTCCACAGTATTCCCACCATGGTCCAAGTAGACACATATGTACAGGTGCATGCACATATCACAAAATAAATATATAAGTAATAAAACAAAACAAATAAACAATAGGAGCCACGGAAATGGCTCAGCTCGGAGGACTCAAGTTTGAATCCAAATGCAAGCTCTTGTAATCTCAGCTCTGGAAATCCCCAGGACCTGCTGGTCAGCAATCTAATCAGCAAGCTCCAGGTTCAATTAAAGACCCTGTCTCAAAGGTAAGATGTACAGTAACTGAGGAAAACACTCTGCTCGCTGGCGTGCATGCACGTGCGCGCGCACACACACACAAGAAAGAATAGTATATAGATGTTACTTAGAGCAAAGAAGATGAAATCTAAAAGATACTGTTCTGGAAGCTGAAAAGAGATTCTGCAATCAAACAGGAAAGAGCAGAACAGGGTACTGTCACTCTTCATTAAAAATAAATAAAAAGCTGACTTTTTTACCCTATCTACATCTAAAATTAATATTTTTTAAAGATTCCCCACTTTTTCACATTCTTATGCATTCTTATGCCTTACATATAACATCTCAATTGCAGATAGGCTGTTAAAGGCTTGCTCCCTAGCTGGTGCCACTACTCTGGAACACTGAAAAGTTTAGGAGTACTGGTCACACTGGTGAAAACCAGTCAATTCAGGCACGTCCTTAGAACTGTATCTTATCCCTGGCCCCTCTCAGGCTCTCACTGTGCTTCCTGTCCACCGTGTGGTCAGCTCTGACACACTCCTACTTCCATGAGTTCTGTCTCCCCAGAGCCATGAACAGGCACTGAGTTTCTGGAAGTATAAGCAAACACAAATCCTTCCTCCTTGAGCTGATTAAGTCAGGTCTTCTGCCACAGTGACAACTTTAATACTGGACTTTATACATACAGGTACATTTGTCTCAAAGGTCTTCATCAATCTCATCCCTAAGCTACCATCTCACTAAGAACTGCTATCCAACAGTATTTACCAACACGAACTGGGCACCAACTCTTGTCAGGACAGAGACCTTCACTGATGTTCCATATTACTTTCCAGTTAGAGAAATAACCTACCATCTGCCCCATACTATGATGAAATTAGTGCTGACAGACCACCTTAAAACACTGTTAGATACTTCCCCAGACTGTCACCGCACAAAAAGCTTGCCCTACCTAACTCTCCCCAGTACCTAGTACTAAACACCCACCTAACGAATAAGTGCTTACTTCTACTGAAGCCAACTACTGACTAAAATGCTTAGTTATAGATATCAACCTCCACAGGCAAAGACTATGAGATACTAGATTTCCAGGTTTATGAAATACAAATGCAAAAATATGCAAAAGCTTACACTAATATCCGTGTTAGATAGTAACGTTTTCTGAAAGATGTAATTTAACAATGAAGCTTAATATTCTCAAATTACTCCAAAAATATTTTAATCTATGATCTCTATTAATTAATTAACTTTACATCATGATCTACAATCCCTATTTTTGTATGAAACATTACATACTTATTTGCAAAAAAAGCACATTATTATTTTGTTGGAACTCCGCATTATTGCCCAATAATAATGCACTGGTAATTAAATGATGATGATGAAGAAAACACAAATATTCTACAGATGTTTTGGGACCACTAAAATTGCTAGAATTGACATGCTGTACGAGACACAAACGCTGGGGGATTCTGTTCATATTTCTCTCATACAAGTGCCCAACTGAAGCTAAAAACAAATGGTTACGGACCTAAAACACAAAGGATCTACCGTCTTTCTTCTGTTACCTACAACAGTAACAGACTAGTCACTAGCCTTTTCTGAGGTGATTACTCTTGCCATAAAAAAAAAAAAAATCTTTACAGGAAAATCACAAGTATCAAAAGATAAACATTAAAAGATACTCATTTTTACAGAAGTGCTTTAGCATGAAACAAAGAGATGATGGCTCAGCAGTTAAGAGTGCTTTCTCTAAGACCTCAGTTAGGTTACCAGCACCCACATCAGATGGTCCACACTGCCTACAACTACAGCTTCAGGGGATTCATTGCCCTTTATGGCTTCCGTGAGCAACTGCACCAAGAGGAACACACACACACACACACGCTTTAAAACTACATCTTTTAAAGTGTTTTAGCAGATAGTTTTGGGAGGATTATTTTGTTTAATGGCATAGTTTAGTTTTATTAGATTTAAGAAACTGTATGGAGGTAGATTATGATGGCTGCATATTGTGAATGCATTTATTATCACTGAATTGCATACCTAAATTGGTTTAGGTGACAAACTTTCTGACATATGAATGTTACCAAAAACTTGAAAGGTGCAAAAATGCAGCTAAAAATAGTTTAGATCATTAATCATCTATTTAAAACTCTGAGAATTTGTAATGATAACACTCACCTATAAACATTTATAAAAGGACTAGGTTCAGCCAACATATCAAGAGCTCTTGGGTTTTTCAAACTAATGTTAGAAACTTTTAGACTGAGAATTCTGTAATTCTTAATGTAGAAGACTATCTCAATGGAAATGTCTCAAATTTACTTTTAATAGTACAAATGAAGGCACAGTGTAGATCTCTCTTTGTGATGTTGCAGGTTCCTCTCTACCTGCTACACATCAGAACACTTTTTAAAAGTTGAAAATTCTAAAATCAAAAATCACGCCTTTCCTCAAAAGCAGTTCATTGATTTCCTGAGTTCTTGGTTCTGACAAGGAAGAGTTTCAAGTTTAAATCCAGGAAATAAGTAAAACTCCAGAGCAAGTTCATACTGAAATGACCTGAATGCCTGACAAGCTGCACGTGAGGCCCGAGCCACAAGTCTCACATTGCTGGAAAACAGTAACAAGAAATGCCTTCTTTAAAGTAGAGAATACATTTCAAATATCCTAAAAAATATGCTAAATAAACAGTTGTTTTTGAAAGCATACAGCTTTCACATTTTGAAAGCCTAAAAGTAATATCAAGATTTCCACAAGTATTAACACAAATCACATGAAAATAATGAATTAAAAAAATAACAACTAAGCAACCAGAGAACTAACTTACCTGAACGAGATGGATCAGTGTCGTCAGAATAGCACATCGGAGCATGTTGTGCTCTTCACTCTGCTTCCACAGGAGAGGCAAGTACTGCACCAGACATCCTACATATGGTCGGATCTGCCACAAGTCAGACAAAAGCGGAGTTGGTGGGATCATTTAGTAGACAGGTAATATACTGTGAGAAACCTGACAAATACTGTGGCAATGATTTATTTAATATTAATTTACTAAATTAAAGATAAATCAGACATTAAATTACATTGTGTTTTAAAGAGTTCACATTTATCCACTGACTCCACAGTTTCCTGACGATGTCTCCCTGATACAATTCCTACAAACAGGCACTGGAAAAGATGCAGAAAAGCTATACAAGCCCTCACAAAAAAAAAAAAAAAAAAAAAAAAAAAAGAAAAGGGCAAGGATTGGAACTCAATCCACAAAACCCACATAAAAAGGCTGTGTGCATGCTTGCAATTCCAGCTTTAAAGAGATGGTGATAAGTGGGGCTCAGAGTAATCCTTGGGGCTCACTGGCTGGCTAGCCTAGACTAACTGGCAAGCAGGGACAACATAGAAGCCCTGTCTCAAGAAGAAGGTATGGCTCCCATGGAGCAAAAACTAAAGGTTGTCCTCTGGCCTTCACTCACTCACAGATGCACTTGCAGGCATGCACCCCCACACTGGCCCAATAAATTGTTGTGCCTACTACGTATACACTAAGTCAGTCTGTTGTGCTTTTTTAAGGTTTTATTTATCTTATGTAGATGAATGCTCGATCTGCATGTGCACCTGCATGCCAGAAGAGGGCAGTAGAGGATATAGATGGTCGTGAGCCACTATATGGTTGCTGGAAATTGAACTTCAGACTGCTGGAAGAGTAGACAGTACACTTAGCAGCTGAGCCATTTCTCCAGCCCAATTAAGCTGTTTTTAAAAATATAACCTGAAATACAGAAATCAAGCACATCCTCAAAATTATTTTAATTGTTCGTTATTGGCCTGGTCTTAGGAGGGATGTGTGGCATACATGTACTCATCATAGGTCAACTTTGTCTAGTCAGGTCTCCCTTTCCACCTTTGCATGGCATCCAGGGATAAAACTCCAGTTATCATGATGGCTTGCACAGAAAGCTCCATTACCCAATAAGCTACTTCACTAGCCCAACCATGAATGTACTGAAAAACTGAATGGATAAATGAATGTATAGATGGATGGATGGGAAGATACACAGGCAGACAGGCAGATACTTGCAGAGAGATAAGCACACCTGCTCCAGATTTAGGATAAATGAAATTCTATGTGCAGAGCATACTTGGTGATGAAACAGAAATATTAGACCATTAGACCTTCAACATCATCAAATTCTACGCCATGTATTTAAATTCAATTCAGTTCCCAAAAAAGCTGTCTGTGTTTGCTTTTTAAGACAGGTTTCTTTATGTAGCGCTGGCTGTCCTGGAACTTGCTCTGTAGACCAGGCTGTCCTCAAACTCACAAAGACCCATCTGCCTCTGCCTCCTAAATGCTGGGTATTAAAGGCATGTGCCACCACCACCATGCTTCCACAGAAAGTTTTTATTCTACTCATACAATACCAAACTCTCTCAAAGGACTGCAAAGTTATAGAATTGTTGGTAATAATGGTAATAATAGATGTTTACCCCAAAAGTTAACTTGAGAGAAGACTGATTATTAACAATTCTCATCTCACTTTATTTCATATATTTACTCTCATGTATTTTATTCTCAAATATTAATCTCATATATTTTATTCTCAAAATTTGAACTGTACCATTATAGTAAACACCCAATACCTATTTAACAGTTAACTCAATTTTTCTAAATGGTCTATCTCAAGGTCATTCCAATTATCACAAAAAAACAGATTAATTAATGTTAATTTTTTTAAAATGCATCAGCATTGCATTTTCTGAATGTAATTGAGATTTTAGGATGGATGGTGAGGAGCCTATTTCTTCTGAAGAGAGAATGGTACCTCCAAACATGATTCCCTGTACCACTAGACAGACAGAACAGGAGCACACGGAGTAAAGCAGTGGCAGATGATGAAGTCAGGTGAGTGATGCATAGATGTCGATCTGTCCTTGGAAATTTTCTGAACACTTCACACTTTGCAGTGAAATGACAGTAAGGGTAAATCTCCATACCTAACTCTAAAACAGTTATGTGAATTCTGAAGCAGGCAATTACAATCACTTGGACTGCGTTTTAAAAACAGATCTAAGAATATACTAGAGTCATCATATAAACAAGGTCAAAAGCACAATAAGGTACACCTCATACATGTCAGAATGATTATTTTATAACAGTAAGTGGTGAGCACTGAAGAAACTGTAACCCTGTACCTTCTTCACAGGTGCAAAACGATACGTCCACTAATGAAAAACAGTATGCAAGTTCCTCAAACATTCAAAACTGGAACATCAAAGCCAGTGGGTGGGGAGGGAGGGAATGCACTATAGTTATTATATCACTAACAGTGCAGTATGGCAACTTTTACATCATCTCACTATGACTTACAGTACATGGGAGAATGTGAAGCCATTTTATACTAGTAACTGGCACCCACAGGCTTTGGTTTCCTGCAGGATAGACAGGAATGATTAAATATAACACTTAGCCTTCAAAAGTAAAAGAAAACATCTGCAATATTTGACAATCTAGATGACACTTAAAGGCTTGCTAAATGAGATTAATTACAGAAAGACAAACATTGAAGGACTCTACTTCTAAAAAATATCTAAAATAGTCCAGGGGCTGAGAAAGGAAAATGGGCATTTCCTAATTAATCTACTGAAGTTTAAATTCAAGACTATTCATTTTGGTCTGTAACATGAATAATCAATATGTGTTTTAGGACGCACTAAAGGATCCACTACATGGCATGTGTACTTTCAGAATGTCGGGGAGAAGGGAAGGAGGAGTCTCACCACTAGTTCAAATCAAAGGAGATCTTCCTTATAGTCCAAACATATTCTGAAACCACCAGCATAAAATTATCAATAGTGTAACAAATGCTTCAATGAGGTTCCTATCTTCAGAGGTTTAAAAACTGCTATAAATCTTAAATGATAGCTCATTTTTTAGATAAAATTTTCAACAACATATTTTACAGAAGCCCTTCAATTTTCTTCTTCTTCGTCTTCTTCTTCTCCTCCTCATTCTCCTTCTTCAGGAATTGGGAGCTTAAAGACTGCTTGTCACAGAACTTGATAGCATTTTTATTTCAACTATAGATTTGTAGGACCTCAGAACTGGAAGAATGTAACTGTGCTTTCCTAAGATGTGTCTTCTGAGTCTAGAGCGATGCCGCAGCAGGTTCCTCCACGGGACCTGGTTTGAGTCCCAGGACTCATGATGGCTTACACCATCTGTAACTCCAGGCCCAAGGGATCCAACACCCTTTTCTGTTCTCCCCAGGCAGCAGGCATGCACGTGGTAAACAAAAATAGATGGAAAACATGCATACAGATATAAACAAATAAATGAAGGTGAAAAAAATACCTTTTTTTTTCCAAAAATGAGAACTAATATTCAAGTAATTGTACCCTACCGAACAAAGATGATGACTTCACTAAAATACCATGATCAGACAAAATCTAGTTCAGCCAGTGAAAGACAGTTTTAAGGGTATGTATGACAAGGATGTAAATAAAAACTTTGTTCAAAGGTTAAAAAAAAGTTAAAAAAATAAAATAACTGATTTTTAAAACCATTTCTTAACTTGGTATTAGTTTAAAAAATAATAATGTATAGTGAATACTTAGAGACCTCTGTCACTCATATTACCACCTAAGCTTTTAGACCTGAAAGACGAATGTAAATAGAAATGCAATAGCGTTTTGAAGAAACACATGTAAAATAATTCATTTGTACAAGAAATAACATTTTAAAGAAATTTTCCCTAGCCAGATTTCTACAAGTAAATAAGAAAAATCTTGCTTTTATAATAAACTTTTTAGTAAATAATTTATTGTAAATATATAGTATTCTAAAGCATATTAAACATTTGTAGTAATTTCATATCATGAAGTCCTGTAAGCTGACTAAGGTCAAAATTATAATTCCCATCTTATACATGACACAAGTTTAAAGACCTTACAAGGTGAACAGCAAGGTCAGAGACTTAACAGTTTTAAAAACACCTTCAGTTAATCATCTACATAAGCAAACTCAATATTCAAAAACCATCATCAAATGAAATAATATAATTCTTGTAATAAAAATCAAAAGTGCTAAGAAGTATATTAAGACAGCGGTGCCAATATCTGCTCAAAGTATACAATGACTCAACCCTACCACTACAATTACAGCAATGTCAAGTACACAGCAAGGTCAAGTATTCAAAGTTAGTCTTGGCTATATTGCAAGTCTGAGGCCATACTGGGCTATAGGGGCTCTGCCTCAAAAATCTACAAGGGATCATGGAGACTGAAGAGAACACCCTCTAACTAGACAGGACTCCTAGTAGAGGGATGGGGAACACCACCCAACCAAAAAAACTTTGACCCAAAATTCACCCTGCCTACAAGATGTGCAGGGCAAAAGAGCAAAGACTGACAGAATGCCCAACCAATGCCTGGCCCAACCTGAGACCCACCCATGGGAGAGGCCAACCCCTAACAGTATTAACAATATTGTACTATGCTCACAGACAGGAGCCTAGCATAGCTGTACTCTGAGAGGCTCCACCCAGCAGTGGACAGAAACAGATGCTGAGTCTCACTGCCAAACATTGGGCGAAGAAGCGTAGGGAGTATTGTGGAAAAGTGGGGGGAGGATAGAAGAGCCTGGAGGTGACAGGAGCTGCACAGGAAGACCAACAGAGCCAACTGACCAGGGCCTGGGGGGTGGAGAGGGTGCAGAGACTAAAGCACCAACCAAGGACCATGCATAGACTGGAACCTAGGTCCCCTACACAGATGTGGCAAATGAGCAGCTCAGGATTCATGTAGGTTCCCTAGTAAGAGGAGCTGGTGCTGACTGTGACATAGACTCTGTTGCCAGCTCTTTGATCACTCCCCTAAGGCTGGGCTGCCTCACCAGGCCTCAGGAGTTAGAGGAAGAGCTCAGTCCTGGTGTGACTTGATATGCTTAGATGGGGTGAGGGAACTCCCCTTTTCTGAGGAATAGGGGAGGAGGAGTGGTGGAAAAAAGAGAGAGAGAATGGGACCAGGAGGAGAGGAGGGAGGAGGATACGAGTGGGGTGTAAAGTGAAAAAGTAAAATAATTAATTAAAAAAAATCTACAATGAAGTATCAACTTTTAACCAGTTACTTAAAGTATCACTAATGTTGTCTATAAGCATTAAATGAGAAATATACGCAAAGAACTTGGCATAAGAGAGTGGTACGTGACCATCACTCAAAGAGTAGCTATTCTCATCAATAACTCTAGGACTAATAAACAATTGCAAGGTGTCTGAATTCACCAAAAAGTAGATTCAAGGGCAGACTCAGTCTGTGAACTCCAAACTCCATCTTTTCTAGAAATATTTCCTTGCTTTCCAATATATAAAGTGGTAAACTAGTATATAGCCAGAGGATAATTCTACAATTATTTTTTGGATGGATCATTTTTCACAAAGATCAAGATGGGAGAACAAGAAGAGCTAAATAATTTTTAAGAACTGTACACATCACTTTTACACTTAACCATGGATATGATGTGAGCAAACATACCACCCCACACACATACTCAAAATAGGGCTAGAAAGATGGCTCAGCGGTTAAAAGCACTTGCCATGAAGCCTGAACTGAAACTGACCATCAGAACCAAGGTAAAAAGGCTGGATGCCATGGAGACCATCACCGTTAGCAAAACGGGAGGCTGACTTGAGATGCAGCTAGAAGCTTCCAGCAGCCCAAACAGAAACCCTGCCTCTTCACAGGTGCAACATGTGCACACATGTACACAAAACAAATCTTTAAAGCAATCTGTGGACACACTTTGAAAAATATAAAGTAAAAAATAATAATTCCTAAGGAAACTCATTTTGCTAAGACACATCTTACTGAGACAATAAACACTCTGAATTTTAAGGTTATTAAGCACAGATTAGATCTTTAAAACCTGAAAATTTTTACTTTCTAAATACCCACACACCATAGATATAATTTTAATATTTAATACTTAAATATTCTTAAGTCTTTCACTTTTGGTCATTGGAGAGGGTATCTTGTTATCACTTGCACTCCCAATCATCCTCCTGCCTCAGTCTCCCTTACAAGAATGCACCAACACAACTGGATTTTCTTAGTCACTTTTAATAAATTTAAATATAAATGTCAATTCGGAAAAACCCACGAATGAAATGATAACCCATATGTTATAAACATTTTAAGGAGTCTTTGTCTTTTCTGCAATACAGATGAAGCAAAGACACTAAGTTCTATACGTATTCTTACAAAATTACCTGTACATTGACTCTTTCAATCACACAGGAAAGGACGTGCAAAACATGCATCTTTGTATCGCATTCTGTAACTTGCTGCAGTAACTGAAAAAGCAGTGTGAACATGGTTTCCAAATACTGCGGGTAGAAGAAAGAGAGGTTCTGGAATGTAGACTTCTCTATATATATAAACACAAATCATGTCAAAGCAATAAAAATCAAAAAGACAAAATCTTAGCAATACTTAAAAACAAGCTGTCAGCATGCAAGACATTGCTTTTCTTTATCACTGCTAAAGTGTACACATTAGACTTTGAATTATCCACAAACGAAATGTTTGAAAGACCAGCCTAAGCTGTCAACTTAGCAGTTAACTGTGTCCTGTAACTACACTTCCATGAAAAACTGTTGCAGATAAAAATAGAAAAAGGCTATGAATTAAAACAAAACAAAACAAAAAAACATTAACTGTTGTACACAGGAGACCATCAAACTGATACGGTACTTGGTTCTGTAGACATATACCTGTTATTCTAATACAAGAAGCCAAGTACATCAAGTTCTCTTCTGACTTCCACAAACATGCCACAAGCATGCTCACACACATATACACAAGATAATAAAGGTATTTTTTTAAATTAAAATACATCTAAATTACAGCTAAACTAGCCACAAGCATGCTCACACAGATAAATATGAGATAAATAAATAAATGTATATTTTTAAAATTAAAAATACTTATAAATTACAAGCATGTTCACACATAAACACAAAGTAAAAAAAGGTATATTTAAAAAATTAAAAATACACATAAATTACAGCTATAAAGCAATGTACGTACTCCAAAAGCATAAGTAGAAATCATTACAAAACCTGGAAACCAATATTCTTACCGGTAAAAATTGATCAGTCCTAAATTCAAAGTCATCAACAGGTAAAAGACAGTTAAGGAATACTGAAAATGTATGAAACTTATCAAGATAAAAATACATCTACAGTAATTATGCTTATAATACATAAATTTTTGAGAAAATACATTTTAACTATCTTAAAAATTAATTTCACAAAATAACCAATTTTACAATGCTCAACTTAAGGCTCAATGTGGCAGTGCAGACCTATAATCCCAACATTAGGAGGCACAAGCAGAGGCAGAGGCTGGAGGACCAGAGGTTGACAGGTAGTCTCCACTGTAAAGTTACAGGCCAGGCTGGGCTACATGACAATGATTCAAAACAACAACAACAAAAGTTTACATTAAGTCCTTTAAAAAGTATTTTTTTTTTTATTTTATTATTTTACAATTAAAACTATAGAGTAGTTTTGTAGAGTTAGTGATGGATCCATGTGAAGAGCACCGGTCATGTCTGGGTTTGATTCCCAACACCCATGGAGCAGCTCACAACCATACATAACTCCAGGCCCAGGGTATCAGCCACTCCTTCTTGACTCCTCAGGGAATCAGGTACAAATGTGGTACAAATTTGTAGGCAAAACACCCATACACATAAAGTAAACACTTAAAACATCATAACATTTAAAAAACTATTGCGGAAAACTTGCAAATAGGAAAAAAAAAAAAATGAAGGATATTTAACTTTAGAGTTGTTGCTGTTTCAATTCGGACCTAAAAAAAAACAGTTTAAAATAGAGTATGAGTTACTTAGTCATCATTAGAACTACTGAACATACTTAGTACTTAATGACAGCTAAGTTGTTCCAAAGCACTTTTCTTCCTGTTTTTGTGAATTAGGTCATGGAGTGTGCACCATGGGGAGGTGAAAGGATGTTACCCTTAGTTTATAACAAGTGAGAAAAAGAACAAGTATCTCGTTATTCCTGACCTTTCCAATTTTTTATAATTACTTAAGAAGCCCTATGGCAGTAGGTATTTCCAGGAATAAAAATAACTTGCCATTACGTCTGAGAACATCAAACTGAGACACCAGGATAAAGAGAAAATAGAGAAGCATGAAAACAAAGAACCTGCCAAGCCAGAAGTTATACAAGTGAAAAAAGGAACAGAGGAGAAGGCATTCAAGCCCCCACCTTTAATCTAACCATATTTAGAGCAATTGCTTCCAAACTCTCAAATGATCTGAGATTTTCTAAACCCCACAGACAAGTCTCAGACTCCGGGACTCAGACTTCACTGTACATAGCATGTAATCCAAGCACACATAAGAGCATCTTATTCTGACAATTATCAGCCCAGGTGGCACCAGTTAATGCACTGTTAGTTCCCAGACCAAGTGAAATGAGTCAATTCTACTTTCTAATCTTTGAAATAGTATCTAAAACTGTCATTTCCTGGCTAAGAACACATTCCCTTCCTAAGAAAAAGCTACACTTTTTCTAGACCTGTAATTGTACCCAGCATATTCTCTAAAGCCATTTTCAAGAAAAAGAATTCTAAACACTTGAGAGGAGGTTCTGAGGTCTGGAGATGCTGACTCGACAGGCTGACATACCACTAAATCCTGATCTTGAAGCAAGTTACAAATCGCTTCATACAGCATGGGTCTCAAGTCAGACTTGAATTTCACAGAAATCCACTGACCAATGAGCCAAATCACCCTGCGTCGCAATGGCTTATACCTACGTAGAGGGGGAAAAAAAGTGGTAAATTAAAATGTTCAGCATTTCAAGAGGTCTTAGAATAATTTCCATTTAAACCTAAAAGCAGTAACAAATGTAATTTGCATTTACATAAAAACTAAATTTCTAACTATCACACAGAAGCAGTAGAGTGCTGATCTAAGTACATAAGGTTCTTAGGTACATACAGGTGTTCTTGGAGTCTTCTGTGCTATAGAACTGTAACAATCAGTAATCCCAGCACCTAGCCAACAGAAATGGTGAGTGCACAGACTGCCTGAGTGAAGAGGGGACACATTGTGGGTAAAGACCTTGTCAAGTGTGTAAAGCACTTGTCTCACTTGAGGAAGATCCCAGATTTGATCCACAGTGTCACACACAAAAGCAATCTGAAACACAGATAGGTATATAAATTCCTCTTCCTCAAGCAACCACAAACAGTGCTAATGCCATAAACCCTGCAGCCGGTGGGTCTCTATATCAAAATCATAATAACCCCGTATATTCAATGTTTCTATTTCCATCTGTTAATCTCATGAATATTCTTTTCAGATCACTGTGAAAAGCCTTTATATTTATCTAAGTAATATTTTCATAAGTTTGCTGATTCCAGCTAAATGGTTTTGAAAGAGGTATGCAATTACCAAACATGACTCAGAACAAACATATCATAAAAATTGCAAAGCATTAGAAGTAACAAATACATAATTTATTTCTCTGATATTGTTTTTACTAAAATGAAGTTTCCAAAGATTTTTCTTAGGCAAAAGAAAAAAAATCAGAAACTCAAATTTAAAGAATTTCCGTCCTAGAATTCCATTAAGAAATACCTTCTTGACATAAACTTTTAATGACAAGATGATATTTATGTCTGAGTATAAGTGGATCAAGCTGATGAGTATACAGTTATTTTAGAAAGTCACAATCTTAAAAGATGATTGAGCCAAAGGAAAAAAAAAAGCTCTCATTAAAGTTTCAAAAAATGTAAATATTCCTTGGCGTTAAAGTATATAGCTCAGCAAAATAATTTAAAAAACAGTAAATGGATCCTTTCAGATAAAACAGTAAAGAGATCCATTAAGATAAATACCACCTGAATGTAAAGTAGAGAAATGCCATTTCAAGGGATAGGAGTTGCTTGAATGTCATAGAAGCAAAAATAATAGGCCATGTGTAGTATGAAGTAAAGAAAAAGCTTTTAAAGAAAAACCTCAGAGAGTCCTGTGTTCAGGCCTACACTAAATAAAGAAAATAAGAAAGTGCAAGGTGGTAGTCATATCTAGCCACTTAGAGGGTCCAGGCCTCAAAGCACAGTCCCTCACCCTGCAGTGGCCTCACAAGCTGCAGAAGCACCACCTCATGCATGACTCACTAGACTAGGACTTGATTTAACAAGATGCCCTATCAAGTGAGTCTAACAAATGTACATTCAACTCCGAGAAACACTGGTGTAGCAGCAATCTAACAGAAAACATGAAGTAAGCCAATACCTAAGCATTTTTAATACCTACATTTCAAGGAAGATTGATATTTTAATAACGTCTTGACCTATCGAAGCATACTCAAAATATTATTACATCAACATGTACTCAGCATACTTTGCACAGCTCTCACTTTAAATTTAAATGAAAGAGCTGGGGGTCATGGCATATGCAGTCCCAACACTTAGGGAGGCAGAGGCAGGAGGGTCTCTGTCAGTTCCAGGCCAGCCTGGTCTACACAGCAAGTCCAGGCCAGCCACGGCTGTTAGACAGAGAAACCCTGTCTCTCTCTCTCTCTCTCTCTCTCTCTCTCTCTCTCTCTCTCTCACACACACACACACACACACACACACACACACACACACACTTAAATGAATGAAATGTTTTCTTCAGCAGCACTAAGCATGGTACAAAGTGCTTAGCAGCATCTGAGGAAGGCCCTGCAAGGAGATAGTGAGGGCTGCAGATCAAATGGCCTCCGTGGCTTACATTTATTTCTCTAGAGAGTATGTTTTTACCCCTTCAAAGGCTCCTTAACTTGCTGTGGTCAATGTCGGAGGCTATTTTTCACACAACAGCCTCTAGAAGGCATAAAAAACTCTAAGTGTTAAAACATTTGGTAATTGAATCAATGGTTGAGTCAAGAAGCCACAAATTACGACTTAACTGGTCAAAGTTTCTTTAAAATATCTCCAGATCTTTAACTTTGCTGGTATGTGTTTGTGGGGAGAGGATTGAGATCTAGTTTCATGTGCTGCTCTAGGTCCCTCAACTTCAAATGTTTTGTTGGCCTCAAATTCACTATGTAATACAAGCTGGCCTCAAACCCAAGATCTTCCTGCTTTGGCTTCTTGAGTGCTAAGATCCAGATCTCTAATGACTTTAAATATTTATAAAACGATCTACACATAGCTCATTCAATAATGTAGTCAACAATTATTCACTACTCTATGGCTACACACTATGCTGACGACAAGTCACTACATACACAGAAGTAGCTCAACTGCACCCTTTACACACATACCAAAAGACTCTAATAACCTTTTCTATAGTCTCTAATATATTATATTTTTAGAGGTTATAATTGTGTGTGTGTACACACACAAATGTGCACGTGACAGGAGGTGTGGAGGGGAGTATGTATGTGAGTTCAGTGTTCATGGAGGCCGGGAGACAGTAATGTTTCCCCTGGAGCTGGAGTTAAAGGCCTTTGTGAGCCATTCAGATGTGGCTACCGCCAACTGTGAGTCCTCTGAAAGCGCTTTTAACCACAGCCTTCTCTCCAACTCTCTAGTCTCTAATTTTGAAATAAGAACCATGAAACACCTTCTCCTTTTACAGTCTATCCTCTACACATTAAAACACAAATCGAAAGCAAAAGAACTGGGCAAAAGTGCTACTATCTGCCATATGGACCTGGCGATAACAAATTACTGTATAATAGGCCAGGCATCTTCATCTTCTCTATCTCCTCTCAAAGACTAACCGTGTAACTGTTCCTGTAACAGTCATTTCTCATGAACATCACGGGATGGATTGCTACAGCATTAGAGCTACTTGCTGCCAGTACTTATGTTGTGCATAGCTTCTTTCAGAAAACTCTACCTTCATCTGTATATAGAGTTCTACTTCCTTTCACCAACAAACTATTTCATATCACAACAAATACTTCTGTCAGGATTTATACTAAAGGTAAAGTAACATAAAAGGTATCTCTTTTGCTTAGCTTTCAGTTATAATATTTGTAAGTCATATTCTTTTCCATGCTAAATATAATCAAAATCATACAAAGTTGTTGAATTGGGTTTTTTGCTCCTTAAAATTAAGTAAGTAAAGTGAGTGTGTAAAACAAACAAAACATTTTACTTGCCTATTATGAGAAACTTGTAATTCTGGAAGAAGTTGTGTTTTAAACCACTGATCAAAATCAACACTGTCAAACAGCTCAAAAGCAGCTAATCCCACAGCATTATACACTGAGAAGAAAAAAAGAAAGAAATTAAAGATTTTAGAAATTGCTCATATATAAAAATCTGAACCTACTTTGAAACATAAAATATACTCAGGAAAAATACAATACTAACACAGATTAATAAAAAAAAATCTTAGAGACACTGATTAAATTATTTTATCTCAAGTTTGTCCTAAGCACTCTTAGTATTTTCAAAAAGAAAACTAAATCCAGTCTAACAAGTCAAATTTCAAATATTAAAAATTAGTATCTGATTCTAAATGGAAGACATATTTTATGATCTTGCCCCAGTCCACTTTTCTCCAGTTTATCTTGCACACAATTCCTTAGCTGCCTGTGACTATGCAATTAAACCAAAGCAGTCAGACTGCAAACTCTACCTGCAGCTGCTCATTTTACCTTCAAGTCTTCATAAATACTGCAGTCCTCCCAGAACCTACTCTGGCCTCCTCACGTTACAGAGCATTCTGAGCTCCAGTTCTTTAAAGGGGAAAGTATCCCCATCCATAACTCCCTTGCTTTTAGTACCTGCTTTAGTATTAACCATTTCAAACAGTGGTAAAATTAACTGCATACATGCTTTATTTCCCTCAATTGACAGTTCTTGGTTTTAGTTATTTTTATATCCAAATTCTCAAAGCACAAAATCAACCACAAAATGAATCCTCTATCTATCTATTGGATAAACACATATTTCTAATTCACTTAAGTCCAACATACCAGCATCTTTGATTAACAGTGCATTCATATCTTCTACATTGGTTGGACCTAAAAAAACAAAAACAAAAAACAAAGAATCAGTAAAAAATAAAAAACCCTAATTTTAAATTTTTAAAATAATTATAACTGATAAAAACTACACACGAACATGTAAATTTGATACATCCATATACTGTGTAATATTTAAATCAAAACACTTAAAACCTAAGTTTCTGAAATTTAATGTTATTGTTTCAATAGTTACATTGTTATAAAACAGCACATGAGAACTTAACTTGTTATTAAATTTCCCCTCCCATCCACAGAGCCTTCTCCCTAACCTCCAGAGCCACCATTCTCCTCTCAACTTCTGAGATTCAGATTTTCTTTTTTGTTTTTTTTTTTCATATGAGAAAGATTATTTAGTACTTGTCTTTTGGTACAAAATTTCCTTTTAAAAGTGCTATTTTTAATTTGTATTTTAAATATATGATTTATGTACATTTATGTTGTAAAAAAGAAAGATTTATGCAAACAATGTATAGTATTCAAATAAAGCTAGTTAATAAACCACCTCAAATACTTAATGTTTTTTTTTAGCTATCTCAAGCTAAAAATAATACCTAATGACTCAGCAATTTCAAGATTTAGATTCTTGCTGACTATTTTTTCCAGCATTTACAAAGAATCCTGTTATTTCACCTGATGTTCTGTATTATGATCATCATTCCATTTTCCTTCCCTAACTTTTTTTTAACACTATTATACTTTTGACTCATATGAGCTAATTTTACACTTAACATGAAAGTGAAGATGTGGAATATTTCATTTAGCACAGTATTTTCCAATCCCATTCATGGTGCCATCAGCGAGGGATTCTGTCTTTACTAATTGCTAAGTAATATTACACTGTATCTGTATATCTCACTTTTTTTAGACATTCATGTGTTGATAGTCACTTAGGTTTCTATTTAATCATAATTTCTGAATTCACTTAATTATAACCCATCTTATGGTAACAAACACATATATAGAAAGGGGGATATGGCTTAGTGAACACTTACCTAATGTGGGCAAAGCCTAGATTCTAATCTCCAGGATCACAAAATGACAATAACAAATTAAAAATACTTGAAATTCTTATGACAAGCAGCATTGTAGTTACTCACTATAAAAGGAAGCCTTTCAAATGGAGAATAAAAAGATCAGTCATATGGAGGTGGAAGAAGAGGTGAAGCAGGGGTGGCAGCAAGCATGCAGACAGGACCAATCAAAAGGTGGGGGTGCAGGCCTGTATCCCCACCACTCTGGAGGCAGAGCCAGGGCAAAAGAATCAAAAAACCCAGGGAGGCCTGATATATACATTGAAACTGTTATAGGAAAAGAGAAGAAAAGAGGGAAAAAAAAAGGAGCTGGGTATGGTGGCATATACCTGATGGAAGACACCACAGTTTTAAAAAAAAAAAAAATTCCTATGTATCTCCTGAAGAAAAAAAAACTTAGAATGGTTTTCAAAGTACTCTGTTATTGGTAAATATGAACACTTAAGCTTAATGTAGCAAAGAGCTGGAATAAGCACAACCCAAAATAAGCAAATTGATCCAGAACCAGAAAGAAAACTCAATTGGGATGGAAGAAATTGATGAATCTGTCAAAGAAAATGTTAAATCTAAAAAATTCCTAACACAAACCATCTAAGAAATCCAAGACAACATGAAAAGACAAAACCTAAGAATAATAAGAATAGAGCAAAAAGAAAATTCCCGTCTCCAAAGCCCAGAAATCATAGAAGAAAATCTCCCCAATTTAAAAGAGAGGCCTATAAGCATACAAGAGGCCAACAGAACACCTAATAGATTAGACCAGAAAGGAAAATCCTCCCGCCATATAATAATCAAAACAGTAAGTATACAGAACAAAGAAAAAATACTAAAAGCTGCAAGAAAAAAAGGCTAAGTAACATATAATGGCAAACCCATCAGAATCACACCTGACTTCTCAACAGAGACTATTAAAGCCAAAAGGGCCTGGACAAATATCATGCAGACCCTATGAGAACACAGATGTCGGCCCAGGCTACTGTACCCAGCAAAATTCTCAATCATCATAGATGGAGAAAACAAGATATTCAATGACAAAAACAAATTTCAACAATACCTACCCACAAATCCAGCATTACAGAAGATACTAGACGGAAAAACACAACCCAAGAAAACTAACTACTTTCAGGTAAATACAGGAAATAAATAACCTCACTACAGCAAAACTAAAAGTAGCCAAGCACACAAACACACTACCATGGCCAACATCAATATCAAAGGATCTAACAGCCAATGGTCATCAATCTCTCTCAATGTCAATGGACTCAACTCTCCAATAAGAAGACACAGACTAACAGAATGGATTGGTAAACAAGACCCAATAATCTGTTGCATACAAGAAACATATCTAAGTCACAAAGATAGACATTACCTGAGAATAAAGGGCTGGAAGATGGTTGTCCAAGCAAATGGACCCAAGAAGCAAGCAGGAGTCCCCAAACATTCTAACATCTAATAAAACAGACTTTCAACCAAAATTAATCAAAAGAGATGGGGAAGAATACTTCATACTCATCAAAGGAAAATTCCACCAAGAAGACATCACAATCCTGAATATCTATGCCTCAAATACAAGGATACCCACATTTGTAAAAGAAACATTGATAAAACTGAAACCACACATGGATCCCCACACATTAATAGTGGGAGACTTCAATACCCCACTCTCAACAAAGGACAGGTCAACAAAACAGAAATTAAACAAAGAAACAATGACTCTAATAGAGGTCATGAATCAAATGGACCTAACAGACATCTACAGAATCTTTCACCCCAAAACAAAAGAATTTACCGCCTTCTCAGCATCTCATGGGAACTTCTCCAAAATTGACCATATAATCGGTCACAAAGCAAGCCTCAACAGATACAAGAAGATTGAAATAATCGCTTGTGTCCTATCTGAACACCATGGACTAAAGCTGGACCTCAACAACAACAGAAATAGCAAAAAGCCTATCCATACATGGAAATTTAACAACTTGGTACTCAATGACAGCTGGGTCAGGGAAGAAATAAAGAAAGAAATTAAAGTCTTCCTAGAATTCAATGAAAATGAAGGAACAACATACCAAAACTCATGGGACACAATGAAAGCAGTGCTAAAGTGCATAGCAGTAATTGCCTTCAAGAAGAAATTCGAAACATCTTATTCAAGCAACTTAATAGCTCACCTGAAAGCCCTAGAGGGAAAAAAAAAAAAAAAAAGAAGCAAACACACCCAAGAGGAGTAGATGGCTAGAAATAATCAAACTCAGGGCTGAAATCAATAAATTAGAAACAAATAAAACAATTTAAAGAATCAATGAAACCAAGAGCTGGTTCTTTGAAAAAATCAACAAGATAGAAAAACCCTTAGCCAAAATCACTAAAAGGCAGAAAGACACTATCCGAATCAACAAAATCAGAAATGAAAAGGGGGACATGACAGCAGACACTGAGGAAATCCAATCATTAGGTCTTACTTCAAAAGGCTATACACCACAAAATTTGAAAATAAAAAAGTGGACAATTTTCTTGATAGATTCCACTTACCAAATCTGAATCAAGAACAGGTAAATGAATTAAATTGTCCTATATCACCTAAGGAAATAGAAGTGTCATCAAAAGCCTCCCACCAAAAAAAAAAAAAAAACCACCCCAGGGCCAGTTTCAGAATTCTATCATACCTTCAAAGAAGAGCTAACACCAATTCTCTTCAAACTATTCTACAAACTAGAAACAGAAGGAACATTACTGAACTCATTCTATGAAGCTACAGTCACCTTAATACCTAAACCTCACAAAGACCCAACAAAGAAAGAGAATTTCAGGCCAGTCTCCCTTATGAATATTGATGAAAAAATACACAACAAAATACTCACAAACCAAATACAAGAACACAGCAAAGATACCAAGTAGGCTTCATCCCTGGTATGCAGGGGTGGTTCAATATATAGAAATCCATCACTGTAATCCACCATATAAACAAACTGAAAGGAAAAAAAAAACCACATGATACTCTCCTTAGATGCTGAAAAAGCATTTGACAAAATCCAACACCCATTCATGTTTAAAGTCTTGGAGAGATCAGGCATAAAAGACACTTACCTAAACACAGTAAAGGCAATATACAGCAAGCCTATAGCCAACATCAAACTAAACAGAGAGAAATTTAAATCAATCCCACTGAACTAAGGGACAAGGCAGGGCTGCCCACTCTCTCCATATCTCTTCAACATAGTTCCTGAAGTCCTTGCTAGAGCAATAATACAATAAAAGGAGATCAAGGGGATACAAATTGGAAAGGAAGAAGTCAAAATATCACTATTTGCAGATGATATGATAGTATACATGAGTGACTGCAAAAATCTACCAGGGAACTCCTACAGCTGAGAAACATCTTCAGCCAAGTGGTTGAATACAAAATTAACTCAAAAAAAATCAGTAATCCTCCTGTACACAAAAGACACATGGGATGAGAAAGAAATTAGAGAAATGAAACCCTTCAGAATAGCCACAAAGAACATAAAGTACCTTGGTGTAACTCTAACCAAGCAAGTCAAACACTTGTATGAAAAAACTTTAAGTCTCTGAAGAAAGAAATAAAAGAAGACATCAGAAGATGGAAAGATCTCCCATGGTCAGGGCTTAGCAGGATTAACATAGTAAAAATGGCCATCTTACCAAAAGCAATCTACAGATTCAATGCAATTCCCATCAAATTGCCAACACAATTCTTTACAGACCTGGAAAGAAAAATTCTTAACTTCATATGGAATAACAAGAAACCCAGAATTGCTAAAACAATCCTCTACAATAAAAGATCTTCTGGAGGTATCTCCATCCCTGATGTTAAGCTGTACTATAGAACAACAGTAATAAAAACTGCATGGTACTGGCATAGAAACAGAATGGTGGATCAATGGAATCGAACAGAAGACCCAGAAATAAACCCATACACTTATGGACACCTGATCTTTGACAAAGATGCCAAATCCATAAAATGGAGAAAAGACAGCATCTTCAATAAATCATGCTGGTCTAACTGGATGTCTACATGTAGAAAAATGCAAACAGATCCATACTTATCACCCTCCACAAAACTAAAGTCCAAATGGATCAAAGATCTCAATATAAAACCAGACACACTAAACCTGTTAAAAGGAAAAGTGGGGAAGAGCCTTGAACTCTTGACACAGGAGACAACTTACTGAACAGAACACCAACAGCACAGGCTCTAAGAGCAACAATGAATAAATGGGACCTCATGAAACTGAAAAGCTTCTGTAAAGCAAAGGACACTGTCGTCAGAACAAAATGACAGCCTATAGATTGGGAAAGGATCTTCACCAACCCTCTATCTGACAGAAGGCTAATGTCCAGAATATATAAAGAACTAAAGAAGTTAAACAGCAACAAATCAAGTAACCCAATTAAAAAACAGGTACAGAGCAAAACAGAATTCTCAATAGAGGAATATCGAACGGCAGAGAAACACTTAAAGAAATGCTCAACAACCTTAGTCATCAGGGAAATGCAAATCAAAACGACCCTGAGATTTCACCTTACACCCACCAGAATTGCTAAGATCAAAAACTCAAGTGACAACACATGCTGGAAAGGATATGGAGAAAGGAGAACCCTCCTCCATTGTTCGTGGGAATGTAAATTTGTACAACCACTTTGGAAATTAATCTGGCCCTTTCTCAGACAATTAGAAATAGTGCTACCTCAAGATCGAGCTAAACCACTCCTATGCATATATCCAAAAGATACTCAAGTGAATACATTTGCTCAGCCATGTTCACAGCGGCTTTATTCATAATAGCCAGAATCTGGAAACAACCCAGGTAGGCCTCAGTTGACGAATGGATACAGAAATTGTGTTGCATTTACACAATGGAATACTATTCAGCAATTAAAAACAAGGAAATCATGAAATTTGCAGGCAAAATAGTGGGGACTAGAGAAGACCATCCTGAGTGAGGTATCCCAGAAGCAGAAAGACACATATGGTATATACTCACTTATAAGGAAATATTAGGCATAATATAGCATGAACATACTAAAATCTGTACATTTAAGAAGCTAATCAAGAAGGAGGACCCTGGATAAGATGATCAATCCTCAGTCAGAAAGGCAAATGGAGTGGGCATCAGAAGAGGGAGAAAACAGTGAACAGGACAGGAGCCTAGCACAGAGGCCTCTGAAAGACTCTACTCAGCAGGGTATCAAAGCTGATGCTGAGGCTCATAGCCAAACTTTGGGCAGAGAGCAGGAAATCTTATGAAAGAAGCAGGAGACAGAAAGACCTGAAGAGGACAGGAGCTCCACAATGAGAGAAAGAAAGAAAAAAAAAATCTGGCCAAAGGGATCTTTTCTGAGACTGATACTCCAACCAAGGACCATACATGGAGATATCCTGCTCCGTGTGTAAATGGGTTCCCTAGTAAGGGAAACAGAGACTGTCTCTGACATGAACTCAGTGGCCTGCTCTTTGATCACCTCCCCCGGGTGGGGGTACAGCCTAACTAGGCCACAGAGGAAAACAATGCATCCAGTCCTGATAAGACCTGATAGACTAGGGTGAGATGGAAGGGGAAGAGGTCTTCCCCTATGAGTGGACTTGGAGCGGGGCATGGGTGGAAATGAGGGAAGGTGGGTGGCATTGGGAGAGGATGAGGGAGGGGGCTACAGTTGGGATACAAAGTTAATAAACTATAATTAATAAAAAAATAAAGAAAACTCATTGAAAAACTTAACAGCAGATAGCAACCAATAAGAATATAACCTAAATAGTCTGTTGTCTGTTGCTATGATATAACGCCACGACCTAAAGTAACCTGGGGGCTAACAGTTTATTTCACCTTACAACCCTCGGGTCACACTCCATCACTGAGAAAATTCAGTGCAGAAAATCAAAGCAGCAACCTAGACACAGGAACAGAAGCAGAGACCACTGAGGAGTGCTGCTCACTGGCATTCTCCTCATGAATTGCTTAGCCTGCTTACTTATAGCACACAGGACCACTAGCACAGTGAGCTGGGCCCTCCCACAGAAATTATCAATCAAGAAAATTTACCACAGGTTTGCCCATAGGTCAGCATTCTCTCTATTGTGGTTCCCTCTTTCTAAATGACTCTACGTTGTATCAAGTAGACAGAAAACCAGCCCACACATCTGCCTTTTGCTATAGGGCTTAAAAAACTAAGCTGAGAATAAAATGAATTATGCAAAAAACCAAAACTTTAGTATGAGCATTATCAAGTTTAACAATCTGTAACTGCCCAGAAAGAAATTCAACTGTATATTGTAATTCAATCACCTAAAAATAAGCAAAGGTCAAATGACCTTTAAGTGTGTAGCTTGTTCTCCCCTTGGCATACAACAGGATTCAGAGAGAACAAGAAAGGTTAGGAATCTCCTTCTCTCCACACAATCCTGAGTTCAGGTTTCCTAACATCTCCACCTACTCAAGTCTTGACCCAACTGGGAAATCTGTTCTCTCTCTGCACTGCCTCCTGCTTTCTAAGCATTTCATCTGTTTCCATCAACACGTTCTTCTAGGGGATGTACTCCCATACTCCTCCATCCCTCCAGGGGCGAGTCCTGACTGGTTTGTCTGAGGAGTCTTCCACCTCCTCGTGTCCTAGAAACTCTTTTCTCTCTGAAGGCTTTTTTTTATTTTTAATCTAAAAGTACCCCAAAAGTGCACGTGATCTGCAACCACTATATATAAAGAGACTAAAAGTTTACGAATACTTTTGATCACTCTCCTATTCAAGGCAATCAATCAAAAAAATAAAAATGAAGCACACTAGGCACTGAGGTAAAGAATGAATAAAGCCTGTGAGAGCAATGTATCCTGAAACTGACAATCTAAAGAAAATTACTTAGCACCTGACTATTGTGTATAAAGTACAGTGCTCAAATACTAAAAAGTCGTCATGTTCTTTTAACTCTATCCCCGTTCTATCTTATTGCTATAACTAACTATAAGGCTAACTTGTTATTTGAGCCTTTCTGACTACTTTTCTACAACATTCTCTGAAATTTCCCCAGGTACTATACCTGTCATTTGCTAATGATGCTAGTATGTTTACAACAATAAGACGTATCATATTAAAACTGAAATTAAAGCTGACTTCGAACACATTCAGTCTTTCTCAAATTCATAGTCAGTGTACGACCAGGAAATAGGGTGGTGAGCAGTTGGCACTTAGGATATTGTAAATGAACATTAAATGACTAAACTATCACAAACTACAACTTACCTTGAAGAGTTTGCATCATTTCTAGAAGTACAGGAGTAAGAGTCTGATTATATTCGTGGAATATATCTATAAATAATACTTCAGTGCAAGGCTAGAGGGGAGAAAAAGAACAAATTCCTATTTAAAATAATATCATATTATATTGGCTAATGCAATAAAGCAAGAAAACACTCATTCTTCAAATTCTAAAACAAATATTTCCAAACATTAATTTCTTAAAAAACAAAACCACTGAGGTTACGGCTCAGTGCTCACGCAGATGCATACCACGACATACATGAAGCCCTGGTACCATTAAAAAAATAAAAATAACACAAAGGAATACAAGTTAATTCATAACAAAAAAAAAAAATCTTTCAATGTTTTAATCATTTGGTACTAAGTAAATCTTTAATTCATTGTACTTTAAAATTTTTTCTGCAGCCAAACTCAAGTATATGTAAGTAAAACGACAGAATAAGGACAGAGTTGATATATTTAATAATGTGTTTTTATGATCCTCTACTGCAGGTCATAAATTCTGGTTTTCACCATGAAAAAAGCTTCTTTTAAAAAACACAAACAGTAACAAAAACTATTTAGCTTCATAAAGAATGTTATTTGGAATCTTATTTTTAAGATTTATTTATTTTTATTTTATGTGTAAATGTTTTTTTCTGCAGGAATGTAAGTTAACCACATGCCTGGTACCCATGGAGGTAAAGGGCATTGGATCCCCTGGAAATGGAGCTAAGGATGGTTTTGAATCCTCATGTAGGAACTGGGAAATGAACCCAGGTCCTCTACAAGAACAAGTGCTCCTAACCACTAAGCCACCTTTCCATCCTTCTTTGGATTCTTAAAAGTATTGAGGTATAGCTAGAGAGACAGTTTAGTGATTCAGGGCACCTGTTGTTCTTGCGGAAGACCCAAGTTCAGTTCCCAGCACCAACATGGTAGCTCACAACCAACTATAACTTCAGTTCCTGGGGACCCAATACCTATAAAACTACTGTCCACTAAGTATATACATAGTTTACATACATAACCATGGGCAACACACTCATGAACATAAAATAAGTAAGTCTTTTAAATATAAATAAAAAGAAATTAACTGCTTACTGAATAAAGCTTGAAAGCAGTAAATAAATAAACAGAGAAATAGTAACAGAGAAGCTCTGAGTCATGGGCCTGAGAGATGGGTCAGAGGTTAAGAGCATTGCTTCTCTTCTGGAGAATCCAGGTCTGACTGCCAGCATGGAGGTAACAACCCTCTGCAACACCAGTTCCAGAGCATCCAGCACCAACTTCTGGCCTCCTAGGATAGGAGGCACACATGGAATGCACAAAATACATGCAAGGAAAACCTACATACATATTTTCTTAAATTTTAAAAGTCATCCATGCTAGGCAGTTCACAACTGCCCATATCTCCAGCCCTAGGGGGATTCAACACCGTCTTCTGGTCTCACAGGCACTACACTGATATGCATAAACCTACACCTACACATACACACTTTAAAATAAAAACAATCATAGCCGGGAAATAATGGTGCATGCCTTTAATCCCAGCACTTGGGAGTCAGAAGCAGACAGAGCTCTGTAAGTTCAAAGACAGCTTGTCTGCAAAGTGCATTGCAGGACAGCCAAAGCTACACAGAGAAACCCTGTTTTATATATAAATTATTTGATTAATTAGTAAGTGAAGAAGGAAGGAAAGTAGGAAGGAAGGAAGGAAGGAAGGAAGGAAGGAAGGAAGGAAGGAAGGAAGGAAGGAAGGAATCAGTCAGTCAGTCAGTCAGTCAGTCAGTCTTGCTGAGCATGCCAGCACTTGAGAGGAGAGGCAGGAAGCTCTCTGAACAAAGCCAGCCCGGTTTTCATGGTGAGTTCCAAACCAGCCAGGATTATATGGTGAGACCTTGTCTCTAAATAACAAACTATTTAAAATAGAAGCAAAACAAACAAACAAAAAAAAACAAAAACAGCTATGTACAGTAGTGGGCACATGTCTTTAATCCCAAACTTAGGAGCAGAAGCAGGCATAACTTTTCAAGCTCAAGGCTAGCCTGTTCTACGCTATAAAATCCAATCACCCCACCCCATCTTCCCAAAAATCAGAACACACAAAAATTAGCAAGTTATGTAAAAAGAAAAATTAACAAAGAACAGCTTAATAAGCTCATTTTACAAATATTCCTAAAGAAAATATTTCCACATTGTCAGTAAATATGTTTTAAAAGTACCCTGTAACTGAAAGCAATAAGCTGATCATATTAAGTGGTAAGAGTAATATAGTATATTACTAAATTGGTGTGTAAAACTGTTAAACACTTAAAAAATACTTTATTTTAAAAAGCAAGATCAAGGACTGGAGAAGGAGCCAATGGCTACAAGCACTGTCTGCACTTCGAGAAGTCCTGAGTTCAATTCCCAGCTACCTCATGGTGGCTCACAACGATCTATCCTGGGATCTGGCACCCTCCTCTTCTGGCATGCAGGTGTACATGCAGAGCACTCATATATGTAAAATAAACTTAAAAAAAATTTTTAAAGTAAGATCAAGCCAGGTGGTTGCAGCACATGCCTTCAGTCCTGGAACTCATGAGGCAGAGGCAGGCAGATCTCTTTGAGTTTGAGGCCAGGCTGGTCTACAGTGCAAGTTCCAGGACAGGCAGGCCTATACAGAAAAACCCTGCCTTAAAAAAAATCAAACCAAACAACCAAAGAGAAAACAGCAAGGTATCAAAAAGAACTTTATAAAAAAAAAAAAAAAAAAAATCTAAAAGGGATCATTCCAGTGCAAAAGTGGCAGATTTCATTTAAATGTTTTCTATTTGTACAATGATAATCATTTCTCAAGCAAGTTATTAACAAAGAAAGTAACAGTCCACTATCCCCATCCTAATAAAAAGAAAACTTCAGAGTAAATCCATAATTCAATTAACTTTCTCTGGAATACGTTTGCAATTACAAGCAGTTAACTCTGTCCAACTCAAAGTGTGGCTTCTTCAGCAACACTCTAGTGCTTTCCTTCCATTAATACTCACCCTCAAACTGTATTTCCAAGAGTCTCCTCCTGTTTCTTCCACTGCTGCAATTAAAAACATGACAAATGATGCTCTCCAGAAACACCAAAGTGATCATTCCAAAAGCATAACACTTCTTGAATTGTCTGAAAACCTAACACTAGATGCACGTCCTTGAAAACAGATTACATAGATTCCTTTCCTGCAGCTACAAACCACATTTGTGTAATTTAAAATCTCCATGAATTGCTCATTCATTTCCTTATGAGCACTCTTGCTTTCCAGGAAAAAAAAAAAAATTATAGGTTAAAAAAGAAGTTCTTAGTGGAAGAACGCCAAACTTCCTGCACTTGCCAATACACAACACACTACTGTAACAACGTGAAAATCATTGTGATGGTTGCAGTCATGATTCTCAAGCTAAAACTGGTCATACTTCCCATACGTTTACTTTGTATATTTAAAGTTCAAGTAAAGTATTTTAGGACTTACAATAAAACACCCCTGAAAAAATAAACAAACAAACAAACAGAGAAAGCTCTAAGGATTCAACATTCAAAGTTCATTCACACACTCTGAAATTAAGAAAAAAATTAGTTTCTAGTTAGGAAAAAAAAAAAAAGAAGATGCACTATTCAATGTAATATTCCATTTCCTAAATAGCTTAAAGTAACTACTAAGTAGTAACAGAGAGGACAAATGTCCTCAAAAGTGTAACTTTGTATATATCTCTGTATGTGCAACTAAGTATGTGTATGTAACCAAAGCCTAAAGAGGCTAAAGCCCCCTGTGTCTGGGTGCAGCCATAGGGATTCACACAGAAGCACTGTATGATATGTATGATGTGTATGTGCACATATGCATGCAAATTTCAGTGTTATGTGTGTTCATAAGTGTATACAAGTGTAGCGTGTGTGGCAAGGTGGTCTGCTATCAGGTGGTTTCTTTAATAACTGTCCACCTTACACAGTGAAGCAGGTCTCATCTGGCCCCGAGCTCCCCATTTAGGCGAGTCTAGCGAACAAGTTTGCTCCAGGAATTAACTCGCTATCTCTGCATTTTGGACCCTGGGATTACAAGTGGGCCATTACGTCCCTGTGTTTCCACATGGGTTCTAAAGATCCAAGCCCTGGTCCCCACATTCCTCGTGGTAAACACTTTATTCAGTGAGCCATCTCTGCAGCCTCACACAGACATTTTATTAGATACAGGTTTCTTTTCTAGAACACGAATCTTGGCAGAATTTTGCTACTTATCTATCAAGCACAAAATTTAGACAGAACTGTTAAGAAATATGGAGACAAAGGAAAATAGCATTCAAGTTGGTTCATATGGTAACGGTGCTTATCGCCAAGATTGAGAGCAGAGTTCCATCCCTAAGACCTAGCATGTAGAAGGAACAAACCTCTAACTGTGCAGGCACATGGACACATATACACTGATAATAAAATGTAATTTTAAAAAATAGGCTTGGGGTAGAAGACATGCTCGGTATTTGTGAGGCCTGAGTTCAATACAAAGCACCTATAGTTTCACATAAAAATTAATATACAAATATATAGTTACAGACTAGAAACTGACCTGATAAGTAGGTAATTTTATATTTTCATTCTGAACTACATAAGAACAGCTATTATTTTTTTTTCTTTCTTTTTGGGTTTGTTTTGGTGTTTTATTTTGTTTTTTTGAGACAGTGTTTCTTAGTGTAGCCCTGGCTGTCCTTTAAAGGTCTCTTTTCAGAAGAAGAAAAAAAACCATTTTCTACTTCTCACTTTGTTCAAAAGGATGAATGAGAGAAACAGAAATGTACAGCAGCATACACCAGCCAACTTGAGCACTGAAACTCCAAACTGAATTTTAAAAGCCAAGATTATAGCTAGGGCTAGTGATGCATACAGCTAGAAACGGGCAGGTGGACAGCCAGAGCTACACAGTATCACCCTACCTCAAAATAAATAAATAAAACAGCGGGCAGAGGAGGAAGACAAGATCAGAAATGCTATATTTAAAATACCATGTTTGGGGACTGGCGAGATGGCTCAGCAGTTAAGAGCACTGACTGCTTTTCCAAAGGACACAGGTTCAATTCCCAGCACCCACCTGGAAACTCACAACTGTCTGTAACTCTAAGACCTGACACCCTCTCACAAACATACATGTAGGCAAAACACCAATGCACATAAAATAAATAAATTTTTTTTAATGCCATGTTTTGTTCCCATCATTCAAACACTTATTTTTTTTTTTTTTTTTTTAATGAAAGAGAGTGACAAGTCATGTGAAAACTGAAAAACCAATTCTTACTAAAGCCTTCTGGATCTTCCTCCCACATGGTCAGTTCTTCTTCAGTTAATAAAAAATAATGAGAGACTAATCGTCGACATATCTCTGTCAACGTGGGATAGGTGAAGAATGCCATCTTAATCTTATGGGCTTCAAGCGTT
Organism: Psammomys obesus; assembly: GCF_907164565.1. NCBI lineage: Eukaryota > Metazoa > Chordata > Mammalia > Rodentia > Muridae > Psammomys > Psammomys obesus. The sequence goes on from NW_026586463.1 coordinate 5,898,443, forward strand.
TCAGGGCTGCTATCTAGAAAAAAATAAAGTTTCCCAGTTAAGAATACACCTGTTCCCTTTAAGCTGGATCATATAACTGAAATAAAGAATATACTTTCAGCAGAAAAGAATATGTGGGCATGAATCTCTTTGTATTTACTATGAACACATTTTAAAAGTATTCTTCCCTTGTCTGTAATACATGAATCCAGCTCATCTTAACCACTACAGTTTATACATAACCGTTATTCCTCCCAAGTATCTCCTTCTTGCCCTCTCCTTTCCTCCTCCCTACAAGACTTCATCATTGGTCTTGACAGCTACATATGAAAGCATTCCAATAACACAGCATACAATTCAGCCTTGTCTACAATCAATTCACCCTTAAATAATAAGTACAACAGGAGCTGTAATAGCTATTGTGAAATACAATTCTTAAATTATGTAAGTTTCAAATCACCTACTGTGCTACAAGACAGCTCCGTAAATATAAATGATTTCACTTTTTAAAAAGCAGTATTCAAGGGGCTGGAGAGATGGCTCAGAGGTTAAGAGCACTGGCTGTTCTTCCAGAGGTCCTGAGTTCAATTCCCAGCAACCACATGGTGGCTCACAACCATCTATAATGAAATCTGGTGCCCTCATCTGGCGTGCAGGTATACATGCAGACTGAATACTGTATAAATAATAAATAAATCTTTAAAAAAGAAACAGTATTCACAAATTAAATTGTAAAGTATTTCTCATTCCACATACCAGCAAGTTTGTTTTCCAGACTATAATGAATTCCAAGAAAATTGTATCAAAACAGTAATTATACCACACTTGGATTAAAAAGTGTATCAGTGGAGTATTACCTTCAAAATTTTTGGATGGCTTGTAAGCATAATTTTTGACAATCATCTTAATAAGATTCATGCACTGGACAATGAATCGCTCAAATGTGACGCCTTCACCAACTTCAGTAAAGACATAGCTTACAGAAAATTCCAGTGACCTCTGAATTAGAGGAGTAAATGAAATGGGATGCTGATCCAAGAAGTCCAAGAGCTATAAAGAAAAAAAAAAATAAATAGATTGGTATTTTGTACAAAATCTTTCTAGAATCTATTACTCCAACTATTAATTTGCTAATAAATGTTTAGCTAGTTGTAAACCTTCATTGAACTCCATGCCAGCTTTACATATACTATAACCTTCTTGGACTGTAGCACAAATCACAGATTTTTCCTAAGCTACACCTCATAAATGATTTACTATCTCTTTTTCTTTAAATTTATTTTACTTTATGTGTATGGGTATTTTGCCTACATGCACTGATATGTGCATCACATGTACACCTAGTGAGATGGATGCTCTGGAACGGTAGTTACAGACATTTGTGAGCTGCCATGTGGGTGCTGGGACTTGAACCTTGGTCCTCTAGAGGAGCAGCCAGTGTTCTTTTAAATGCTGAGCCACCTCTTCAGGCCCAGAATTTTCTCGTATTTCTAATGAAGTAACCAAAAAGATGCCATCATAGTTAATCTGGTAACAACGAGTAAATATGATATAAAGAAAAATTGAGTACATAATGCAGGCTTTTTAAAAGAGGAAGTCATTAAAACTTAAGACTGCCCTTTCTATGAAGCATATTTTGATATAACAAGTGGTTATATCTGTAAAGAGGACATTTCTCTTTACAGAAGCATTACAGCTAAGGAATGCAAACGAAGTGATAGAATTAGAATGCTATTGCTCTGTAAGTTCTGGGAAAATAGTGGAACTAGACTGCGGTCACCAGCAGCTGTTCACACGGAGAGTAGGAAGGCTGCCCAAGAGCTATAAAAGCTCACTCATCAATCCAACCATGCACACAGACAGCCAGATGTTGTCTTCTTGATATGAGGTTGTATTAGACACACAGTACCATCCAGGAAGTAGTCTTCTCATAGCCTCTTCCATTGCACATGACCTGAACGTGACCACGTCTATACCTAACTACAAATGTATAAGAAACACAGGAGAAGACGACTGTGGAGCAAAAGAATATGTTAAACAACATGTGGGGATACAAGTAGCAAAAGCTACATACAAGAGGGGCTAACAAGACAGCTCAGCAGGTAAAACCTGCTGCCAAACCTGAAGGCCTGAGTTCAGTCTACACAAGACCTACACAGTAGAAGAAGAGAACCAACTTCTGTTAGTCCTCTACTGACCTCCATATGTGACCCGTGGCAGACTCGTCCCCACCCCCCATCTCAAATAAATAAATGTCCTCTTTTTTAAAAATACGCTACATGAAAGTAACTGTTAGCTCAACAAACAAGTAGAAAGGGGGCAAAAAGGTCCCCAGGGTGGTGGCACACACCTGTAGTCCTGGCACATGGGAAGCAGAGGGAAGAGGATCAGAGGTTCAAGCTAAACATCAACTCTAAAACTATAATGGCCACATGAAACCCTAATGTCCTAGATGAAAGGACTGATGGATGGATGGATGGATGGGTGGAAGACAGGCAGGTGAATAGGCTGGCTAACTGATGTTACTGGAATCTTATCTAGGATTTGCTTTAACATAATCAGCAAAGGTAAGAAGTATGAACATAAGAGAGATCAGAGAGAAGAGCACACCTTTAATCTCAGTACAGTCACAGGCAAGAGTCAAGGCCAGCATGGACAACATGGTAAGTTCCAGGCCACTAAAAGTACATAGTGTGACCCTGCCTTAAAAAAAAGAAAAAAGAAAAAAGAGGACTGACAATCACTTTGTATTGACAGTTGCTGAAGGTAAGAGGTAACTTCATGAGGACTCAGATATTCAAATCTATTTGGACCAACATTTGAACTGTTCCAATTTTTAAAGTTTTATTAAAAGTTTGGGAATTAGGACTATAAATTTCCTAAGTGAAGTTACTGCTGTCAACATATTCTAAAAAGTAGAATAAATTACAAACCTAAGAGAACAAAGACACCCAAAAGGCTTGTAATTCGGTATGTTTCTAAGACAGACTGTGTGCAAGGCCAGCTGATGACAGAGCACCCAAAGCTTGTTAGCAGCCTTTCATTCTCGATGCAAACAACCAGGGATGATCGCTGCCTGGACCTGTTCCCTCCCCAGGAATCAAAAAATGATGGCATTCTATCATTCCTCTTACATTCCCTGACAGAACCCTTCCTGAAAGGAATCTCCCTCAGCAGCAGAGAAGCAGGCAGCTGTTGGTGATGCACCCTGACCCTCTGACTTAACTCCACCCTTTTAGTTTGCTTTGTGTTAAGGTTCTAAGTCAAGACAAGCAGGGTGGCACGTGTGTTTAATCCCAGCACTCAGGAAGCAGAGGCAAGCAGATCTCTGTGAGTTTGAGGCTAGCTAGGCCTTCTACATAGTGGGTTCTAGGACTGCCAAAGCTACACAAAAATCGTGCCTCAGGATAGATAGATAGATAGATAGATAGATAGATAGATAGATAGATAGAT
>NW_026586463.1:5901884-5934055 GCF_907164565.1 Psammomys obesus
GATAGATAGATAGATAGATAGATAGATAGATAGATAGATAGATAGATAGATAGATAGATAGATAGATAGATAGATAGATAGATATGGATAGATATGTACGTACATACATACATACATACATACATACATGCAAGTGTATGTACATACAGATATAGTAAGTAAGCTGTATATTAGGTTTTTAAAGGCTAAACTGATTTCATTTTGATGGCTGATGCTACCTAGTATGGTAAAAATGAAGACAACTGACATTCAAATCGAACCAGCCCTAACACCCATCAATAAAAGGAAAAACAAATTCTGATCATCTTCAAGTAACTATTTTGTTTGTGCAAACAGTCTCCAATCAGGCCTTCCTAAGTGATACCACACAAGTCTTTTAATTTCTTCCAATTCTCCAAACCCCAATTTCCACATAACATTATATAAAACTTAACTTTATATGTATTGCCTAATACAGTACAACCATAAATTGAGTTGTGATGCTAATCTATATGCATTTTAACTGTACTTGTCACATTAGAGCTGCCAACTTCTGATCCAGTTCTGGCTGAATTGCTACTTCCTTTTTTGTTATGTTTTGGTTTGTTTTTCTGCTTTCTCCAGATCTAAGAAAAATGGACTTGAGAAAAATAAACTTTCCTAACACTAATTATGCTTGATTTTCTTTTCCCAGTTCTGATAACATAACCAAAAGTTTAGTGCATACTAGGAAAGCCGTCAACCACTATATAACCAGTAGAATTGATTTTTTTTTTTTTTACAAGATGACTAATGACATTCGGTATGTAAATTTAATTACTATACATGCTCTTCATGTTTAAAGATACAAAGGTGACTTTCAGTTTTCCAATGACAACTCCAACCTAAGTTTCCTTTCATTAAAGAAAAAACTATTACAAATATATTTCCTTTCTAAATGTGAGGGTGTATTATACTTGAAAAAACATACATAACAGAAAAAGAACACTTACCACTTTAGTAAAAAGAATGATGGTCTTTTCCAGTCTATCTCGACACACATTATCTGTACCTATACTTCTGCCTATTAAGAATACAATTCAAGTTTTTAATAGTTATAAAACACAAAAAAATCAAGTCTAATAAAAATATTTCACATAAGAAATTCATGATTGAAAAATCAGTAACAAAATTTGTTCCTAATAAAACTTTTTAAATTTTAATTTATTTTTTTATAATTTATTCATTATACATCCTGACTGCAGACCCCACCCTCCTTTTCTCTCCCCTCACCTCTTCCCTACCTCTTCCTGCCCTGGCCCCAGCCCTTCAAGTCTCATTAGGACTGCCTGCATCTACTTCCTCTATGGCCTGGCAATGGCCCCTCACCCCATGCAGGAGGGAAATGATCAAAGAGTGGGCAACAGAGTCCATGTTAGAGATAGCCCCTGTCCCCCTTACTAGGGTACCCACATAGAGACTGAGCTGCCATGAGCTACATCTGCAAGCTTAGCAGAGTACCAGTCATAGTGTTAGGTTAGGGTCAGATAGAAGGGGAGGAGGTCCTCCCCTATCAGGGGACTAGGGAAAGGGCATAGGGGAGAAGAGGGAGAGTAGGTAAGACTAGGAGGGGCGGGGGCTACAGTGGGGATACAAGTGAATAAATCATAATAAATAAATTAATAAACAAATTTTTAGAAATCAAAAAAGTTAAACTGTGGCACATTTATGCAATGGAATACTACTCAGCTATTAAAAACAATGAAAAAATTTCAGGCAAATGGATAGAACTAGAAAAGATCATCCTAAGTGAACACATTTTTAAATAAAGTGATAACAATTTTAGCAACAAATTATAAATCACATTTTTGAAGACTAAATCAGCTGTATTTGAAGCACCTTTCAATACAAAGCACCCAAAAAATAAAGTATTCGTTATTATTTCAGCATACAATAAATTTATTCTAAAAACTTCTCCACTTACTTTTGTACATTCAAAATGATGTCTATCAGCCCGTCAGTTCCTTTGCTCTCTCATCACTCTCTATAATCTGCCTTGACACTTTCCTCATTCAACTAACTTCTACTAACTACCCTCTGGGTGATAACCAGAACAAAGTGACCTGTTCTTAAAAATTACCTGCATGATACAAATAAATGCTTAGCAACGAGTTAAATTAAAAACGACAAGTATAAGGTAAGCAACAACCTCTACAAATGAGATTAAGAGTCAGATAGCAAGTGTTTGAATATACTCATAGTACATGCATGCATGCACGTGCGCACCCATGTGCACACGCACGCACGCACGCACGCACACACACACAAATAAAAGTGCACCCTGAGCAAAGGCATTCTCAATAACAAATATGGGTGGGACAGGAAGACAGGTCACCAAGAAAAGCACAACACAAACATTTTCTTTATGGGGCATAGTTTAAGTTAAGGACATCAATATCACAGTGATATACAAACCACACTAAGAGAAATAATCTACAAGAATCTAAATAGCATTTGGCACATAGTGTTCACTTATTATGAAACAAATATTGCCAAATCATCATGACTAGGGTAGCAGTATTAGTTAAAGGAAGGAATGAACACACAACACAGCTTTAGAAGAGTTTCCTCTCTACTTGGGATAGGACAGGTATAAGGACACAAAACTCAGCTTCTGATCTAGCCTCAATAGCTAGTTACCAAATCCTAAGATATTAATTCTAGCCACATAAAGGATCTGTCTACCTACTGAAGCCTCACTCAGACTGCCCAAATGTGATACTGAAACAAATCACTGTCTACAGATTTGCAAGTACAGATTTGCAAGCTGTTGATGAATTAGGACTAGTTCACTAATCTATATTAGTCCTCATTAATCAGAGCTACTAATAAATAATGGATAAACAGTAATGAACGTAGTTCTACAGTCAAAAGTGTAATGGAAATACTTACTGCACTCCAGAAACTGTTTTAGGCGTTCAAATATTCCATGTAAAAAACCCTAGAAAAGAATATATTTTAAAATCTCTGTATTCTGTTACAAATATAACCCTATGCTTTCTGTCAAGGATACTAAAGCATCTAGCACAGCTTTTAAAAAAGTACCTGAGAGGGTTAGCTGTGGCCATACATGCCTAGAAGCCCAACATGCTAACTCAAGGCTTAGCTACACATGCTAAGCAAGTGCCATATCACTAAACTACACTTCCACCCCTTTTAATTTTGAGATATGGTCTTGCTAAGGCATTCAATCTGGCCTCGAGTTTGCAAGAAACTGACATTACAGGTGTGTACCATGCCCAGCAATAACTAACTATCATAAACAAGTCTGCGCCAAGAATATGATAGTTAACCTCTACGATATGTTTTATGGGACCCTAAAGCCCAATTAAACTTATCACTACTTCCTTCAACTCATCCAGCCACCAAAACATAATCTCCATGAACACGTAAAGTGAGCTAAACTTATCATGAAAACCAATTTATATTTAACTAGAAATCACGTAGCTATATACTTTTGCAGAGAAGAAAAAATAGATGGCTGCATATCAACAGTGAATATATACAACCTTGGTGGTATGAATATATACAACCTGGTGGTATGAGATGCCAACATTCTCACTGGTTCCCAGTTGGTGGAACTGTTTGGGAAAGATTAGGTGTGACCTTGGGGGAGTGTGTCAATGGGTATGGGCTTGGAGGTATGGGCTTTGGAGGATTCAAACGTCCATGCCAGGCCCATGGACTCACCCTAAATTGCTGCCTGACAGTCAGGTGCAAGCTTGCTCCTACTGCTGCTCCAACACACAGTTTTTGGGTTGTGACAGTTTAAATGAGAATGGTCCCTGTGCTTATATGTTTAAATACTTGGTACCTAGTTAGTGGAACTGTTAGTGAAAGATTAGGAGGGAGGTGTAGTCTTAGTGGAAGAGGTATTTGTTTCAAAAGACTTGTACCATTCCCAGTGTCCTTCTCTGCCTCCTGCTTGTACATCCAGATATGAACTCTCAGCTGCTCCTGTTACCATGCCTTTGTTTCATCATGGACTCTAATCTTCTGAAACCATAAGCCCACGAAAATACTTTCTTTTATATGTTGCTTTGATCATAGTGTTTGATCACAGCAATAGAATGTAATTAAAACAAGGATTCTCATTTTTCAGTGCTAAGAGTCAAATATAGGACCTCACATATGTAAAGATAAATCAATACCTTACAACTAACTTTACCTAAGGCTTCTGTATGTTTTCATCAAACTTCTTGTAAAGACCATGTATTACTGATATGAAGAGAGAAATATTTGATTTTTTAAAATATCAAAGACTTGACTATTAGAATGTACCAATTAATACTGTTAAAATATTCAAATACATAGGGGTTTGCTTCAACTTAAATTGAAATTAGCACTGTTAGTGTACCTGATGAATTGAAAAATACTCTAGGCCCATTTCCCCTCCTTCATATAACAACTACCATATGGTGAAAACAGACAACTATAAAATTCACTATAACATACAAAAGAATGACAAAAACCTAGATGACCACTTAATTAAAAACTGTTCCAAATCAATGCCAGATAAAAATAGTATGTTGTAAGACAGTTAGAAAAACCTAACACTTTCAAAAGGGCACTTGTCATAAATCTTTTCTGTTTCTTACCATCACTTCCATATTCTTATGAGGTTCCACAAATCCATTCACAGTTAACTTCCGCAGCACTGAAAAGCAAAGGAAGTTTTATCTGAATGGTACTTCTTCATATTTTATTATTCTATTACAATCATAAGTATAATAAATCTGAATAACAAAACTCAACCAAGCTCAAAGATATGTCTTCTCAGCTAGTAGATAAAGACAGGTAACCCCTAGTCATTTGGGTAAGTACAAAGCTTAGTTCTTCTCATCAAAATATGCAGTGTTTGTTCTCACACAGAGCTATTCTAGATATATAACTGTTAATACAACTTATTTTGAAATTGTGGGTAATTCATTCTTAAAAATTTTTAAATACAACTAAGAACTTCAACTTTAGGCTATATGAAACATAATGTGTCTCCTAAAACCAATGGAAAACTAAACTCTTTCTATATCTGAAATAGACTAGAATGCTCAATTGTAAGTTCTACATCATATAATATCTAAAAACCTTGTGCACAGAGACAATTACAGTAATGGATTTTGAGTAAGAGCTAGTAAGATATGCCTTTCTCCATTATCTGTAACTGTATTACTTTGGGCAATTTTTCTATATCTACTTTCCTCATGGAAAATGTGGTTACTATATCTGACTTCATAGTTACTAAAGGATTCAATAATATACAATATGTAAAACAGCATAATTCTACAAGGATGAGAGCATGAGAAAATCTGGAAGAAGAGGGTAGAACCAGGGCCTCTTGAACACCAGGCAACACACTAACTTTGGGCCTCATCCCAGCCCAGGCCAAAATTGAAAGCCACTTTATTAAATAAGCATTGCTATCTATATTACTATGGAATTACCTATTAGATAATGTCCATGAGTCTAAAAACCATAATAAAAATTAAATTTAGGCTGGGTGTGGGGGAGCATATATTTAATCCCGAAACTCAGGAAGCAGAGGGAGTCAGATCTCTGTGAGTTCAAGTCCAGCCTGAGCTACCTATATACCGAGTTCCCAGTCTGCCTGTGGTTTTTTTGTTTGTTTGTTTTTGTTTTTAAATTAAGCTCAGAATGTGACTGTCTACAACCAAACTTCTTAAAGTGTTGGCAGTCCTTTAAAATCATTCACACTTTGTTCCCAGATCTCACCAAGATGGGCCCACATTTGGGGATTGTGCCCACAGTCTAGTCAATTCATGTAAATGATGCACTAGGAGAGTGCTAAGAGTGTACAGTAAGATTCCAAAGTATAGTGCCAGGTATGACTACAGACCTTATACATAGAACTGCCAAGAATGCAAACCCAAACCGCAGTTCCGGAAGAGAAAGACAAGTTCTATGAGATAAGACCAAAAACGAAAATCAGAGCTTTAGCCACCAGAACTGGTTTTAGGAAGAGAACTGGGTAGAGAGTGATAACAAATGTGTGGGTGAGAAGGTAAAATAACAGGGTTTATTCAGTAAGATAAGTAACTTGTTTCATGGAAGGTAAATGGAAATGATGCTATAAGAATGCTTACAAGCACATTACAGGAAAGCATAGGCCAAAAGAACATCCCTACTGCCATCTCTTAAATTTGAGGGAGGCCTTAGATGAGTTTTAAAGAAAGATCAATTTCAAAGAAAAGAGACTTGAAAGACATCACTCAGTCAAGCGTGCAGGACTGGAATGTTAAAAAGATCATAATATGAGTAGGGCCCAGAATGAACCAAAGGGAAAGTAGAGGCACATGAAAGAAGCATGCATAGAGGCCTGAAACCATAGTAACATACAACTCATTCATTTGAAATGGATATTTTGACAAGTTTCTTATAACAGAAAAAAGCTCTCTAGCTCGTGTCTTACAGAGAAATCAACCCATCTTCTGAAGTGCAACCAAGAAAGAAATCTGTCTGAAGCAACTACTTGGCAGTTGTGCTGAGGCATGGCATTTCAAAGATGAACAGATCAAGTTCAACAGTACCTTTTAACGATAGTAGTGTTCGCTCTAGTGAACTTAGAACTGCAGCCTCATTGCCAGCAGAAACCTGCTGCAGGAATGTGTCCGTATGATGATTCCACAGAGAACAGGCAAAATTATAAATTCCAGAAGCTAACTGTAAGAAAAAGCATCACATTGCACGTGTTACATGTTTCCATAATAAATTACAACTAAAAAGCAATACACTGTGGCCTTACAATGAAAAACACATCTCCAATGAGATTTGAAGGAATTAAATAAGTATGGTGATACTTCAAAGACATTTAACTACAATACACAGTAATGATTATAATGTACACTGGCTGTTGATTTAAACACAAAGAGAGAAACATACTCAAAGAATCAGTCTCTTAAACCAATATTCATTGCATTGCTATCTATATTTACAGTCTATTGTGTATTTTTGCTTTTACTTTTGCATTCACTAATGGGTCGAAAGCTATTTTTTAAAAGCAATCATTTATGGACACTCACTTATGTCACATATACTGATATGTTAAACTATAAAGTTAGTTAAACTTTCTGTGTTCCTCCTCCAGTTTCATCCATGGTGTTTAAATATTTAAAGTAAGAAATATACAAACCACACTGGCTATATTCCTAACCTGTACCACTGTTTAAAAACTGACTGATGGACAGGCAAAAGGCTCATTTGCACCGCACTTGCCTACAGTCTGTTGTGTGTGGGATCTTGGTGCATATCCTTGGCACAAAAAGGAAGAGGAAGGACAGAAGCATACACCAGACTCTACACTGAGAATGCAGTAAGCGCCTGGCCCTCAGTGTGACGCTCTAAAGCACAAACTAGTGCTACCGTCAATTTTTTCATGTCCACGATGTAGAAATGCAGTAGTGGCACATGACTATAATCCCAGCACTTGGGAGGCTGAGGCAAGAGGAATGCCAGGAGATGAGGTCAGCCCAAGACAGCCTTAAAAAAACAGTACAAATGTAACTTGGGATAAGTTCAACTAGCCACAGGACCGTATTCTGATAGTCTCCATTACTATCATATGCTAAACTCACTGAAAAACGAAAAAAGCGATAGAGATAAGCATCCTTTAGTTCCTCAGCTGGGTATGGTGGCATTCATTTGTAATATCAGGATGAGGGAGTCTGAGACAGGAAACTCACAGGCCAGGTTGTAGTACACACTGAGACTCCATCCCAAAACACAAACAAAAGAAGCCCAACTTAAAACAAGATCAAACTGGGTGAATTGGTACACACATGCAACTTTAGTATTCACAAGACTAAGGAAGGAGAGTCTCACAGTTGAGGCCAGGCTGAGCTACACATTGAGACGCTGTCATTATAAACAAATAGACTAATACAAGACTAAGCTTGAAAAGAGAGTTAAACACACAGAAACTGGCATTTTCTTAAGAAGGCAAATATTAAGGAAAAATCAGCCAGCCTGAACGACCAGTACATTTTAAAATCATGTCAGATTTCTGTTAAATGTTTTCTAAGAATGGTAGCAAAAAGAAAAAGAAAAAAAAAAAAAAAAACAGAATATCTTTATAATTATAATTTTTAAGCATTACTTCTGGTGCCATGTATGGCGGTTTGAATAGGAATGGCTCCTCTAGGTTTATAGATTTGAATGGTTAGTCACCAGGAAGTGGCACTATTAGAAGGTCTGGCTTTGGAGTTAGCATGTCATTTGAGGGGTGGGCTTTGAGGTTTCAAATGCTCAATTCAGGCCCAATGTCTCTTTCTTCCTGTTGTCTGTCAATCCAGATGTAGAACTCTTGGCTCCTTATCCATCACCATGTCTGCCTACACACTGCTACGCTTCTTGACCTCTGAACCTGTAAGCCAGTCCCAATTAAATGTTTTCCATTATAAGAGTGGTCATAATGTCTCTTTACAGCAATAGAAACCCTAACTAAGACACATCCAGAAACCCTAACTAAAGAATAGTACCTTACCAAAATCTAATATCTACAGAGCACAAGTTATACTAAATATAAGAGCCTCTCCACTCACTCTGCAAAAAATAGCAACTACGAAAAGCATCTCTAAATAATGTACACTAATCAAAAGATTAGGATAAAAGGAACATTTTCTTCACGTAGAATCAAAGTCATTAAAATAAAAATTTGCTTGTTCCACAAAATCCTTTACATTTAAAACCTGACTCTAACAACATAAGTAAGAAAGTCTGGTACTTCAGGCAATCAAAAGAATGGTTAGCTTGGGAAAAGGAGGTAGGAGGATCAGGAGTTCACTTCCAGTCTCAGCTATACAGTAAGTTTGAGGGAGGCCTAGGTACTTGAGATCCTGTCTCAAAAAAAAGAGGGTTTGTGAGATGGCTCAGCAAGATGGATCCCCAGATCTCACAAAAAGTGGAAAAGAGAAAAATGAACTCCACAATGTTGTCTTCTGGTCTGTATTTAGACACTTCGGCACATTCATCTCCCCACACAGAACGCACACATAAACAATAATAAAAAAAGCAGTACAATATTGCCCAGCCATAGTGATGCATGCCTTTAGTCCCAGCAATTGGGAGGAGGAGGAGGAAGACAAATCTCTCTGAGATTGAGACCAGCCTGGTCTACAAGTTGAGTTCCAAAGGAACCAGGCTACAGAGAGACCCTGTCTAAAAACAAACAAACAAACAAAGATATTAAGAAGAGTAAGGTAACACACACATGTAATACTAGAGGTAAAGACAGGAGGAACAGTTGTTCAAGGCCACCCTAAGCTACACAAAGCCATATCTCAAGAGAACAACAACAAAAGAATTATTTATTTATATATTAGTAACAGTGGGCAGAGTTGAGCACACTCACAATCCCAGTTAACCAGGAATCTGAGATTGGAGAATCCTGAATTCCAAGTCAGCCTGGGCAACACAAAGACATAGTATCACAAAATTAAAAAAACAAAAACAAACAAACAAAAAACATATAGATACAGGGCTGGAGAGATGGTTCTGTGGTTAAGAGCAATGGGTGCTCTTCTAGAGGTCCCGAGTTCAATTCCCAGCAACCACCCGGTGGCTAACAACCATCTATAATTTGTTCTGATGCCCTCTTCTGGCAAGCAGGTGTACATGCAGACAGAGCCCTCAAAAACAAAATAAAACAAGAGATACAGATACTAATGACAAAGATCTTAATTTAATAATTCTTCTCTTTCATTTCCAATTTTTATATTCTTTCATTTTTCTAGTCCTAAGCAGTTATCCTTATTTTAATAAAAGTTATTATTTTAATAAGAAAAGTATGTAACTAACATATCTAGCATATAGCAAGTATTTCTGAATGAGGGCAATACACCACTTTGGATAAACATAAATGAACAGCATGAAAGTGTTTTTCTTAATTAATAGTTTGTTTCCTAGTCCAGATCTGGAACAAGGTACCTGAATAAGGACATCAGACATATATTAGGCTCCAATGTAACAGTTTTTAACTAATCTGCAAACCATCACTACACAGATGACTATAGTGTTTGACAAACAGCTTCTCCTTGATTAAACTTTATTCGGGTTCTCCTAAATATATTTCCTAATTAGGCATGGACTTTGAGACATCCTGGTCTGCCTGTGCATTGTAGAGTTTAAGCAAAAACCGTCTGAGAATGGTACCGTCAGAAAAAGCCCCCTCTCTTCGATATATTGACCTCTCTCAGTATCTAGTTAGGTTCCTTACCCCTATGCTCCCAGATGGTGTTTCCTCACACTGGCCTGCCTTCAAAAGCAGAATCCTGTCCTGTCAATTTAAACAGAAGTGCCTCTTACCCTGTCTGGCTGTTTCATTTTAGTAACCCCTACACCTTCTTCCTGATTCCTTGACTGTAACTCTCATCTTTCTTACATCAGTGCCACACCCAACCTCCCTTCCCAACTGCAAACCCTCTTCTTGTAGGTCCCTCAGAATAGTCACTTTTTTTTTTTACTATGACACTCTTTAACAAGTATTTTAGCTATTTTCAAAAAAAAATTTAGTCCTACTATAAAACAAAGAAAGATTTAAAGAAAGAAATCACTGCCCACTATCATACATACATATAACCTTCATCTGCCCAGAAGCCATCAACTGACGTCTGTTCATAAAAGGCTCAGATGGAAAAGAGAAAGTAATGGAGTAAACCAAGTAGGAGGAATACAAATATTTCTTCTACATTTTCTTCTAAAAAGCATAGAAGGGGAAGATGTTCAGTGAGACACTACACAAATAAGCTATGTGGTAAACACTCTTGAGAACAAATTCCCCAAACCACAAATGGTGGCGTTTCTATTTCTTTTTTTTGAAGGTTTTTTAAAAAATTTTATTTATTACAGTTTATTCACTTTGTATCCCAGCTGTAGCCCCCTCCCTTATCCCCTCCCAATCCTCCTCCCTTTTCTTCTCCTATGCCCCTCCCCCAGTCCAGTGATAGGGGAGGTCCTCCTCCCCTTCCATCTGACCCTAGCCTACCAGGTTTCATCAGGACTGGCTGCATTGTCTTCCTAGGTGGCCTGGTAAAGTTGCTCACCGTTCAGGGTGAAGTGATCAAAGAGCCAGCCCCTGAGTTCATGTCAGAGACAGTCCCTGTTCCTCATACTAGGGTACCCACTTGGACACTGAGCTGCCATAGACTATATCTGCGCAGGGGTTCTAGGTTATCTCCATGAATTGTTTGGAATATCAGTCTGGGGGCCAGATTTTTTGGTTCTGTTGCTCTCCTTGTGGAGCTCCTGTGCCCCCCAGGTCTTTCATCTCCCCCTTCTTTCATAAGATTCTCTGCACTCTGTCTAAAGTTTGGCTATGAGTCTCAGCATCTGCTTTAATACCCTGCTGGCCCTCTTAGTGAGAACACATGCTGGAGAGGATGTGGAGAATGGGGAATCCTCCTCCATTGCTGGTGGAAATGTAAACTTGGACAACCACTTTGGAAATCAATCTGGCCCTTTCTCAGACAATTAGGAATAGTGCTATCTCAAGAGCCAGCTAAACCACTCCTGGGCATATATCCAAAAGATGCTCAAGTATACAAAAAGGACATTTGCTCAACCATGTTCATAGCAGTTATTCATAATAGCCAGAATCTGGAAACAACCCAGATATCCCTCAAATGAGGAATGGATACAGAAATTGTGGTATATTTACACAATGAAATACTACTCAGCTATTAAAAACAAGGAAATCATGAAATTTGCAGGCAAATGGTGGGAAATAGAGAAGATCATCCTGAGTGAGGTATCCCAGAGGCAGAAAGACACACATGGTATATACTCACTTACAAGTGGATATTAGACATATGATATAGGATAATCATACTAAAGTCTGTACATCTAAAGAAGCTAATCAAGAAGGAGGACTCTGGGTAAGATGCTCAATCTTCATTTAGAAAGACAAACGGGATGGACATTGGAAGAGGGAGAAAACAGGGAACAGGACAGGCTTTTCTATTTCTAAGCAGAAGATAGAGTGCCGCCAAGTGACAACTTGGTGACTTTAGCTGAGAAGCACACACTTAGCTCCTTTCACTGTAAGAAGCAAACCATTAAAGTAAGTTTAATTTGTCTTAGCATTTCAAAAGTATTCTTAAATACGCAGGTCCACTGTTGTCACAAATCCCATTAGGAATTGTTAGCAATAAAGCATTAAAGCCATGGAACATAAAACTAATAATGATGCAACAAACTGGAGAAACTAAGACACTTTACCCCGAACCTAACTAATCAGCAAGAAACACAGAAGACAAGCACAGAAGCTGTGCACACAACAGGACAATTAACCTAGTTCTTTCAAGCAACAGTATGAGAAAAGAAAAGAAAAGAAAAGAAAGAAAGGACAAAACAGAAGTAAACGCTACTCTTGTAAACAAAAGATTTTAAGAGCTAGAGTTCACTTCCTGGCTCAAAGAAACAGTGTGCAAAAATATCTTTTAGAAGAACCGAAGAATAGTCAGGTAAGACAGGAGTAATGTCATTTTTTTCTTTTTTTTTTTTTTTTGGTTTCCTCAGATGTGATATCTAATTAGATAAATACACAGAAGACAGACAGACAGACAGATAAATGGGAAGGTAGGAGCCAAGTATGATGGTGCACGCCTGTAATCCCAGCAGTTAGAAAGTGGAGGCAGGAAAACCAAGAGTTGGTCATGAGCTGGAGAGGTGACTCGGCAGTAAAGAACACTTGGTCTCTCACAGAATCCATTTTTGCTTACCAGCAAACACATGGCAGCTCACAACCATCTATAACTCAGTTTCCAGGGGATCCAACACCCTGTTCCTATCTCCTTGGACACCAAACAACAATAGTATACACCCCAACATTCATATGCACAAAATAAAAAACAAATTTTTGGTGGGGTTAGGACAGTCTGACTATGCAGCCTTGGCAGGCCTAGAACTTGGTATGTGGACCAGGCTAGCCTCAAAAAAAAATAGAGATCACACTGCCTCTGCCAAGCGAAATAAATCTTAAAGAAAAATCTAAACAAACAAGAGCCAGCTGTGGAGCACACAATTTTAATTCCAGCACTTAAGAGGTAGATTCAGATGGCTCTCTATAAGCGCTAGGCTAACCTGGTCTATTCAGTGAGTTCCGGGACAGCCAGGGCTACCCAGTGAAGTAATATGGGGTTGAGGGCAAGAGTTGATCATCCTAGGCTACATAACAAGTTTGAGGCCAGCCAAAGGTACATGAGACCCTGTCTCAAAAGAATGGGCATGGAAGAGGTTAAAACATACTAAGGGCTGGATGCCTCCTTAAAGGTAAGTTTCTACTGCTGAAGACAGTATGTACTTCAGACATAAGATCTAGAGTACCCACACTGGATCCGCCTTGAGAGGCTCCTCCCTGAGGACTAGTTTTCACAATACAGGAAGGTACTAGACAAGCTTCTAAAGTGAGGAAGCAACAAATACTATCCAGCTGTAATGCCATAACCCACAATGAAGACCAGCAGCCTGTCAAGATAACTAAGTAATTGTGACACTAATATCTTAGCAACAACCAATAGCTTTTTAACTGGACTTAAGGCCTACTCAATAGGAGCGAAATCATGCCGGGTACTGGAAACCCATAGAATTATACAGGCCTAGTGGGGTCATAGACCTTATAAGAACCTATTGCTCCCATTTCATCAAACCAGCATAATTCCTAACTGATTATAAACACTTATACCATAAATAAGTGTGCCTCTCATCACTTTAAAAAAAAAAAATTCTCTTGCCAGCTGACAGATCGTTAGAGAAAAAAAACACAACTGGTCAAAAAGCAGAAAACAATGTGAGGTACTCAAATCCTGACATGTAGCTGGATACATCTATAACACATGTCTTAAAACCTCAGGTTCAAGAAACATTCATTGCTAAAGAGGGTGGGAAAACTGTAAGAGCCTGAGGATGAGGAAACCTACTACAAGAATGTGTCTCCTAGAAATAACAAGTTAGTTACACACCCATGATTCCTCAACAATATGGCTGCCTAAACAAGACGTGAACAAGTACACCAACAGACATGCTAACACGGAAGGGGAAAACTTCACAGGGCCCCACTTATAGACAAAGAACAAGAGGCACACCAAGACTAAGAGGGGGAGAAATAGTCTGCATTGGGAACAAACCCTTTAATTGTTTATCTAAATCAACTGGTTAACCTAAAATAATGTATACACAAATAACTAAGTAGGTTGTATGTGAATAACAATTACAAAGAAAAGGGGGCTAATACTTAGAGAAGGGGAGGGATTGGAGGGAAGAAAGGAAACAGGGTAAATGTTGTAATATTTAAATTTTAAAAAATAAAATAAAACATGCTCAGGGTAAAACAAACTATTGTTACAGATGAATATGAAAGAATTTATTACACAGTACCATTTATTTATACTCTAAAACAGTTTCAGAGAAGAACGATAAAACAAGCTGGGTGTGCATGCCTTTAATCCCAGCACTTTGGAAGCAGAGGCAGGCAGAGCTCTATGAGGCCAGCCAGGGCTCTGTTACACAGAGAAACCTTATCTTAAAAAACAAAAAACAAAACAAAAAAGATGATAAAGCAAAACTAACAGTGATGATAGTTATTTAAAGAATCTTTATTTTTCTGTAAGTTCTGAACTTTTCATTAAATAACATTTTAAAACTTTCTTTTTTTTTTTTTTTAAAGATTTTATTTATTTAAAGTATGAGTGCTCTATCTGCATATACACCCATATATGCCAGAAGAGGGCAGCAGATTCCAGTATAGATGGTTGAGAGCCACCATGTGGTTGCTGGGAATTGAACTCAGGACCTCTGGAAGAACAGCCAGCGCTCTTAACCACTGAGCCATCTCTCCAGCCCAAGTGGGTTCCCTAGTAAGAGGATCAGGGACTGTCTCTGACATGAACTCGGTAGCAGGCTCTTTGACCACCCCACTCCCCTGAGGGGGAGCAGACTTGCCAGAGCCACAGAGGACAATGCAGCCAGTCCTGATGAGACCTGATAAGCTAGGGTCAGATGGATGGGGAGAAGGACCAACCCTATCAGTGGACTTGGAGAGAGGCATGGGAGAAAATGAGGGAGGGAGAAGTGGGTAGGATAGGTAGAGGATGAGGGAGGGTACTACAGATGGGATACAAAGTGAATGAAATGTAATTAATATAAAAAATAAAAATTTAATTAAAAAAATCTTGTTCAAAATCTTTAAGTTGCTTAGTAGACAAACATTTTTCACTGAAAAATAAATCTACTAATTAATCACTAATGTTTCTTTTAAAAAGTGGTTTTAAGATGAGCATTTTCAAACATGGTATATATTTTCTTCTTTATGTTTAGATTACATCATTTACATTACATGTACCTTTGTGAATCAGTAGGAAATTAGTAGTTAAAATTACATTAGAATTAGTATTTCTACTGTAAATTTTTCTTTGCTTTCAGATACTTTAGACTTTATTTTAACTAAAAACAACATCAAGTTTTAATGTACAGGCTTTTATGAACAGGAACACAGATGTGGGCATAGTGATGCCCAGCATTTGGGAGACTGAGACAGGAGGATCTATGTCAGTTCCAGATCAGCCAGGACAATATCAAAAAAAAAAAAAAAAAAAAAAAAAAAAAGAAGAAGAAGAGGAGGAGGAGCAGAAAGAGACAGAGAAGGAAGGGGGAAGAGAGGGAGGAGAAAAAATAAATTAATTCCTTACTGTATTAAGTTAAGCTCAATTTTGTGACTGCAAAACAATTTGCTCTCATTTATTTTGCAATCTGCCACTATTGACAAAAAAAAAAAAAAAAAAGAATTTCTCCAGTTAAATATGGGCTTGGGAAAAAAAGTAAAAGCCAGTGGAACAAACTGGGCAGCAGGCAACAGTCTGAAGTATGCCCTGCAATTATTTGCAAGAGCAACCAGCTCAATTATGAACTCCTAGTTTTTAAGTGGAAAACTAAAGCACTGCTTGAAGACCATCTTGGCTTCTAGAAAATTATCAAAGGAGAAGTTTCTGTACTGTGGGTTACCAAAACAATAGGAGCAGCTTAAGCAGCAAAACTACTCTCCAGAGCATTCTTCCCATCTGTACCTCAATCCTACAAGGCCAGATCCTTTCCTAGCACCTACTACATACATGTCTCCAGATTTACTAATCCAGTCCACACTGAGAGTTGCTAATCAGCTTTCTCCTATTTTTAGCTCTACGTAATCTCGAAAAAAAGCCTGTTTTCCTAAAATTTTGATTTTTTTTTTTTTTTTTGAGACAAGGTCTTACTATGCAGCCCAGATGGCTTGAAACATTGGCCTCAAACTCAAGAGATCCACCTGCCTCTGCCTCTCTCAGGTGTTGAGATTAAAGGCATGCATTACATGCCCGGCTTAAATATTGTGATTTCTAAGAGCACGACTCTTCTTCCACTGTTTGAGGGGTGCTTGTTTTTGCGGTGCTGGGAACTGAATGCAGAACCTTGTGCACCTCCTGGGCAAGATCACTGTGCTAAATCCTCAGCCAAATCAACCATTAACAGTTACTAAGCATCAACCGCCATGTGCACTTTTCTAGGCTAGTTAGCAGAACTTACAGCAATAAAAAGGAATACTGCAGGGATCTGAGAAAAATTAAGTGAACATTCGGCATTATGTGATGAACAGTCCACGGAGTTTACTATCAAATGCCAGGTGTTTACTATCAGAAGAAACTAAATGACACTACAAGAAAATCAACCATAACAGTGAAGAGACTGCCTAGGCTAAAACAGTATGCAAAAATCAAAGCACCATATAAGGAGAGACTATACTTTCTAAAAGCCAAAATAATTCACACTTTTATTGCTGGGTAATCTTTAATAAAAGTTAGCTGTAACCTATAATGAGATTCTACACATTTGAAAATCTTTCCATAGAAAAGTCCCAAAGTTGGAAAGGTTTAAAATGGGAATAAAGGTAAGAATAGCTCCAAGAAAGACTTGACTAGATCAATTGTCTATTTCTTTAATCCTGGAAATACAGCAAAAACAACTGGGAGTTGTGGCACATGCCTTTAGTCTCAGCAGTTGGGAGGCAGGGACATGTGGTTTTCTGTGAGTTTGCAGCCATCCCTATCTACATTAGTGAGCTCCAGACCAACCAGGACTACAAAATGAGGCCTTCTCTTAAAAAATAATAAGATGAAATGAAATGAAATGAAATGAAATGAAATGAAATGAAATGAAATGAAATGAAATGAAATGAAATGAAATGAAATAAAATAAAAAAAGAAAGTAGGCAGATAGCTCAGCAGTTAAGCAAACTTTTTCTTAAATAGGACCCAGGTTCAATTTCCAAAATCCACATGGTGAGTCACAGCCACCTGTTAAATATAGTTCCAGGGTATTTGATGCCCAATTCTGCCATCCAAGGGCATCAGGCATACATATGGTACACATGCATACATGTAGGCAAAACATTTATACATATAAAAAAAATTTAGACCAACATTATACAGGTTATTTAAACCAACAGAGTTAAAAGTAAAGAGAGTAAAATGCAATTCTAGCTTAAACTTTGGGTATGTAAGAATTACTATCTAGAAAAACCAGCATGGTGTGAAATGCATACAATCCTAGCATTTGAATGGTAGGGACAAGAATAGGAGCTCAAGGTCACCCTTGCCTGTTTAATAACTTTGAAGTCAGCCTGGGCTGTTTCAGAAAGAAAAGAGAAGGCAAAGTAGAATCAGAAAAGAAGATGAAAAAGAAAAGAACATAACAAATATTTGTATGCTACAACTTCAAAAGTAAGGAACTCAAAAAAGTGGTTCTGAAACCTCTTCATCTGTTACTGAGAGACTGAAAACTAATATGGATTTGTTGTTGTTGCTTCTTTGTTTTATTCTGTTGCTACACTGTCTAGAGTAATCTACAACTCTGGTCAAATGACTCTGCCCTTAGCTAATATGTAGTTGACACTATATAGACATACGACTGCATCTATCAAAAGCTAATATATTGAGATAGTCCCAAAATACTTCTCTTCTCCCCATTTCCTTAAAGAATTCAAAAAAGCACTCTACTGTACACCAATGAAAAAAATAGAATCCTCAGAGACAAGAAGTTAGCTAGCTTTTTATGAAAGAATAAAGACTTCACAAAGATTCTCTTATAGAACTTTCCTCTCTGGGCTATCTCCATTATAATGTCTATCTTCCACATACCACCAGCCCTTCAATTATTCATTCCCATGTATGGCTAGGTGTCTCCTTTAGTAAAGCACCTCAACTTTACCACTCTTAGAATTTGCCAGGTGTTCTGGCTGTAACAGTGCCAGAAAACCCTTTATTTTAAAAACAGAAGGAAAAGGAGGAAAGAAAGCATGTATGCACATGCTTCCTTTGCACAAGAGCTCTACACGAGAGCTTAAACATGAGGAAGAATAGCCATCAGAAGAAATAAGGCCTAAATGAAAACGCAGAAGGAACCCTCCAAGCTTCCAAGGGAAAGACCGTTCACTGGAGAAGAGAGACTGAGCAACAAAATACATTAAGAGAAGAAAAAAGAATGGTGCAAAACAACTTCCTATCAATACCTTAGTTTTCTGAGACCTATCATAAACTGTCTAATTTTGTGCCATTTTTCCATAACTACCAAGGTAAGCAAGAACACCAAAACACCTTCAAATTCAACAGTATCACACTGTTGTGATACAGTGCAAAATGTCAGCAGTTCGAAATTGCTATTTTGAAAGGTCAAAAATAGCCAGATCCAAGAAAAGCTATACCAAGAAAAATAGTAAAAGTAACTCCTGGTGAAGGACTACCGTCCCTAATACAGTTTGGATGGAATGTGCAGATGGGCTTTGGTGTGTGATAAGTAACCCCAGCACCTGCAGCTGGAGGCATGAAGATCAGGAATTCAGTCTTATTCAGCCACACCACAAGTTTAAGACAGTCTGGACCCTAAGAGACCCTGTCTAAAAATAAAATTAAAAACTGGAGGCTAGAAAGATGGCTCAGCAGTTGAGAGCACTGGCTGCTCTTTCAGAGGAGCCAGGTTCAATACTCATTACCCACATAGTAGCTCACAACTCCCTGTAACTCCAGTTCCAGAGGATCTGCCATCCTCACACAGGCATACACTAATGCACATAACGAAATTTTAAATTAAAAACAAAGTGAAAAGATGAACACTTGATCTATAATTGGGGGTACTGTTTGCTGTTCTGTAAAGCTCTGGAACCTTTGGGACGGTAGCCACACTAGTAAAATTAGTAGGGTAGGACTACTATGAGCTCTCAGCTCCCTGATGCTCCAGATCTGAAGAGCTTCCACCACACATGCCTGCCAACATCAGCTCTGCTGTGCCCTCCCTGACATGATGGACTGATCCAGGAGCTAAAATAAACTCATCCCTTGTTTCTGTTGAGCGTCATCACTATGACAATGGTAACTAACACAATCATTCAGATGTATCTCTATTTCACATCCATCAACTATCTAAACATTGCCAATCCTACTTTC
This sequence comes from Psammomys obesus, assembly GCF_907164565.1. Lineage (NCBI taxonomy): Eukaryota > Metazoa > Chordata > Mammalia > Rodentia > Muridae > Psammomys > Psammomys obesus. The sequence goes on from NW_026586463.1 coordinate 5,921,378, forward strand.
TGAATTTCAACTCCGTAGCTGCCTAATTGTCCCCTTTACCACTGCTTTCCTGAAGAGATTATCACACTCAACTACATTAACAATCTCAAACCAATTTCTTTCCTTTCAAACTGTTTCCTATCAGCCAATCATCCTCACTCAATCCTAAATGATCTTTCTATCCATATCACTGCAGTTTAAGATCAGAAAAAATTCATCATATTCCCCAAAATATTAATACAAGTAAAATGATAGTCGCCTTTATACAAATATCATTGTTTTCATAATCAGATGTAATTATGTTTAGTACTTACATCATAAAATAGCTTTCTATCAGCAGCCAGGCGTTTAGATGCTAGTGTCTTGGTAACATGATAGAAGGTAAGGAGTGCTCTGTGCTGTCGAAGATCATCCTGAACTTTAACCGACTCTACAAGAGTGGGAATCAGTTCAGGCCATTGTCTAGGACAATCTAATCGAGCAACTTTTGCAATCAGCACTGCAATCTGAGTTGCAATCTAGAGAGAAAAAAAGAAATCATCAGAAATATTTACAAAACCAAGGCAAGGGATAAAAAAAATATACTCATGTTTTAAAATTACCTCTTAGGGATTAACTATGTTTAATAAATATTATTAAAATTATACCAAACTACTTAGGTCCTCAAAGAAAAGCCCATAGACACTAAGATCTATAAAATTTTTTTTCTAATTACATATCAGTATGACTCTTTATTTTTGTTTTTAATCTTGGGTTTTTTTGGTGGGGCTAGGAGACCTCACACATAACTCAGAACAGCCTCAAATTCACAACCTGCCTCAGCCTCTAGAGTGCTGAGATTATAGGTGTCACTAGGCCCAGCAGGTTAAGATTTGTTTATGTAATTTTTGCCAAAATAATATCAAAATAGAGTTAACAAAAAAACAGATATGAGCAGGACAATGGTGGCACACGCCTTTAATCCCAGCACTCGGGAGGCAAAGGCAGGCTGATCTCTGTGAGTTCTAAGACAGCCTCGTCTACAAAGTGAGTCCAGGACAGTCACAGCTCTGTTACACAAAGAAACCAAAACCCCGTCTTGAAAACATAAAAAAATTTAAAAAAGTATAGAAAATCTATATCCCTATGTAATTACTAGACACTCAAGAAAAAGATATTTCACTCTTCTCACTAAAAGGTTTTTTTTTGGTATGAAAACAGTCATTGTTCATTTCCAAAAATTGTTATTTATACTAAGTATAGTTTATTTTTAAATCCACTAATCATTTTACAGGTTTTAATTCTGAATATAATTCAGTCCTCTGAGGTTTTCAACTGTAGAAGTATAAGCATGTTCTTTGTCTGAAAGTTTAAGCAGCAATGCCTGAACAACAGGAATGAGCACCAGGTACTAGATACTGAAGGACAAATATACCATGTTTTATCTTCAATCATTCAAACCCTTCCACCAACACCTCCCCAACACTCCCCCACCCCCCAGTAAATAGTTCCATCCTCCCTTATTCTCATCTTCTTTGCAGGGAATCATAAAGAGATCAATTAACGGGTCAAGATAAAACTACATCTGAAATACTGCTAGATGCAGTATTCAGAATTTTTATATCAAATATAATAAATAGTATTACTATAGAAATAAAAAGTTTAAACCAGTGAACAATATTTAATTTATTCTTAGAAGAAAATTTCACAATAAGAGAAAGAAAATATCAAACTATATGATCTATGCTTTATTTGCTACAGTGTACTAAGAATTGAAAATGTGATGAATAAAGAAATAGGGGGAAAAATCTAAAGCTATTTCTGTGGTCTTCAAAATAAAAAAGAAGTTAACTACATTATTAATGTTAATTTTGGTGTCTAAACATGTTTTAGGCATTTAACAATCAGGTATTCTTTTTCCTGTTTAGAAAAAAATATATTAATTAAGAGTTAAGACTACAATAAATAAGTGTGGTGGCACATGCCTGTAATCCCAACACTTGGGAAGCTGAAGCAGGATGACTATAAGCAGAAGCCAGCCTAGGATACAGATGAGAACCTGTTTCAAATGAACTAACCCCTTACCAACAGCCCCACCCAAAAAAACAAAACACCTTTTAAGAAACAGAGAAAGGGCAATCATTTTACATTTCCTTTAAATACTGTCCTAAAAACTTAAAAACCGTTAAAAAGTATAAACTATACTTCAAAGTGATATGGATCTTAAGTCATTAATTACCAAATCTAACTATAATCTTAACAACTACAACTGACTCTCAAAATCTAAAAACCAGCAGAGAGAGAAGCTGGGTGTAAGCAGCACAAACAGAAGCAATGAGCTAAGGGACTTTTAAACTCTTGGGGGCAGAGGGAGAGACACTGAGACATAATCTAACATAGCTCAGGATGGTCTCCAACTTGCCCTGTATGAGGTGAATTCCTGCTCCTCCTGCCTTTACCTTCCAAATGCTAGGAATCCAGGTGTGCAGCACCATCCACAGCTAGGATGTTACTTTAATGACAAAACAAAATTTGTCTGGTGGCACATGCCTTTAATCCCAGAACTCTAGGAGGCAGAGGCCGAGGCCAACCTGGTCTTTCTGGTCTAGATAAAGAGACCTTGCCTGTGGATGGATGGAGAGAGAGAGAGAGAGAGAGAGAGAGAGAGAGAGAGAGATAAAGATAGACAGACAGACAAGAGGGTGAGAATGATCTCAGCTTTCATTTTATTTTGTTACTGACCTGGTTTATTGGTTCATTAAAGTTGGTGATAAGCCCTGCACGCAATGTTGATTTTTCCTCTTCTGAGAGAGCACTATAAAAAAAGTAAAATTATTATGCAAGAGAATGCCACACAGTGAATGAGAAAATAACTGCTATGAATTTTAACAATAAAACACCTTTAAACACATGACTGGCTAGCTTTAAAAAGAATCACTACCATTATTTAAACGCTGGCACACATCAAGTGAGAAACCTAAAGCTCCTTCACAAATGAATAAACAAAAAGTAAAATATAGTAAACTACAGTAAAAAGAAAAAGATAAATCCAGAGTAATAATCAGTATGTCCATGCTCACCCTTACCAATGTAAAAACAGTTATCTACAAAAAAAGAAATTAATAGATACAGACTCTGGCTTCTTTCATAAACTCTTTTTATAAAATATACACACAGGAACTAGAGAGATGACTCAGTGGATAAAAGCACTGGCTGCTTTTCCAGACAACCAGGTTCAATTCCCAGAACCCACACAATAGCTACTAAGGCATCTGTATCCAGCTGCATGAGATGTGAAACCTTCTCGTCTCTGCTGGCACCACACACACACGGTATATGCAGGTAGGCAAAACACCCATACGTATAAAATAAGAAATAAAAATTTAAATTTACAGGTAAAAAGAATCAAAGAATATCTATTAGAAAACTTTTTTAAAATCAATTTAAATGATGGTGAGATCAGTCAACAGGAAACGGCACTTGCAACCAAACTTGAGGACATACTCACATGGTAAAAGAAAAAAGCTATCCCAAATTGTCCTCTGATCTCCACATGCATACCATGGCATTCATGTACCAGCACGTAAGGGTATATACACACACAGAGAAAATAAGTACATAATTAAATGTAAACAACAACAAAAGCCTATAAAAGCAAGTTGGCTGGGTATCATGGTGAACACCCTTAGTCCTACCACTCTGTAGGAATTTCTGAATTTGAAGCTAGCCTGATCTACATAATAAGTTTCAGGCGAGCGAAAGCTATATAGTGAGACACAGCCTTTAAATAAAAATTAATTACTTAATTAGCTAATTAATTAACTTTAAAAATCAGCTTATAATAAAACAATAATAAAAATCTTCAGTACACTCAAAGAAAGAGACTACAGAGCTACTATAGTCCTTATATATGTTGAATTTTAAACTGGTTCACAATTTTAGCTTTTTTTATTTATGCTCATCTGTTTTGAGACTAGGTCTTTTTTTTAATTGACTAATTTACTTATTCACTTTATATCCTGATCGTAGACCAGCCTCTCCTCCTGGTCCCACCCTCTATTCCTCTTCCTCCATCTCTCCTCCCCTACTCCTCAGAAAAGGAGACCCCCACTAACCTACCCCAGCACAGCAAGTCCCACGAGGACTTAGTACATCTTCTTCTCCTATCGCCTATCGAGGCAGCCCCACCAGGGTTAACTGATCGAAAAGCAGGCAACAAAGTCCATGCCAAAGACAGGCTCCCCTTACTAGAGAGCCCACATGAAGACCAAACTGCCTATTGGCTACATCTGAGCAGGGAGCCGAGGTCCAGTCCATGCATGGTCCTTGGTTGGTGCTTCAGTCTCCACAGGCTCCCCTGAGCCAATGTTAGTTGGCTCTGTTGCTCTTCTTGCAGAGCTCCTGTCACCTCTGGGTCCTTCTATTCTTCCCCCAACTCTTCCACAAGACTCCCTGCATTCTACCCAGTGTTTGGCTTTGAGTCTTGGCATCTGTTTCCATCAACTGCCGGGCGGAGCCTCTCAGAGGGCAGCTATGCTAGGCTTCCAGAAGCAAGCACAGCGGTGTCCTTAATAGTTCCAGGGATTGGCTCTCTCCCATAGGATGGGTCTCAGGTTAGGCCAGGCATTGGTCAGGCATTCCCTCAAACTCTGCTCTATCTTTACCCCTGCACATCTTGTAGGCAGGGTAGATTTTAGGTCCAAGTTTTTGTGGGTTGGTTGGTGTTCCTCTCCCTCCACTAGGAGTCCTGTCTAGTTAGAGGGTGGCCTCTTCAGTCTCCATTACTCCTGATACTAGGAGTCTCATCTAGAGTCAGCTCCATTGAGAATAGGTCTTATTATGTGGCCCAAACTGTCCTCATACTCAAAATTTTCCTGCCTTAGTCTCCCAAGTGTTGTAACAAATGTGTACTATCACCATGCCTGGCTTTTGTATTATCTATTTTTAAATTAAATTTTAATCTTCATTTTAATATTTCCCATTCTGCTGTGACAGTGTACCTAGTATAAGACAAATTATTCCAAAAAGATTAACCACAACAAATTTATATATATTTATAAATACATAAATATGTGTGTGTGTGTGTGTGTGTGTGTGTGTGCGCGCGCGCGCGCGTGTGTGTGCGTGTGTAAAACCTAAAAAAAATTGGGGGCCAACAAGATGCCTCTGTGGGTAAAAGAGTAGTAATGCCTGACAATGAATTTCATTCCTCAGAACTCACAGAAAGGTGGCAGGAGAGAATAACTCCACAGCACTGTCCTCTGATCTCCACACGCAGGCCACAGTATATTCATACCCACACATCAGGCATATACACACACACTAGTAAACAAAACATAAATAAAATAACTTTTAAAAGCAAGGCATACATTATGACCTAAATTGTATCTCACAAAAATAAAATGTTTAAGTCCTATAACCCAAGTATCTTTATGTACAACTTTACTTGGAAATACTATAGTCTTTGTAGATTTACTCACATTAAGGCAAAAATCATTCTGCATTGATGGACTCTATTCTGATACTGGACTGTTATTTTTCCTTTTTGTTGTTCTGTTTCTGTTTTTCACAGGGTCTTGACTTATAGGCTAGGCTGACCTGAAACTTGCTATGAGGCCTAGAAGGCCTTGAACATAAATCCTATGCCAGTCTCCCAAGTGCTAGGATTACAAAATCTACACCTCTATGCCTGGACTGCTGTTCTTGTAAGAAAATTGTAGACAAAGTAACAGAAGACTTGATGTAGGTCGTGTAACAATAGGAACAAAGATAAGAATCATTTAACCACATACCACAAAACACTTAAGATTGTTGGCTACAACCAGAAACTAGAAAGTATCAAAGACTAATCGTTTGGGCCTTCAAAGGGAACATACTTGCTCATTTTTTATTTCTAGCTACTTAATCTGTAAGAGAATAAATTTAGGTTATCTAAAGTTTATGGTATGGCAGCCTGAGGAAGCTAACAACCCCAAAACAAAAACAGGCAGCCAGGTCAAAGGATCTAGCAAGAAAGGACTGAACTGTGATGAAGCAACATATCTTCCCTTTGATACCCAGCCAGGAAACCAAAAATCAAGCTGAAAGCAGCAGCCAAGAGACTAAGGTGCGAAAGAGAGATTTCAGCAGGCCTTGCAGCATCAGAGAGGCAAAAAACTCAAGGTCGACAGAAAGCAGCATCTCAGTAGACACACCTTCAAACAATAAACTGAAAAGCAAAACAACAACCAAGACAAGGTTAAAGTCATATTCTGTCTGCTCACCTAAATTCTTTCTCCTGAAAGAAAACAGAACTTAAAGCCTCTCCAACTATAATTATACTATGTTAGAATCCAACCAAAACTTACCATGCATGCCCCAAAAAGTAAAGAAAAAGTGACTAAATCCAAAACACAAACAAGCACTACAGTCACTAAAACCACACTTAAAATTGTTTTTTTAAGCACATACAGGATGGAGAATTTCACTGGACAATTTAGAATGTTTTTGTTTTTCTGGTTGTTGTTGGCAATACTGGACTTGCTTTGTAGACCAGTCTAGCCTCAAACTCACAGAGATCCGCCTTCTTCTGCCTCTCTGAGTGCTGGGATTACAGGTGTGCACCAAAGCAAGCGGCTCATAAGTATCAAAGAAAAATCCTAAACCCCAAAATCCACCCAAGTCAGTGGAAATATGCAGACTGAAATATAGTAAGAAAAACAGGTAGTTCTGATTGAGCATGTACTGATTACAACTAAGAATCAGAAACAGGAGGACAGTGAGGGTAAGATCAATCTGGTTTACATATAAGACCCTGCCTCAGATAAAGGATGGATGGATGGATGGATGGATGGATGGATGGATGGATGGATGGAACTGAAGGTAGCTACTTCAGGCAGATCAAAGAGGAAAGTGACACGGAAGGAATAAAAACTGAAAGTTAAATTCAAATAAATAATGTTGATTAAAATATCACACTTGAGTTGAAATATATATAATTATGGGCTAGTGGGAGAGTTCAATGGGTAGAGGCATATGTCACTAAACAAGACAGCCTGAGCTCAAATCCTGGAACTCATATGGTAAAAGAGAACCAATTCCAAGTTGTCATCTGACCTCCATACATGCGCCATAGAATATGCTCCAACTCAAACACACACACACACACACACACACACACACACACACACACATACACACACACACACACAGAGCTATTTGCTACTTATGAAAAAAAAAAAAAAAAACTGGCCAGACACAGTGGTGCACGCCTATAATCCCAGTACTCTGGGAGGCAGAGGCAAGCGGACCTCTGTGAGGTTAAGGCCATCTGGTCTACAAAGCAAGTCCAGAACCGCCAAGCCTACAGAGAAAAACCCTGTCTCAAAAAAAAAAAAAAAAAGTAAATGAAACAAAGTAACAATGAAAAAGACATAATATTAATATATATAAACACCAACCATAGAAATAACATGCAGATACTATCCATAATGTAGCTGCTGTGGCTCTATCATTATCAGACAAACTAGACATCAGGTTCAAACTCATTACTAATGATAAAGAAGGAAATTTTCATAATACAACAACCCTGAGTTTTTATGAACCTGGAGGAAGGTTCAAGTGTGTTTTCAAATATTGATTTTAGTACCTTGAGATCTGGTTAGCACCCTGCCAGAGCACTGTTATGAATGTTGAATTATCCCCTGTAACCATGTGATGATAAGGAATGCTGCCCAATTATCCTTGGATGGCTAAATAAAGATGCTGAAGCCTATGACTGGGCAGTAAAGAAGGTGGAGTTTTAGGTTCCCCGGCTTGGGTTAGAGAGGAGTGGGGAGAAAACAAAAGAGGAAGCAGGGAGAGGAAGTGGTTACCTTAAGAGAAAGGTGTTACCTTAAGGTAGGATGGCAATGAGGTGCTTTTAAGGACAGACTGATGGAGCTGAAGCCGCCCAGGAGTCATCAGATCAGCAAGTGATTGGCTTTATGTGGGTTTTAAAGGTACTAGGATTAGAACAGATCTGAATCTGCCCAGCATAGTGCTTACAGCTTAATATAAACCATAGCGTCTCTGTGTCAGTCATGGGGAACTAGCAGGTTAAAGAAAACTGCTGTTGTAATAATTTCCTGCTAATTAATATAGAAAGAATAATTTATCATTCTACAAACCTATGACAGCTTCAATAAACAGAAAGCAAAGTCTGCAGAAAAGAATAGGCAAGTACATGATATCTGGAGAATGGCAAACTTTTCAGAAAATAGCGGAAAAAGTCAGTAGACACAAAAGTCTTAAACAAATCGTAAATAATTGACATACACAAAACACTAGAATCCCCAACTGCAAATACTCAGTTTTCAAATGCTTCTAAGTCATTAATGATCCATCTTACAGTATTTTGATAAATAAGAAGACACTTCTGAAAATCAATAGATAAAAAAAAATTACTAAAAATCTCCATGTTTCCAAAATAGACAAAATGTTGCTAACTAACCTACAGTCTCAAAAGCAGTTCCAGTTGGCAGCTCTGTTACTGCCATGCCTGCTCTGCTCCTTGTGGTACACTAAATAAGCTTTCTCAGAAACAGAGCTCAAAGAAAACAGAAAACACTCTATTTATTTAATTTCAGAAGGGGCCTCACTCTGCAGATCCAGCTGACCTAGACTTCACTATGTAACCCAGGCTGGCCTCAAACTCACAGCAATCCTGCCTCAGCCTCAGTGTTGGAAGTACAGGCACAAGTCACACCCTATTTAAAATGTTAAGGAGGGGCTAGGGTTTAGCTCAGGGGACAAACACAAGGTCAGTATTCATGAGGGCTCTGGGTTCACCTCCCACCAATCAACCAATCAAATAATGAATGAATGAAAATGAAAAAAAAAAAAACTATTTCAAGGTTTGATTACATGAAAAGTCTTAGTGCTCTAAATTTCCACATAGGCTAATGTCATGTTCAAAATACTTCAGAAAACAGTTTCAGATTTCAGGTTATTTCTTTCAGATTTCTGGATATTTGTATATTCATAAAATATCTTCAAGATGCAACCAAGCCCAACAGAACACACATTCATGTTTCATGCACACCCAATACATGTGTTCCCTGCCGGCCATTACATTTAATGTAAGTATTGAATGGTTGTGATAAAATCTGCCACCTACTCATTCTCTTTTAGATACAGTGCTGAATGTTGGTGTTATGTACAAAGATGCCTGTTATAGATTTAAATAGAGAGTATTTGTACAGCAGTTACACAATAACTGAAATTCCATAACATAAGGTTAGTTTGTGGAATTTCCTTCTTGTGATATGGCAGCCATCAAAAATTTCAGATTTTGGAGCATCTTGGATTTTAGATATTTGGATTAAGAAAGTTCTGTTTACTATTTAAAAATCAACTTATCTAAGATTTCATCTCAAGCTGGTAAAAGAACATTAAGATCCAAAAAACAGGAAGTACATCAAATCTTATTAAAAAAAAAAAAAAAAAAAAAAAAAAAGCACTAACTAAAAGACAAAAAAAGGCTAGTGGCAGCAAACAGGAATCACAAAGCAGGTCTGTCTACAAAGTCCACGATACAGCCAGAGTGGCAAGTATCCACAAGCTTAGCACTTGGAAGGAGTTTGACAGTAACCCACAGTTTCATAAAAACTTTAAAACATTTTAACATGTGAACTTAAATTTCAAAGATTTTTAAAATAGAAAAGGGGAAAAAAGTTTGATGTATAAAAAGGTACCAGTGTACTGCAATGGGGGAAAGAATGTGTGTTATTATACCTACGCACTATGTCTCTTCAAAAAATCTACAGTTATTATTAGATTAATTCAGGCTATATCTCAAATAGAAACTGATAGTATCTAACTATGACCCAGTTAAACTAAATGATATATGAAAATAATATATAAGCTTAAGTTAGTTGAAAATAATGGTCAGAATAAGAATTATATAAAACTAACAGTAAAAATATAAACTTTTAAGTGCTTCAAATCTGCAGATAAAATCAATTACTAATCTGCCTTCCTTGCTTTCTTTGTAAGTGCATTCATTTTCATGGCCACTTTTATCTCAATACACTAGAAGACAATTTGACTATTTAATTTCTTCCTTAACTATTTGAATTTAGACTAGATTAAAGTAAAATTTGGCCAAGCACAGTTAACACATAATACAAGAATTCAAGAGGCACAAGAGTTCCAGACCAGCTTGTTGTATGCAGCATGTTCTAGGCTAGCCACAACTCTATAGCAAAACCCTTCTCAAAATGCAAACCAAAAAGACATGATTTCTCACCATTAATTTCTTCATTTCTCACCCAAATCATCAATTATTCCTAAAATAAAAAGGGCTACTTCATATTTCAGTACAGCTTAAAAATACTCCAGTCCCTTCAAGGGCAGGCTTTACAGGCACTCTGAAATACTCAGAATAAAACTATTTAAGTTACTTATAAAAATGAAAACCTGCAGAGCTTTAGTGCCATCTACTGGAGAACACAGCCTATGTTATTTTTTTAGCGAAATTCATTTTCTAACAAAATTCCAGGCATGTCTGCACTGCCTATTCATAAACTACATAATGTGTTAATCAAGTCTTAAAATGAATCTGCTCACATTACGGCTACATTAGTTAAAACTGAATCTAAGGAAACTGCAAACATATGCTATCTTCCTTTCCAGAGGAGATGGAAGACACAGAAATGAAGATTCATTGAATGCAGACACAGTATAGGATTTCCTTTTCAAAATCAAAACATTGTACTTCTGTAAGAGGATTTGGCCACTCGGCTTGATCCTAAGAACCTGAAAGCTGAGACAGGCAGGCAGAAACACACACATACATACATGCACACATGTGTCATGGGAGGATACAAACTCACATAAAAACACTGATAGAGTTACTGAACTATACAAACACATTTATTTCTTCAGTAATTAACACTCTTTTTTGGAATTTTTTTCTTTAATGTATCAAATACTTTGCAAACTTCCCTGTCATCCTTACACAAAGATCATGCTCACTTCTCTGCTGTCCCAACTGTAGTACTTGTGCAAATAAACACTAGACACATTGTTTTGCATACATAGGCAGTCTCACTCTTCCTGCATTTGGAATGGATTTCATTTGGGACTGGGGAACTTACTGAGGTGCTACACGTCTCCAGTAACGATCAATTCCATGTTTAAAATACAGCACAGCAAGCCATCTTACATTTATATCAAGGGTGTGGTTCGTAAAAATATTCTGTGAATAAAAAAAAAACAGTATTAGAATGAGCACGTAACCATTTAAAGATATAACTAATCAAGGAGCAAAATAAACTATCTTTAACCACTACATCTGAAGATGTTAACAGAAACATCTGAGGTTATTGAAATTAGTTGGTCTCTAAATTTAGATGATAAAGAATAAGATTTTGTACTGAGTCTGAACTTTCCTCCAGGATGTCAGTGCTGTGTTATATTTTGCTGTTACCCATATGTTTTAATTATTAGACTGAGTACTCTGTCTTGTATAGGGCTGTAATCAGCTCCCACCATGTGTCTAGCTCATAACAGTTCAATTTGCTCAATAAATATATGAATGGAAAAAAATAAAGATATAACTAACATACCAAAATATAGCATGGATTTGTCTGCCTTTTTATTTTTAAATGTGAGTCTCTACTAATGCACATCTGTGTGTGCATGTTCACTGCATGAATGGTTTCATATAGAAGCCATATTTCATCTCAGAAATGCCACCTACCTCCTTCTGAGACAGGGTTTCTCACTGGCCTAGAACTCACCAATCAGGCCAGACTGGCATGCCTACGACCATCCTGTCTCTGGCTCCACCAGTTGTGTTCTCATGTTTGTGAGGCAAACACTTCAACTTTACCAAGCAGCCCTATGTGTTAGACTTTTGAGAAAATATCTCATGTATGTCAGGCTGACCTCAAACTTGCTATATAGCCAATAATGACCTTGAACTTCATGCTTCCACCAGGTGCTGGAATCACAGGTATGTACCACCATACCCAGTTTATAAGATGTTGAGGATCAAACCGAGGCTTTCATGCATGCAAGGCTAGCCCTCTAGCCACTAACCTACAACCTCAGCCCAAGATTTTTTATTTATTTTGTTTAAACTTCATCACTACATATATCATATTGATGTTTTCTTAAAATATATGCTTCTGCAAGGTACAATAAGAACGCAGGCACACTTAGCCCGGTGTTGCGTGTAACCAACCCTACACTCAGAGTGTTGAGGCAGGTGGACCTCAAGTTCCAGGTCAGCCTGGGAAACATAGTGAGAACTGGCCAGCTCACTCAAAACACACAGCATACTTTTCAATAGCATTTTGCTAGTTTAACCAAAAGATAAATATGCAAAGATTCGTTATAGTATTTTTCAAGTACGTTTGAAATTTTCCTTGATAAAAAACAAGTAAGTAAACATAGAGAGAGACCTAAAATAAATACCTTCTAAATTTAAAAAAAAAAATAAAAATAAAAAAGTACCCAGGCATGGTGGGACACACATTATCATCCCAGCATTTAGGAGGCAGAGGCAAGAGATGGCAGCAAATTCAAAGCCAGTACCTTCCAGTCTAGCCAAGAATATACAACATGATCTTGTTTCAAAGAATGAAAGAAAGAAGGAAGAAAGAAAGAGAGGGAGGAAGGAAAGAAAGAGAGGAAGGAAGGAAGGAAGGAAGGAAGGAAGGAAGGAAGGAAGGAAGGAAGGAAGGAAGGAAGGAA
>NW_026586463.1:5934065-5967087 GCF_907164565.1 Psammomys obesus
GAAGGAAGGAAGGAAGGAAGGAAGGAAGGAAGGAAGGAAGGAAGGAAAGAAAGAGAAGGAAGAAAGAAAGAAAGAAAAGGAAGAAAGGTGGATGAGTAGTAGATAGGTACATAAATGCCCCTACAGCACAGATTTAAAGACCTCAAGAAGTCAAAGTCCCTGAGTTGTTAATATATGTTTGAAATTGTGATGGTTAAATCTTGAAGATCAGCCTGACCTAGGACAAAAGCTTCTGGGCACATATGTGAGGCATATGTCTTAATTAGGATGGCCTCTGGTCATGCCTGTGATGTATTATTTTGATTTGGCTAACTGAATTAATAAGATCTGCTCTAAATGTAGGGGTCCCATTTCTGAGCAAATGTCCTGGATGACAGAACCAGGAGAAAAGGTAGCTCAGCATACCCATTCACTGCATTCTGATTCCTGTCTTGGACTCAGTGTGACCAGCTGTTTCAGGTTCCTGCTGTTTCAGGTTCCTGCTACCGTGCCTTCCCAGCTATGATGGGCTGTGTCTTGAACTGCAGCTGAACCACAATAAACTTTTCCTTCCATAAACTGCTTTTGTTAGAGCATTTTATCACAGCACTAGCAAGAGTAACTAATGTAAGAAAAAAATAAATCATTCCACAGTAACAAGTCACTTACCAAGACAATCATGCTGATGGGGCTAGAGAAAGGGTTCAGCAGTTAAGAACACTAGTTTCTCTTCCAGAGCACCTGGATGCAGTCCCTAGAATCCAAATGGATTCTGTAATTCCCACTCCAGGGGGATCTGACCCCCTCTTCTGGCCTCCATGGGCACTGCACGCATGTGCACACATATGCACACACGCAGGCACCCACTCATAAAATTTATAAGCCAATATCCAATCATGCTTACAAATGAGTCTGGTGGCAGTTTGTTTGTTTGTTTGACAGGGTCTCACTATGTAGTCTGGCCTGAAGTCACTATGTAAACCAGGATGCCTTCAAACCCACACAGATCCACCTGCTTCTATCCCAAGTGCTAAGGTTAAAAGCACCATGCCTGGCACAAGAGCAGTTTTAAGCGATATAAAGTGAGATGTTAAATGAACAATTTATGTTAATGCAATCAAGCCACACTGTTACTGTTTTGTAACAGTTTTGTTTTGATGGTGGTCAAGTATAAAAACAACTATGCAAGTTAAACCATGCAAGATTATCTTAGTACCCAATGGGGAAATTTCCATCGACCCATAAGTTTTAAAAACGTTAGTCCAACTTGGCTCAGTGGTGCAGAATACTTGTGAATCTTGCAGAGGGCCTGGATTTAATTCCTCACACCCATATCAGGTTGTTCACAATGGTCAATAATTCCAGGAGGATCCAATGTCCTCTTCTGGTCTCTGTGAGCACCAAACACACACACAGTGCACATACATGCATGCAGGCAAACACTAGTTCACATAAAACAAGTTTAAAAAAGGATCTTAGGCGGCTGGAGATGGCTCAGTGGTTAAGAGCACTGACAGCTCTTTCAGCGGACCAGAGCTCAATTCCCAGCACCCACATGGCAGCTCACAACTGTCTGTAATTCCTGTTCCAAGGAAGCTGACACCCTCACTCAGACATACATGCAGTCAAAAGACCAATGTACATAAAATAAAAATAAATACACTAAAAAAAAAAAGATCTTAGTCCAATCGGGCATAGTGGTGCTTGTCTTCAGTTATAGCACTTAGGAGGCAAAGGCAGGTAGATCTTTGTGATTTCCAGAGCAACCTTGTTGATACAACAAGTTCCAGGCCGACCAGTACTACATAGTAAGAATCATCTCCAGGATAAAATAAAATAAAACATTTATAATGGTAACCCAGTACCGCTACTCACTCTCCTTTTAACCCCCAACCCCTCATCTCCTCAGTATCAGTGTTGGTATTTAGGCTACACTTTTTTATTTTTTGGTTTTTCAAGACACAATTTCTCTGTGTAGCCTTGGCATTCCTGGTACTTTCTCTGTAGATCAGGCTGGCTTTGAACTCACAGAGATCCACCGGCCTCTGCCTCTGAGTGCTACAATTAAAGACATGTGCCGCCATGCCCAGCTGCCTAGGCTAGACTTTAACTGGCTATGTAGATCAACTTGCCTCAAACTTAAAATCCTCTTGCCTCATTGCATCAGCCTCCTGAGTGCCTGGATTAGGAAGCCACTATGCCCTGCATCAGAAACTGTTTTATCCTCAATATTCAAAAGGCTGAAGCAAGAAGAATTCAAAAGTAGCTTGTCCTAGGAAGCAAACTGCCTAGGCTACAAAATAAAACTTTTTTTTTTTTTTTAAGTTTGAGCTGGGGATGTAACTCAGCAGGGAAAATGCTCATCTCTATTCACAAAACTCCAGGTTCAATCTCCAGCACCTTATAATCTGAGCATGGTGGAGGCATGCTTGTAACCCCAATACTTGGGAAGTGGAGGCAGGAGAATAAGAAATTCAAAATCATCCTTGGTTATACTGCATGTTGAAGCCAGCCTGTGATAAATGAGACCTGTCTCCAAATGTATTTATTTATCTATTTATATATTTGTGTGACTCTATATTTACTGTGTATTTATTTGTGTATGACTATTATTTATTGTGCATGACTCTCTAAAGCAGTAGTTTTCAACCTGTCAGTCAAGACTCCTTTAGGCATCACATATTAGATATTTACATTATAATTCATAATAACAGCAAAATTGTTATGAAGTAGGCAGGAAAATAATCTTATTGTTGGGGTCACCACAACAAAACTGTATTACTGGGTCACAGCATTAAGAAGAGGGCGAACCACTGATCTAGAGCGATTCATCACAGCAGCACAAGACATGAAAATAGCATTTTATACAAATGTGTATATATACAGGCTAGTGTGGTAGTATATGCCTATAAGCCCAACATTGGGGAGCTAAGACAGGAGAATCACTGAATTTTAAGTCAGCACCCGCTATACAACAAGACACTGTTTCAATCGTCTCCCAGAAAGACTCTACACATACAAACATAGACAAGTAGATATCGTTGTATTGGTGGCCAGTCTGGTTTACATACGAAGGGTCAGGCAAACCTGGGCTACACAGTGAGACCTGTCTCAACAAAAACAATGTTTTAAAGTGAAATATATGACACAAAGAGAGATCAGTTCAATGACGAGTACTTGCCTAACATGCACCAGATCCTAGATTTGTTCTCCATCAATGGGGAGTAAAAGAAAATGAAAAACTGAAAACTACTGAGCATGGTATTTGTAAGCTGATGCTGAACAAACTGAAGTACACTCACTGAGAAAAGAATAAGTAGGGCATTAATGTATACTCCGATCATCTCGTTGTCAGTACTGGTAGTAAAACTGAAAGGTCATCACGGTCTGACACCTCCTCAAGAAACACTGGGAATATGTCCTGTCCAGGGTTTTATACAGAATGAATGCTTAGACAATAAAAGCAAGAAAGTCATTAATCAACCTGAAGAAATAGAGCCAAAAAAAGAAGTGAGTTCCTCTACTAAAGCTATAATTAAACCAGGTGGTGGCGGCCTTTATTCCCAACACTCAGAGGCAGAGGCAGCCAGATCTCTGTAGTTCGAGGACAGCCTGGTGTACAGGAGCAAGTTCCAGGACAACCCAGGGCTACATATAGAAACCCTATCTCAAAAACAAAACAAAACAAAACGTTTTAATTAAATTACAATAAAAGAAAATATCTAAAATGTTGATACATCAACAAATACTTGTGACATACCCTCATGAACCTTACATTACTATGATGATAATGGCAGCCAAATATTTGCATCAGCTTCACCAAACTACAAGTAAGTCTCCATACTCAAAATAAGAATATTAATAATAAACCCTATTAAAATAATGTCTCACTTTATTAAAAATAAACTATTTCAGTAACTACTTACCAGCAATACGGAGTAGAAACCTGGCTGTGTCTCCCACTGTTTCAACTGCTCCTCGGCTGGCTTTAAAACAGCAGTATCCTGACTGGTGGCCTGTGTTAAGACCTGAAGAACTACAGAGCTGGCACTATTGAGATCCATGGAAGCCTGCAATGATAAGTTAGCACACCTAAATCATACACATTGTAAAAAATACAAAAATGGACAGTAACAGAACAGAAGAAAAATCTGAAGGGTTCAAAAAGCACTTTTACTTGTTCACTTAGATTCTGACTTCTACTTTTCTATGTACTAGCTAAGCCATTACTGCGACTTCCCATAATTCCAATTACTTTTACTTAAATCAATATATTTCACTGGGCAGTGATGAAACACACCTTTAACCCCAGCTCTTCGGAGGCAGAGGCAGGAGGATATCTCTGAGTTTGAGGCCAGTCTGGTCTACAAAGTGAGTCCAGGACAGCCAAGGCTACACAGAAGAACCCTGTCTTGAAAATAAACAAACAAAAAAGAAATTGATATTTCTAAGGAAGACTGCCTTTTATTGTTTCATAAATAAATTCCAAATTCTGATTAAATGCCATTTCCTAGAAAGTAGAAGCAACTGAGATCCTCCTACCTCAGCCTCCCTAGTGTTCTCAAAATCATTTTAAAAATAAAATCCAAATGCAAAACATAGGAAGTGAACACAGAGAGATGCATTCTCAATGATATTTGAAAGATAAAATGAGTTAATTGCAATCCTTGCGTAGGACTTTCTCTAAAGAAAGGAGGAGTAGGAGACTCTTATTACGTATTAAATGACTGTACCTTCCCTAATTCATATGCTGGAATCTAATGCCTAATCTCTTGGTGTTTGGATCTGAGAAATTAGGTCAGTAGTAGACCATCAGGAAGGATCCCTCAGGCATAGCGCAAATGTCATATAAACATACAGCAAGTCTGCAAACAGCAAGATGGCCCTTATCAGTACCTAACTACGCCAGCACCATGAGTTCAAGGCCAGCCTAGGGTATGTAATAAGACCCTGTCTCAAACTAAAAGCAAGAGGTCAGAGGTTTACCACCAAGCCTGATTTTATGATGGCCTGCATTCAATTCCCATACGTGTGTGTATGTGTGTGTGTGTGTGTGTGTGTGTGTGTGTGTGTAAAACAATAAAAACAAAAAAAAAAAATAGTCCATGAATTTGAAAGAGAACAAGGAAGAGAACGAAGGAGGGTGGAAAAGAAAGGGGAAAATGATATGATTATATTAAAATCTCAAAAAAATTTAAAAAATAATTTTTAGAAAGAAAGCAAGCAACCCAGCCATGGAGCTAGAGAAAGGTTCAGCAGTTAAGAGCACCTTTTGTTCTCACAGAAGACCCAAGTTTGGACCCAGCACTGGTATCAGGCAGTTTATAACCACCTGTAACTCCAGGTGGAGGATCACATTCCCTCCACGGATGGACAGATGGATGGACACATACATACACTCTCAGAGCACACATAAAACAGAAAAAGAGACCCATTAAAAATTAAAGCAGAAAAGTTACCATATTAGAAAGCTTAAAAAAAGGGACAGTTCATTAACTAAAATGAACACTTATTTATTTATTTATGGGACAGTTTATTAACTAAAAAGAACATTCATTCATTCATCCATTCATTTATTTTGGGCAGGGTCTTACTATGTATCTCTGACTGTCCTGGAACTTACTATGTGGACCAGGCTGGCCTAGAACTCACAGACATCCACCTGCTTCTGCCTCTCCAGTGCTGGAATTAAAGGTATGAGATACCAGCCCACCAAAAAAAGGAAGGAAGGAAGGAAGGAAGGCAGGAAGGCAGGAAGGCAGGAAGGAAGGAAGGAAGGAAGGAAGGAAGGAAGGAAGGAAGGAAGGAAGGGAAAGAGAGAGAGAGAGAGAAAGAAAGAAAGAAAGAAAGAAAGAAAGAAAGAAAGAAAGAAAGAAAGAAAGAAAGAAAGAAAGAAAACTTAATACTAGTACAAGGCATGTTAGTACAAACCTGCAATTCCAACACTCTGGAGACTGAAGCAGGAGGGTTATGAACTGAAGGCCAGCTAGGGCTACATAGCCAGATCTTGGAAGAAAGAGAGGAAAAAGGGGGGGATGAAAGAAGGAGAAAGAACGACCACTTGAGGAAAGAAGACAAAATAGAGCCGATTCTAGCAAAGATGCTAAATTCCCTAGATGAGTTACCACACTACTCCGTCTTCTCAAGTGTTGCTAAGGGACAGCGCTCCTAAGGTTGCTGTCCCAGCAAACGCTACCTTCTGCGGAAATCTCCAGCTGCACTAGACAGTACAGCTCTACTTCATGCTGAACTACCTTCTACACACTCCTATTACTACATCTACTGCTTTGCCTTTAACTGCAGCTTCTCTAACAAACCACGAACTACTTAAAGTTAAGAAATGTACATTCTCCGTTCGCATACACCACCGATCTCATCACAGTATAAAGGTATGCTCACCTTCCAGGAGATAGCAGTGCTTACGCTGTGTTGGGCCTGCCTATATCAATGCGTACTAAGAAAGAAAATTAAAAATCTGACATGTTAGTATGTATAGACTGTAACAGTAAAGCCTCTGGATTTGAATTTAATGGCCATGGAACAGGGACTTAAATATGTTCAACATGTATCCTAGAAACTAGAGGAATGAAAAATAGTGTTAGGATGATTTGTTTGTTACAGAAGTGTGGTCCAAAGATTCACAGAGCTGTTTTGCATCTGTAACCCACAAAGATTCTGGGCAGCTGCCACCTCAGTCTCTTCTCTGTATTACCATTTTTGGTTTAAATACACTAGATTTTTTTAAGCTGTTAAATGAATAAAATCTTTGGCCAAATATGGACACACCTGAAATCCCAGTGCTCAGAAGACACAAGATGATCACTTCCTGTGCCAGGCCGCCAAGGTCTATGTAGTAAGTTCCAGACTACCCAAGGCTACATAGTAAAACAGTATCTCAAAATAGAAACAACAACAAAGAGTAATCAATCAATTTTTTAATAAGTCCCGATCTCTACTATAGTTGTGTAAGGCCACAAAAAGCAGCCAAGCCTCTCCCTTTTCAACCCTCCTCAGCCTAACCTTCCCAGAATATTGTATTTCTGACATCAATTCCTGTTAAGTCCACATACATTCACAGTCTTTAACAACCTCTACTGACCATGTACCACTCTTAAAAAAATATGGTACAGAACCTGTGCATTCAATCCTACAAAGGAAAAAGACAAGCTAAAATATACTGTTACGGAGGAAGTCCTAGCAATTTACCCTCCAGCAAGCTTGGCAGAGGCCTCCTCACAGGGGAAGAAAACAGCATAGTCTTGAAAGCTGAGGAGGAGTTCTCAAGATGAGTGCATGCTGTGAGTATATAACACAGATATATCCCAGGCACAACAAGATCTCAATTTATTTTAATACAATTATTTCTGAAGAATTATAGCTTAGCATGACAGAACATAAGGCAAGGACAGGGATTTATAGAAAATTAAACCTATCTGCACCTTGATCTGTGAACTGCCAGACTTCAGAACTATTCAAAAATGTTTCTAGTGTAACCTACCTAGTCTGTAGGTAATATAGCAAGAATGCCTTTAAAGAGTGAGAAGGGAACGTAACAAGTTACTAGCCTCTGCGGGACACAGGAAAACACTACTAGGAACATACAAAATTACGAGGGTCTATATCTAATATTTAAGAAACATTCATTGTTGGGAGTGACCTGTCTGCAAGATATACTAGTGAAGAGTCAAAGATTATGGAAGTAACCAAGCACTTCTTGATGGATTTAATGCCACTATAACTGACACTGCTAAGGGGACCAAGAACCTGAAAGGAGATAGGTCATGGGCTAGGAGAAATCTATTACTATTGTTAAAGGGACATAATAAAATGACTAACAGCATACTGTTATACCCATAGATCAGTGCCTCACTCAGCCTCCTTAAGAGAAGCTTTTTCTTGCAGTAGGTAAGACTCAACACAGAGATCTACAAGTGTACAATGTTCAGAGAGTGAGATTTTGGCACACTCTGTCCTAAATAGGACGTTTTCATCAAACTCCTCTCCTCAAAGCTCTGGAGTCTATGGAGAAGAGGAGACAGAAAGACTGTTAAGAGGCAGAAGTGATGGATGACTCTAAGAAAATAGTGTCTCAGACAACAGAACTTTTGCACATATGAACTCACAGAGACTGGTAGCATACATAAGAAATGCACAGCTTCAAGCCAGACCAGGTCCTAGTACTGAGAGGGGGAACTGGACAGGAGGTCCCATCCCTAAGCAAGAAGCTGTCTGCAACTGACACCTACTGGCAGAGGGAAAACTACCTTTCCCCAGTGGAGTGCCACTGGGTATAACAACCAAATTCCAAGGCAGGCATAACACAAAACAAACTCAACAGTATTGGCTTTTTCTTTTGGGGTGTGGGGGTTTTACTGGGTTTTGCCTATTTGTTTTGATTTTTGTGGGGTTTTTTTCTGTCTGTTAGTTTGGGGTAGGTTCTTCTGTTTTGTTTGGGGGGGGGTTGTTTTTTTGTTTCTATTTTGGGGTTTCATCGTGTAGCCTTGGCTGTCCTCGAACTCACTGTAGACTAGGCTGGCCTCAAAGTTATAGAGCTTCACCTGCCTCTGCTTCCCAGGTATTGGGATTAAAGGCGGACATCACCACGCCCAGCTGGTGTTTTCCTTCTTTTAGAGAGAGAGAGAAAAAATGCATGAAGCTGGGTGGGTAGGGACATGGGAAAAATAAAGGAGGGACTGGAGGAGGGGAAATATTAAAATATATGTCATGAAAAAAATTCAATTAAAAAATAAACAAATGTTTGTTGTTGGGCTGGAAAGATGGCTCAGCAGTTAAGATCAGAATACCTGAGTCTGATTCCCAGCACCCACACAGATGACTCATAACTATCTGTAACTCCAGTTCCAGGAGATCTAACACCCTCTGTGGGCCTTGCCGTCAGGCACACACATGGTTCACGGACATATATGTAGGCAAAACATCCATACAAATAAAAATAAATAGTTTTCTTTAAAAAAAAAATGCATTGTTAAATCCGTAGCTGTCATTCACGCATGTTTTGGGACAGTTTTGACAGTGCTGAACAAATAGGGAAATACTGCCATGAAAAGCAGTAGGATGAAACAGAGTCAGATGTGAATAGATATGTACAATCTTATAAAGTAACCATATCTGAACCCATTTCTTTGACCAGATAAATCAGAATAAGCAAAAAAAACTTCAAATTAAAATAAATAATGGGCTTTTATGCGCGCACGCGCACACCTACATGCATTCCAACGTTCACTGACCAAAGCAGTACAGCTCAAGCTTTACTTAGCATTTCTGTAATCTGGATATCTTATTAAAATGCAGGTTCTGCATAGGTATTAAAGAAAAACACTATTGCTAGGAATGGAAGACATCCCTATGAAACAGTGATCGGGAAGGCCCAAGACTCCCAAAGCAACACAGGCAAACTGTACCTGCTGTTGGTCACTTCCTAGAACTAAAATGTAAGGCCATACTGCTAAAGAATATAGGCCTCACTTGCAAGATACAGAGAAATCAAGCTAGAATTGGACTGGACTTCCTTCCTGCTGGCTAGCCCTCATAGTACTAGAAAGAGTTGCACTGGCTGCTGGGGAAGAATTGTCATCAACAGTCTTATTCAGTTGTGAGCCCTGTGCTCCAGAACACTAACAGGAGAGGTAAGAAGAGCCCACTAGTACATTAGTGTAAGTCTGTTATGGGAACAACCAGCTCTGACTGAATTTAATGCCCACTCCAAAGGAGGAAACTCACATTTGGTACTGTAAAGCCAGTCAAATGCCCATGGCTGGAGAGGTCGCAGGCTATAAAAGGGAAGCTACTGATGTTGTTTTCCAAAATGGACACGATGTACTCTAAAAACTGCTTCTAAATAACTACATGCTGCTATCTGCTTTGGTCAGAGAGGCTTTTTGCAATGGTCAGCAACGACAACAGAGACTCATAACTGATCAAAGTACTGAGTTTAAGTTATTGCTGAATGCCCAGTCATAAAAGTGACATCTACAAAACTATTCCAAGGCTCAGAGAACAACATGAAAGAAGAAGCAAAAAGAATGTAGGAGTCAAAAGAAGCCAGGATAAGGGTGGGTCAAATGCCAACTATTGCACCCTTGAACTCACAGCAGTTGTGTCTACCTGCACAAAACTAATTAATTTGAGGAGCAGTGATACTCAGTAGGTAGGACTACTCTACAAGCATGAAGACCTGAGTTCAAATCCCCAGCACCTATGTACAAAAGCGGAGCACAAGTACATGTGCCTAGACCCACAACATGGGGTAAGAGGCAAAACCAGGATGATCATGAGAGCTTGGTTGGCCATTCAGCCAGCCTTGCTTAAATGGAAGTCAAGATGCCCAAGCCTCCACATGCAAGCAATACCACGCATACGCATACACACACACACACACACACACACACACCCCTGATCACAAGAGTGGGGCTATCAACACCCTGGCATGGAAGAGGAGAGGCTCATAAGCTCCCTCCTTGACAATTTACAGGCAATTAATGGTTGATGGGGGAGGCAGGAGAGTGGTACAGCTACTGGTAAGGTACCCATGCAAGTGTAAACAATTCTTCACCCACACCAATGTTCCTGTAAACGACCCTGATGAATCTCATAGAGAAAAGAGACAGAAAGAAATAGAAGGGGGCTGGCTGGAACAGGAAGGGGATTAGTGGAAGGGGCACAAAAAGGTAATCCAGTGAATATGATCAAAATAAATACATGAAAATGCCATAATGAAACCTATCATTGTGTTTAATACATGCAAACAAAAACATGTTTTAAAAGTACCTCAATACATAGATGCTACTTCAGTAACTTTTCAGTTAGGCCTGAAGTGGCTATTTTTACCAAATTCCCAGATGATAAACCACATTTTGAGGAGCAAGAATGTAAAACACTAACAAAACCTATGCTCTACAAAGCTTGTAATTGTAAGCTTATTGGTAGTCAGTCTCATCTTTAGAAAATCAAACAAGATGTGCTTCCCTTGCAGAAGCACACCTGCAAAAGATGTGATCAGCCACTGTGTAACACACCCTGAAATTAGCTGCCTATGCCCATAATACGCACAAAGTCAAAGAAAGGAATGGGGCTGGGGGAGCAGAAGGCAAGGGTAAAGTGCTTGCAACACATGTGAAAGTCTGTGGGTTCTATCTCAAGCGACTCCAAAATAAAACAAACGACAAAAATGAGGAAATAGCTTAATGATAAAACGTGCATGGCTATGGGTTCAATCCCAACACTGCAAAATAAAATAAAGATAAAGGAAATTAAAATTACCGACAGGAATACCAAATTAAGCCCAATGGGGCAGCACATACCCAGCACTGGGTAGAGAAAGGTAGACAGATCTCTGTGAGTTTAAAGCTAGCATGGTCTACACATGGAGTTCCATAGCACCCAAAGCTACATAGTGAAAGCCTGTCTTAAAAATAATAATGATAATAATAATAAATTGTGAGAAGATCAAATATACACTTTATGCCCATGCAACACAGAAGTCAAGAGCCAACTAATCGGGACTGCTTGGCAGTTAAGAGCACTTGCTGCTCTTCCAGAGGAAGTTTGGTTTCCAGATGCATGTCAGGTGGCTCACAGCAGCCTGTAATTTCACTACCAGAAGATCCAATACTGTCTTCTAACTGTGGCAGCAGCAGCACACAGAGCATAAACAAACACACACAGACAAGAGTGCACATGAAGATTCTTTAAAATCTAAAAAAAAAAACCCAACTAAGCAAACGTTACCTATCCCTAAATATGAAATTTTTATTCTGGAGAAACATCTTCAGTATATTTTGAAGCCAAAAATTACAAGCATTATTCTGCCTTCTAGTTTAGTTCTGAATGTAAATATATTCATAGTATCACAAAAGTCTAAAGTTTTGTTTAATTACCGAATAATTTTTGCACACTGCTTTAGAACCTCCAATCATATTACAACCAAATCCTCTGAGAATTCTCTTTTGGCTTTAAGAAGTGTAATCAAGGCAAAGAACACCCTTCTGCCCTATAGCTATAACACACATCCACACAATACTGCCATAATTAAACTGTTGGCACCAACCCCTGTGCTAGCTACCATCAAGAAACGAAAAAAGTCTACAAAAAGGAAGAAATTTTCTAATTTTACCAAAATTTTCCTCTGTGTGAAGCAATGATACAGGCAAAGCTATCAAGCCATGAGTATTTCATATAAATGAAGTCATTTTGCCCTTAACAAAGTGGAGAAATTTGAAATGTTGTGGAAATAGAAGAGAGGAATCCCTATCCACAGGGGGAAGCGGGGGAGGGGGGCTTAAAAAAGCATGGTTGCAAACTGCTCTTCCTTGCTTCCTTCTAAATAGCAAGCAAATCTTAAAGGCGCTATGGCATACAACAGAGCTCCTTTAATATGTGGCGAAGAGTGGTGTGCCAATTACAACCTTGGCACCAGGAGCCAAATCACCAGTCTTTGCTATTTACGCAAATCCCTTTGCTGTACGATTCTCTCGTTCACCACGCAGTAAGAGAATTAGGGGGGAAAGAGCAAATGCTATCTATGGGCCTCGAAATAATTTTGCTGAATCACAAAATATTCCCAAATGTAAAGCTGCCGGAGTCGCTGAGCTTGAGCACTGGCGGCCATAACTCAGGATGAATCTCCTCTCAGAAAAAAAAGAAGAAAAAAAAAATGTTTAAGTCCTTCACTTTTTCCTTAGAGAGAAGGAAAGGTCTAACGTTTACAGCTTTCGCAGCAAGGTCGCGCGTGCATTGAACACCCTCCACCGGACCAGTGAGAGAATCACATTCTCCTGCACAGTGCAGCCCCGAGCCTCCAAGGACAAACACACGCCCCCACCCCACCCCCAGGCCGGCGACAAGGGACACAATGGGGACCCTCGGCTTCGCTCAACCTGTCACGCAGACCCTGCCACGCCGCACCGTAGACCCAGCACCGTCAGGCTTCCCAAAGCCCGGGAGCCCGCGACGCTCGGGGCTACTCCAGGGCCGCAAGGACCCCGCCGCCTCGGCGCACACCTCAGCTGGACCCGCGTACCGCCCACGGCGCGGGGTCTCGCTGCCCAGCCCACTCCTCCCCGCCGGCCGCGCGGCTCGCGATCGGGCCTCACCCTGTGGTCCTGTCCGGAACAGCCCGGCCCGCCCCTTTCCACTTGTCCACACGAAGCGGCGTTGCTGGCTTCCGCGCCCCACGCTGCTAATCCACACGCTGCCGCCTACTGATGCCGAAAACGGCTTCTAGGAACGCGCCATGTTGCCGTGTCGCCGCTCCAGACGCCGCAGGCGCGCTAAAATGACGTCACGAGCTCCCAGCGCGCAAGGGAGAGGCCGGGGAAGGAGGCGATAGGAGAGCGGAGGGACGGGGAGGGAGGAGCTGGGGTTCGAACCCAAGGGCGCGCGGCGGCCAGCGCAGCAGTGTGCGCTTGCGTGGTACGCGGAGCCGCGCGCAGGCATTAGGGGACCTGTAACTGTGGAAACCGTATGACCCGGGAAAATCGATTGTCTCCTGCGCCCAGTCAGGCGTAAATCAAAACCATTTCATCTTCACTGTTCTAGTTCGTTGGTGTGTCATGGCAGGGGAGGGGTAGCAAGAGAATCCCATTAACGAACCCTGCCATCATGGGTATTTTTTTCAAGCTTGGACGAGGTTTTTGTTTGTTTAGTGTTGTTTTGTCGGCAGGGGATTGAGACAGGGTCTCGTCTCACAAGTCCAGGCTGCTGTCAGACTCTTTTTGTAGCTGAGGATGACCATCAAATCTTGACTCCTCCACTTCCCAACTGTTAGGGTTACATGCGTATAGTCTCCCCAAAGCGACGTTTTGGTTCCTGAAGTGGGTGAGAGCTCTCTACGCCACAGCAGAGTTTTCACAGTATCAAGCGTGAAAAGATTTCAGAAGACCAATGCTGCCTACCTCTGCTAGCTAAAGTTTTCTTGTCTTTAAAAAGAGAGCTTGTGAGGAAAATTAACTGTGTTCATAAATATTGATAAACATTTAAGGTGTGCACAATACGGTCTCAAGATCTTTGGGTTACATGAACCATTTTAGGACGTTCCAGTGAGGTAGATGCACTATAATGTCCATTTTAAAGAAGAAACTGGAACACAGAGAAATTAACTTGCCTAAAGTTCAATGGCTAGTAAATGGCTAGCAATGAGGTTGGAAGTAAGAAGGAAAAGAGGAAGGAAGGAAGGAAGGAAGGAAGGAAGGAAGGAAGGAAGGAAGGAAACAGCTCTTCATTATATGGAAGTCCCTCACTTGAAGCCTTTCTTTTTTTGTAATTCAGTAAAAAGATAAAATTCCCTCAGTGGCCAACAGGGAGGAATGATTAAATCAAAACACATATAAAACGAAATGCAAAACTGATCTTTTAAGTTATATTGAAGGGCATTTGTTGGCATGTTAATAAATTTTCAGTGTGTTCTGAAAATAAGTTACCAAAATATATGTTCAGGAATGGCCCATATTTGGAGATTTAAAAATGCTGAAACTGGCTTGCCAGTTGTTGGATGGTACTGTGGCTATGCCTCATTTTCTATTTGCTTAGTTATAGCTTCTAGTTTCATAGAAATATTACACACCTCAAATTTTAGTGTGCATAGAATTATGTGAGATCTTATTAAAATACAGAGCCTGGATGCTGGAGAACTGGCTCAGCGGCTGAGAACACACACCGATCTTACAGAGGACCTGGGTTCACTTCCCAGAATTCACGTGGTGGCTCAGAAACACCTGTAAATCAGTTCCAGAAGTTCCAGTGCCCTTTTCTGAACTCTGCTGGCACCAAACATACACCTGATGCAAATGCGTATGTGCAGGCAAACATATGCAATCTTTTGCAAAACAATCTTTTAAAACAATTTAAGTTTTCTTTAAAAATAAAATTCCCGCCTTAGCTGATGAGAAGATACTTGGCCTCTGATGACTGAGTTTGATGCCGAGGTCACACACAGTGGGATGGAAAGAGACAACCAACTCCCAGTAGTTGTTCTCTGACTTCTGCATAAGCTAACAGTTAATTTAAACAATGCAATGCAGATCCTGATTACCTTTTTTCACACAGGGTCTCATATGAGCCAAGTGGGCAACTGTCTAGGTAGCCCAGGGTAATCTTGAATTTCTGAAACTCTTGCTTCCACCTCCCAGATTTTGCAATGCCCACTTTACATTGTGCTGCGGATCAAACACAGGGCTTTTATACTCTAGGAAAGCTCCCAACAACCGAGTAACAGCCCCAGGATCCTCATTAATTCGGTTGATCTAAAATTTCTCATTCCAGTTGGTGCCGTGCTGCCAGCCTATAGATAACGTGTTCAGTAGCAGAGCTACAAGCAATATTTAATGTGGTAAGAAAAGAATAGCTACTTTTTAAAAAGAAGAAATGGTTTTGAAAAATAGAACTAGTCTCCTTGGAGTAAGAGTCTCCTGTAAATCTGAGGAAATGTTTAATTTTGAAAAAAAAAATGACCTATGTAATTTATGTCTACAATACTAGGATCCCAAGTAAGGGCACATTCAGAAGTCCTAATTTTAATTAAGTACTGAATGGAAGGCCTAGATGAATATTATTGACAAAATAAATATTAACAGCTAGAGAAGTAATCTCAATCTACAGTGCTTCATTATTATATTTTCATATTCAAGATTTTTAGAGAAAAGGATAAATACTAGAATTAACTTTTCATTGAGTATCGTCAGGATATATTTGAAATCTTTTTTTTTTTTTTTCACTTTATCAGGTGGGTGGAGGGTGGGTTGTTAGGGATAAAACACAGGGACTTCAATATGCCAGACAAGTACTCTAACCACTAAACCATATCCCCAGTGTATATTTGAAAGTCTTAATACAAATTCAGTGGTTTTCACATATAGTCAAGAACTACAAAGAGAATGCAGAAATCTGATGATGAAAATGCTAGATTACAGAAACAGTGGGTGGGGCTGGAGAGATGGCTCAGAGGTTAAGAGCACTGGCTGTTCTTCCCTACGAAGGTCCTGAGTTCAATTCCCAGCAACCACATGGTGGCTCATAGCCATCTATAATGAGAACTGGTGACCTCTTCTGGCCTGTAGGCGCACACACACACGCTGAATACTGTATAAATAATAAATAAATAAATCTTAAAGAAAAGAAAAGAAACAGTGGGTACTGGAGAAATGGCTCAGAGGTTAAGAGCGCTTGTTGCTCTTACAGAAGTCCTGGGTTCAATTCCCCACATCCATATGGTGGTTCACAACCATCCCCTTCCCATTCCAGGAGATCCAGTGCTGCCTTCTGATCTGTAAGAGTACCAGTCCAGCAATCACTTGGTGCACAGACATGCATGCAAGCAAAACACTCACATGCATAAAATAATTATGAAGAAATTATTTTTAATTAAAGACACATTGGTTTTTTTCACCACATACACACACACACACACACACACACACACACACACACGTTTTTAACACCAGTCATATGTGGTAGCCCATGTTAGTAATCCCAGCACTCAGGAGGCCAAGGCAAGAAGATTGTGAGTTTGAGGCCAACTTGGCTTTCATAATGATGTCTTGGCCAGCTTTGTCCATATACTAAGAACTTGGAGCCAGAGAGGGGAAAGGCCAGGTAGTGCACATCTGTAATCGCAGCACATGGGATTTGGAAGCTCAAGGATCAGGAGGTTAAGGACAAGTTCAGTTACATAACAGTTTGGGGGTAGCCAGGGCTACATGAATCCCTCTCTAAGAAAAACAAAAACAACAATACATAAAAATCAGCTCAACAATCTAAGAACTCAGGAGGATGAAACAGGAGGATAGAGAATGGGCTTCACGGTGTATTCCAGGTCTGCCAGGACTACAAGATGAGACTCTGCCTCAAAAAGTGAACAAATAAACAGCCAAACTTTTAAGAACAAGAATTTAAAAATTATGCTTTTCTAAAAAGCCTTAAAGAGTCTGAGAAAGCACTGTGGTTAGAGTGCTTGCTTGTTATTCACAAAGTACTGGATTTGATTCTTAACACTACAAAAATGATTAACTCTGCAAAGGAGTTTTGGTTTTGGTTTCGGGTTAGTTTTTGTTTTTTCTTGGCTGGGTTGTTGTTTTGAGACAGGGTTTCTCTGTGTATCCCTGCCTGTCCGGGAACTTGCTCTGTTGTCCAAACTGGCCTCAGAGGTTCACCTGCCTCTGCTTCCCAATTCCTGATATTAAAGGTGTGCACCACCATTGCCGGGTATACAGAACAGTTTTCATTTTCTAGGATCTACTAGAATTATGATGCTTATGCTGACTTGATTAAGAAACATCTCAAGGATTAGTACAGCATACTTGTGGATATGTCTGCAAGGGTGTTGATCTATTGCCTGACTCAAAATTTGAAGATAGGGGTCTAGTTAGAGAAGGGGAATTCCTAGGAGTGTATATTTGAAGAGTGTATCTTGTTCCTGGCTATTCCCTACTACTACTTTTTGCTTCCTGGATGCCATGAGGTATCCAGGTCCTCTGTCATGACCTTCGTCAATGTGCCTTGCTACCAGCCTCAAGCAATAAAGCCAGCTGTCCCTGGATCAAAATCTCTGAAACCTGAAACTGGACACACTAAATCTGTTAGAAGAAAAAGTGGGGAAGAGCCTTGAACTCATTGGCACAGGAGACAACTTCCTGAACAGAACACCGACAGCACAGGCTTTAAGATCAATAATCAATAAATGGGACCTCGTGAAACTGAAAAGCAAAGGACACTTTCATCAGAACAAAACACCAGGCTACAGACTGGGAAAGGATCATCACCAACCCTATATCTGACAGAAGGCTAATATCCAGAATATATAAAGAACTTAAGTTAAACACCAAAAAAAAACAAGTAATCCAATTAAAAAATGGGGTACAGAGCTAAACAGAGAATTCTCAATTGAGGAATACCAAATGGCAGAGAAACACTTAAAGAAATGCTCAACAACCTTAGTCATCAGGGAAATGCAAATCAAAACAACCCTGAGATTTCACTTTACACCCATCAGAATGACAAAGATCAAAAACTCAAATGACAACACATGCTGGAGAGGTTGTGGAGAAAAGGGAACCCTCCTCCATTGCAGTGGGAATGTAAACTTGTACAACCACTTTAGAAATCAATCTGGCCCTTTCTCAGACAATTAGGAACAGTGCTACCTGAAGATCCAGCTATACCACTCCTAGGCATATATCCAAAAGATGCTCAAGTATACAACAAGGACATTTGCTCAAGCATGTTCATAGCAGCTTTATTCATAATAGCCAAAATCTGGAAACAACCCAGATGTCCCTCCACTAAGCAATGGATACAGAAATTTTGGTACATTTCCACAATGGAATATGACTCAGCAATTAAAAACAGAGAAATCATGAAATTTGCAGGCAGATGGTGGGAACTAGAGATCATCCTGAGTGAGGTATCCCAGAAGCAGAAAGACACATATGGAATATACTCACTTATAAGTGGATATTAGGCATGTAATATAGGATAAACCTAAAATATGTACACCTAAAGAAGCTAAGCAAGAAGGAGGACCCTGGCTAAGATGACCAATCCTCATTCAGAAATGTAATGTTATGGTACATATTAAATAAAGATGATTAGGCATACAACATATCTTCTATATGAAAGAGGTTTATGAGGTGGAGATGGAGGAAGAGAGGAAGAGAAGGGAGAGCAGGACATAATGGGGAGAAAGAGAGAGGGAGGGAAAGAGAGAGGGGAGTTGCCCTGATAGAGAAAGGGGAGAAGGCCAAGAGGCCAAGAGAGAAGAGGCCAGGAACAAGAGAGACCAAGAGAGGAACCACATGGCCAGCTGTTCCCTTTAAGGGGGAAGGTAACCACACTCTCCAGGTGTGGCCACCTGGCCAGCAACACCATGACATCATAAGTTGTTAAGCAACACAGGAGTAGGTTTAGTTCCAAAATCCTAACATTCCTCCCTTTTTCTATAATTAAAAATTGAGGAACTTGGGCTGCTTCTCATGTAAGGTAAGTTAAAGTATATAAATTTAGGTTCATTGGAAGCAGCTCTTGGTTGTCATGCAAGGGGTTAAGAGAGAGAGAAGAAATAATAGCAACAAAATGGCCAGATTACACGGTCAAGAGGAGGAAGGGAAGCCTCTGCCCTGGAAAATGTAGGGTAGAAGGTTGTCAGTAGAGAGTTGCCAGCCATGCAAGGCAGCAGGTAGGGCCTAGGGAATGCTGGGAGAACCTGGAGCTGCTTGTCCTGGTCCTGAACCACACCATTTCAGCCTTTTGTTAATAATAAGTGAATAACAGGTATAGATTCTCTTCTGGCTACTTCCTGCTGACACTGGGGGTGCTGTAGGGAGGTCAAAAGGCTGAAATGCTGGCCAAATCCAGGAAGAACAGGCTGCTTTGATGCTGTCCAGGGTCTGTGAGTACATCCATGCTGGGAGGGAAAGTGCAGGTCCAGCTTGATGGAAGTCTGTCCAGTCAGAGTTAAACACTTGTGGTAGTTGCTTTGGTGCTGTTGTGGATGTAGGAAAGATCTGTGTCTGGCAGGAGACTGAAACATATATATATATATATATATATATATATATATATATATATATGTATATGCAGAAGATAAAGTTAAGTAGGTTATGGGAAAAATCCTTTAGGTATACATTGAAAACTTTTGGGAAAGCAAACAGAGGTGGAAGGTTTGGATCAAAGAGACTTACTTGAACATGGGAACTCCCCTTTACCTGGGGGAGACCGTCATTTACCCAGTCACTGGCAGTAATTAAAAAGGCTTTGCTCTGGATCTGTCATTGAGGAGAGGTTTGGTTACAGAAGTGTGTAAACTTAGAGGCCATAGTGCTAGCAGGTACTAGGTATAGAAACCTGAAATTCTCCAGAAGATGTCCCAGAGGTGAATCTGGAGGAATGGGAGTCTGGGCATTTCTCATTGGGAGGCAGAGGCATCCCAAAGGCAAGATATGACTCAGTAGAGATAGTCCTACCTGGTCCAATAGCTCATCAGCTTTTGGCCAGAGACCAAGAGCACAGTCCACATAGCACCAGGATATTCCTTTGGGAGGGAGGGGCAGGGGCGGGAGAGTGGGGGGTGGAGAACGGACTGTGCTCCTAAGAAGCTCTCTCAAGGTGAAAGAAGCCCTAAGTGGAGGTCCAGCAAAGAGGGTCAACTGTAGTCAATGAAGACCGTGGTTGGGGGTTCCTCTGCCTCAAAGGGTATTGGGAAGTTGCCGGACTCTCAACTGTCAATCTTCCCTTACCCAGAGAAACATTTATGCTGACCAACGAGGGGAACTCACCAATTCAGCTGGTGTTGAATGCCGCAGATAGTGATCTGGTTGCCAGAAAATGGAGGTCACGGGTGGATTTGGAACAAAATAGGTTTCCAGCAGCCCCGGTGGGGGTGCTGGCAACCACGACGCGGTGTGACAGCTGGAGGTACCTATTCCTGGCCCAATGCACCAATGATAGAATTGCACAGAAGAGTTACACGGTAGGTTCACAAATCATGCCACAGGACTGGTTCCACGTGGGAGGTTTATTGGGGGAAGTGGAAGGGGTCGCAGAGACCATCTCTGGACAAAGCAGAAAAGGTGGGGGGGGGGCTTTGAGTTCTCTTATAAGGTGACCCAGAGCATGCGCAAGTAGTTTCTGGTGGTCAGCGGGTGGTCTTGCAGGTAGCCTCACAGATGCTGGATAACCAGTTTGTTGGGTTTTTTAGGGCTAGCAGTAGAGATGCCTGCTTAAGGATCGCAACAAGAAAGGCAAACAGGATAGACATTGGAAGAGGGAGAAAACAGGGAACAGGACAGCAGCCTACCACAGAGGGCATCTGAAAGACTCTACCAAGCAATGTGTCAAAGGAGATGCTGAGACTCATAGCCAAACTTTGGGCAGAGTGCAGGGAATCTTATGATAGAAGGAAGAGATAGAAAGACCTGGAGGAGGCAGGAGCTCCACAAGGAGAGCAACAGAATCGAAAAATCTGGGCCCAGAGGTATTTTCTGAGATTGATACTCCAACCAAGGACCATGCATGGAGATAACCTAGAATCCTTGTACAGATGTAGCCAATGGCAGTTCAGTGTCCAAGTGGGTTTCCTAGTAATGGGAACAGGGACTGTCTCTGACTTGAACTCAGTGGTTGGCTCTTTCATCTCCTCCCCTGATGGAGGGTGTAGCCTTGCCAGGCCACAGAGGAAGATAATGCAGCCAGTCCTGATGAGACCTGATAGGCTAGGGTCAGAGGGAAGGGGAAGAGGACCTCCCCCATCAGTGAACTTGGGGAGGGGAATCGGAGGAAAAGAGGGAGGGAGAGTAGGACTGGGAGGGGACGAGGGAGGGGGCAACAGCTGGAATACAAAGTGAATAAAATGTAATTAATAAAAATAAACAAATTTAAAAAAAGAAATCTGGGAAATGGAGAATGTTAACAGATTTAAGAGTGATAAACAAGGTGACTCAACCATTGGGCTCTTTACAGCCTGGAAAATCCCTTGCCGTCTTTATTTCCTAAAGGATGGTCTATTACAGTGATTGATTTAAAAGACTGCTTTTTTACTATCCCTTTACAAGAACAGGATAGAAAAAAATTTGCCTCCACAGTGCCTACTTTTAATAATGCTCAACCTGTTAAAAGGTAACAGTAGAAAGTTCTTTCACCAGGAATATTAAACAGCCTCATCTTGTGGCAATATTTTATACAACAACCATTAGAAATAATTCATAAAGTTTCCTCAATGTAAACTTTATCATGGTAGGGATGATATCTTACTGTCTAATTTAGATGTAGATACTTTTGAAAAATGTTTGATGAAGTAAAGAGAATTTTGCATTGCTGGGGATCATAAATTTCTCCTCAAAATATACAAGGAGGTGATTTTATCAATTACCTAGGATATTAGATAGGTTTACAGAAAATTTGACCACAGAAAGTACAAATCAGGAGAGATCAATTACAAAATCTTAATGATTTTCAGAAATTGTTGACAGATACTAACTGGCTACTACCCACAATTGGATTAATTATTCAACAGGTTAAGTGATTTATTTCAAACCTTACAAAGGATAAGGACTTAAGAAGTGCAAGAAAATTATCAGCAGAGGCTGAGAATTGGCTCTGATACCAAAGAAACTGCAGGATGCACATGTAGATCACTTGGATCCAAAGCTTGATTGTATTTTACTTATTTTGCCTTATTCTCATTCTACCATAGGAATTCTTATGGAGAGAAAAGGAAATATCTTAGAATAGATATTTTCAGCGCATAAACAGAGTCAAAAAATTAAAGACCTATATTAAAATGGTTTCTGAATTGATTCTGAAAGAGAAAATGAGACTTTGTCGATTAACAGGACTAGATTCAGCAGAAACTGTGATACTTTTTACTAATGCAGAAATTGCTTCATTGTGGCAATAAAAATTGGCAAAGAGCTTGCAATAATTTTTTGGGAAAGATTAGCAGGAAATATCCCCAAAGCAAGAGATTTTAGTTTATAAAAATAACTAATTTGATTTTCCTTCATATACTAAAAGGGACACCAATTTCTGGAAACTGTACATTCTATACTGATACAAATAAATCAGGAAAGGCAGGTTATAAGTCAAGAAAAATAAGTAAAATGGCTCAAAGCCCTGATGAACTGCTGTATGTCATTCTTATGGTATTATTATATTTTCTTAAATCTCTTAATATCGTTGCTGCCTCTCAATATGCAAAAAGTGTTGTTTTATATATCAAAACTTTTATGGAATTAAAAATTTACAAATTAAGTTAATTCAAAATTAACTTCATGATTTACTCAACTACAAAAAGTAATCAGAAATAGAAACCATTCATTATATATAACACATATCAGATTCCATATGAGTCTACCAGGCCCTCTAGCACAAAAATAGATGATGAAATTGGTCAGCTATTAATAGGAAATATGCTAGAAGACTCAGAATTTCATAAGAAACACCAAGTTAACAGCAAAAGTTTGAACAAAGATTTTTCTATCACTTAGCAACAAGCCAAGGAAATTATAAGGAAATGTCCTACTTGTTCTTTGTATAAACAAACTAACACCTGCAGGGAGTTACCCAAAAGGTACCCAAGGAAATGAAATTTGACAAATGGATGTGTTTAATTTTGCAGATTTTGGAAAATTAAAATATGCACACCATACCATTCTAGGTTTCAATGGGCAACTGCTTTAAGTTCAAAACAGGATGACTTCGTAATTACACACTTATTACAAGTTATGGCTATTATGGGAATACTTGTACAAATTAAGATTGATGGTGGTCCAGCATATATCTCTACATCTCTAATCTAATGAAGCAGGGTTTTTTTTGTGTGTGTATTACAACATAAAGTATATCACAGGCATACCAGACAATCCTACAGGTCAAGCAGCTAAAGAATGATCTAATCGTTCTTTAAAAGACATGCTTAGTAAACAGAAATAGATAACACCGTGCTTTATTATTTTTTAATTCTAGACAGTATAAAAGAAACTTTTATTTACCTGTTTCCATTGTTGCCTCGAAGGATTATTGCCTCTGTCTGCTAACCTAGGCCTAGTTCTGGAAACTTCTAGCCTCCATACCATCTAACCTAGGCCTACCTAGAATGTTTTCATCCTCTGAGAATTACTGCTTAATAAGCTCACCCTTAAGAATACGGGAAGATGCAGCCAAACAGCTTGTGGCCTTCAGAGAAGAAATAATTAAATCACTGAAAGAAATAAAAGAGACAGAATTGAAGGAACTAAAAGAAAAAGAGGAAAATACAAGCAGACAGGTGAAGGAAGTAAACAAAACAACTCAAGACCTGAAGATAGAACTAGAAAAATTAAAGAAAACACAAATGGAGGAAATCATGGAGAGGAAGAATTTAGGGAAGAAAACAGGAACTACAGAGGTAAGCATAACCAACAGAATACAAGAAATGGAAGAAAGAATCTCAGGTGTAGAAGATACAATGGAAGAAATCGATGTATCTGTCAAAGAAAATGTTAAATCCAAAAAATTCCTGACACAGACGGTCCAAGAAATCCAAGACAATATGAAAAGACAAAACCTAAGAATAATAGGAATAGAGGAAAAAGAAGACTCCCTTCTCCAAGGCCCAGAAAATATTTTCAACAAAATCATTGAAGAAAATTTCTCCAAGTTAAAGGAGAAGCCAATAAGGATACATGAGGCCTACAGAACACCCAACAAATTTGACCAGAAAAGAAAATCCTCCCGCCACATAATAATCAAAACAGTAAGTATACAGAACAAAGAAAAAATACTAAAAGCTGCAAGGGAAAAAGGCCAAGTAACATATAATGGCAAACCCATTAGAATCACACCTGACTTTTCAACAGAAACTATGAAAGCCAGAAGGGCCTGGACAGATATCATGCAGACCCTAAGAGAACACAGATGTCAGCCCAGGCTACTATACCCTGCAAAACTCTCAGTCCTCATAGGCAGAGAAAACAAGATATTCAATGACAAAAACAAATTTCAACAATACCTACACACAAATCTAGCATTACAGAAGACACTGGAAGGGAAAATACAACCCAAGAAAATTAGCTTCTATCAAGAAAACACAGGAAATAATTAGCCTTACTACAGTAAAACAAAAAGCAACCAAGCACACAACCTTATGAACACAGCCAACATCAAAATCAAAGGATCTAACAGCCACTGGTCATTAATCTCTCTCAACATCAATGGACTCAACTCTCCAGTAAAAAGACACAGATTAACAGAGTGGATACGTAAACAAGACTCAGCAATCTGTTGCATACAAGAAACACACCTAAGAAACAAAGATAGACATTACCTGAGGGTAAAAGGTTGGAAGACGACTTTCCAAGCAAATGGACCCAAGAAACAAGCAGGAGTAGCCATTCTAATATCTGATAAAATAGACTTTCAACCAAAATTAATAAAAAGAGATGGGGAAGGACACTTCATACTCATCAAGGAAAAATTCCACCAGGAAGATATCACAATCCTGAACATCTATGCCCCAAATACAAGAGCACCCACATTTGTAAAAGAAACATTGATAAAATTTAAACCACATATAGATCCCCACACATTAATAGTGGGAGACTTCAACACCCCACTCTCAACAAAGGACAGGTCAACAAAACAGAAATTAAACAAAGAAAAAATATCTCTGACAGAGGTCATGAATCAAATGGACCTCACAGACATTTACAGAACTTTACACCCAAACACAAAAGAATTTACCTTCTTCTCAGCACCTCATGGAACCTTCTCCAAAATAGACCATATAGTTGGTCACAAAGCGAGCCTCAACAGATACAAGAAGACTGAAATAATCCCTTGTATCCTGTCTGATCACCATGGAATAAAGCTAGACTTCAACAACAACAGAAATAGCAAAAAGCCTACACACACATGGAAACTGAACAATTTGTTACTAAATGACAGCTGGGTCAGGGAAGAAATAAAGAAAGAAATTAAAGTCTTCCTAGAACTCAATGAAAATGAAGACACAACATACCCAAACTTGTGGGATACAATGAAAGCAGTGCCAAGAGGAAAGTTCATAGCACTAAGTGCCTTCAAGAAGAAATTCGAGACAGCTCATTCAAGCAACTTAATGGCCCACTTAAAAACCCTAGAAAAAGAAGAAGCAGACACACCAAAAAGGAGTAGACGGCTGGAAATAATCAAACTCAGGGCTGAAATCAATCAATTAGAAACAAATAAAACAATTCAAAGAATCAATGAAACCAAGAGCTGCTTCTTTGAGAAAAATCAACAAGATCGACAAACCTTTAGCCAAGCTAACTAAAAGGCAGAGAGACACCACCCAAATCAACAAAATCAGAAATGAAAAGGGGGACATAACTACAGACACTGAGGAAATCCAAACAATCATTAGGACTTACTTCAAAAGTCTATATGCCACAAAATTTGAAAATCTAAATGAAATGGACAATTTTCTTGATCGATTTGACTTACCAAAGCTGAATCAGGACCAGGTAAATCAATTAAATAGGCCTACATCCCCCAAAGAAATAGAAGCAGTCATTAAAAGTCTCCCATCCAAAAACAGCCCAGCACCAGATGGCTTCAGCGCAGAATTCTATCATACCTTCAAAGAAGAGCTAACTCCAATTCTCTTCAAACTATTCCACAAAATAGAAACAGAAGGAACATTACCAAACTCATTCTATGAAGCCATAATCATCTTGGTACCTAAACCTCACAAAGACTCAACAAAGAGAGAATTTCAGGCCAATCTCCCTTATGAACATTGATGCAAAAATACTTAACAAAATACTTACAAACCGAATCCAAAAACACATCAAAGATATTATCCACTATGACCAAGTAGTCTTCATCCCAGGTATGCAGGGGTGGTTCAATATATGGAAATCCATCAATGTGATCCACCATATTAACAAACTGAAAGAAAAAAACCACATGATAATCTCCCTACATGCTGAAAAAGCATTTGACAAAATCCAACATCCATTCATGTTTAAAGTATTGGAGAGATCAGGGATACAAGGCACATATCTAAACATAGTAAAGGCGATATACAGCAAGCCTATAGCCAACATCAAACTGAATGGAGAGAAACTTAAAGCAATCCCACTGAAGTCAGGGACAAGACAAGGCTGCCCACTCTCTATATCTCTTCAACATAGTGCTGGAAGTCCTTGCTAGAGCAATAAGACAGTTGAAGGAGATCAAGGGGATACAGATGGGAAAGGAAGAAGTCAAATTATCACTATTTGCAGATGATATGATAGTATACATGAGTGACCCCAAAAACTCTACCAGGGAACTCCTACAGCTGATAAACACCTTCAGCAAAGTGGCCGGATACAAAATTAACTCAAAAAATTCAGTAGCACTCCTGTATACAAAAGACAAAAGGGCTGAGAAAGAAATTAGAGAAACAACACCATTCACAATAGCCACAAATGACATAAAGTACCTTGGTGTAACCCTAACCAAGCAAGTCAAAGACAAGTCAAGTCTCTGAAGAAAGAAATTAGAGGAAGATATGAGAAGATGGAAAGATCTCCCATGCTCATGGCTTGGCAGGATTAACATAGTCAAAATGGCCATCTTACCAAAAGCAATCTACAGATTTAATGCAATTCCCATCAAATTACCAACACAATTCTTTACAGACCTGGAAAGAAAAATTCTCAACTTCATATGGAATAACAAGAAACCCAGAATTGCTAAAACAATCCTCTACAATAAAAGATCTTCTGGAGGTATCTCCATCCCTAATCTCAAGCTGTACTATAGAGCAACAGTTATAAAAACTGCATGGTACTGGCATAGAAACAGAATGGTGGATCAATGGAATAGAACAGAAGACCCAGAAATAAACCCACACACTTACGGACACTTTTGACAAAGATGCCAAAACCATACAATGGAAAAAAAGATAGCATCTTCAACAAATGGTGCTGGTCCAACTGGATGTCTACATGTAGAAAAATGAAAATAGATCCATACTTATCACCCTGCACAAAACTGAAGTCCAAGTGGATCAAAAACCTCAACATAAAACCAGACACATTAAATCGGCTAGAAAAAAAAAAAAAAGTGGGGAATACCCTAACTCATTGGTACAGGAGAAAACTTCCTGAACAGAACACCAACAGCACAGGCTCTAAGAGCAACAATCAATAAATGGGACCTCATGAAATTGAAAAGCTTCTGTAAAGCAAAGGACACTGTCATCAAAACAAATCAACTGCCTACAGATTGGGAAAGAATCATCACCAACCCTTTATCTGACAGAGGACTCATATCCAATATATATAAAGAACTAAACAAGCTGAAAAGCAACAGACCAAGTAATCCACTTAAAAAATGGGGAACAGAGCTAAAGAGAGAATTCTCTGTAGAGGAATATCGAATGGCAGAGAAGCACCTAAAGAAATGCTCAACCTCATTAACCATTAGGGAAATGCAAATCAAAACAACCCTGAGATTTCACCTTACACCCATCAGAATGGCCAAGATCAAAAACTCAAGGGACAACACATGCTAGAGAGGTTGTGGAGAAAGGGGAACCCTTCTCCACTGCTGGGGGGAATGTAAACTTGTACAACCACTCTGGAAATCAATCTGGCACTTTATCAGACAACTAGGAATAGCGCTTCCTTAAGATCCAGCCATACCACTCCTAGGCATATACCCAAAAGAGGCTCAAGTACACAAAAAGGACATTTGCTCAACCATGTTTGTAGCAGCTTTATTTGTAATAGCCAGAAGCTGGAAACAGCCCAGATGCCCCTCAACTGAAGAATGGATGCAGAAACTGTGGTACATCTATACAATGGAGTATTACTCAGCAATGAAAAATAAGGAAATCATGAAATTTGCAGGTAAATGGTGGGACCTGGAAAGGATCATCCTGAGTGAGTTGTCCCAGAAGCAAAAAGACATGCATGGTATATACTCACTCATATAAACATAAAACATAGAATAAATCCACTAAAATCTGTACATCTAAACAAACTAAGCAAAAGAGAGGACCCTAACTAAAATGTTCAATCCCCATCCTGAAAGGCAAAGAGGATGGACATCAGAAGAAGAAGAAAATAGGAAACAACCCAGGAACCTGCTACAGAGGGCCTCTGAAAGCCAGAAGAAAACAGGAAACAACCTTGGAACCTGCCACAGAGGGCCTCTGAAAGCCTCTGCAGTATAGACTGTCAAAGCAGATGCTGAGCCTGATGGCCAACTGATGGGCAGAGTGAATGGAATTTTATGTAAGAAGTGGGAAATAGTAAGAGCTGGAGGGGACGGGAACTCCACAAGCAGAGCAACAGAACAAGATAATTTGAACACAGGGAACTTCCCAGAGACTCATACTCCAACCAAGGACTAATTGTGGAGATGACCTGGAACCCCTGCACAGATGTAGCCCATGGCAGTTCAGTGTCCAAGTGGGTTACATAGTATGGGAAGAGGGACTGCCTCTGACATAATCTGATTGGCCTGCTCGTTGATCACCTCCCCCTGAGGGGGGAGCAGCCTTACCAGGCCACGGTAGAGGACAATGCAGCCACTTTTGATGAGAACTGATAGACTAAGATCAGAAAGGAGAGGAGAACCTCCCCTATCAGTGGACTTGGGGAGTGGCATGCATGCAGAAAGGGGAGAAAGGGTGGGATTGGGAGGGGAGGAGGGAGGGGCTTATGGGGGATACAAAATGAATAAAGTGTAATTAATAAAAAATTAAAAAATAAATAAGCTCATCCTTTCCAGCTCTTTCTGAACTCTGGCTGGCTGGTTCGATTCAGTTGTTCTGGTTCAAATTCCTCTCACAGCTAATTCATTCAATCTGGCTTTTTTTTTTTTTTTTTTTTTCTCAGCCTCTGAATTGCTCTGCTTGGCCTCAAACTAACTCCAGCAATCTT
Organism: Psammomys obesus; assembly: GCF_907164565.1. Lineage (NCBI taxonomy): Eukaryota > Metazoa > Chordata > Mammalia > Rodentia > Muridae > Psammomys > Psammomys obesus. Next base: position 5,963,450 of record NW_026586463.1, read on the forward strand.
TTCAAATCTTCTGGGTCCTTCTCACTTTCTGACTTCTTCTGTCTTCTCCTGTGTCTAGCTTGTTCTTTCATTCAAGTTCTCTGTAGAAAACTCTCCCAGTAAAACTGCCTCCTCCCCTCTCTCATCCCCCCCTCCTGCATTGCCCCTTAAGTAGCTTCTGTTTCATCTCTCTTCTCAGAGAGTTGGGTGTAACCTAGTCTGTCAAATATTTCTCTGACTTTGTCACATTGTCTGCCACTCAAAGATAATTTTCAAACATGGGTGCTTCCTTCTACAAACTAACTTTACCTTCATTGTTTGGGATTAAAGGCATGTATTACCACGCCTGGACCTAAGATTTTCTTTACCTGAAACTTGTTCTATACCAGGCTGGCCTTGAACTCAGATCTGCTTGCCTCTGTCTCCTGCATTAAAGGCACATTTGTATTCTAGCCAGATCACACAGACCTAGAAGGTCCTTGGATGTGATTTCTTGCCAGAGCAGTCATGGTCTAAATTAAAATTCCTCTACAAATGAGGAAATAATAACAGCTGCAGAGAGACCTTGGACAGTAGAAAAAACTGCTGAATTAAAGATGTATTGACCTCTGAATGGAAACCGGGATATGTGCTACATTGGGGAAGAGTTTTGCCTTTATTTTCACAAGAGAAGAAAAGGTGTGGATACCATCAAATTTGGTAAAGATTAGATTGAAACAAGAGAGACCTCCTGAATAAGGAGAAGAAATAGGACATCAGACATCTTGGTCATTCAGTTCAAACTAACTTACAAAGACCAACAAATGCTTTTCATTTGATCAGACATGAAAAAATAAAAATAAAAAAATCATGTTTTCAAATGATGATTTACTAAAGGTGCACTTATCTTGCTGGTGTGAAATGAAAATTAAGCTTTCTTAAACCGTGTCTTAATTCCATATTAGAATGTCAGACTGTGCATTGCCATGTGACCCACGCCATCTTGTACATCAGCTTTTCAGCTTTCTTCTTAAATAAAACGATATTTTTATTGTTTCGTATTAAAAACACATTTAAGAGATTTAAAAGGTCTTCAGTAAATTCAAAGAGTTACTACAGTTGTAACTTGTTTTCTAAATCTCTAAGAGTTGGAATGATTTGGAGCTAAGAGAAATATTTGAGCAGTGTGGTGGTAGCCCATGCCTTTAATCCCAGTAGAGAAAAGTGGATCTCTATAAGTTAGGTGTTTTCTAAATTCTAGAGTTACAGGAACAAGATGGTGGTGGAGATTGCCTTTAATCTCACCACCCAGGGATAAAAGTCAGATACAGTTCCTAATTGGTATGTTTTCACATGAGAGAAGCCACATACCATATTTACAGATTATTATAAAAATCTTAACACTTGGGAGGCAGAGGAGGCACATAAAGATTACAGTGACTTAAATTTAAAAGCTGCTTGCAAAAGGCAGGCTGAAATTCAAAGTGAATGTCCTTGTGATCTAGAAGTAAATACACTTAAACTTTGAATTTATATATGAAGTGAAAAGGGACTGACTATAGGTGTATTTATCCACATATACTAAAGTACATTTAGTTTTAAAATTTCAAAAGAATTTTTAAAAATTTCAATTGAAAGATAATATTTGTTTCTGTTGGCAAACAAACAAACAAACAAACAAAACATTTTGCCTCAGGAAAGATACAACCTGGAAAAAAGGAACTCCCGAGCTGGGCACGGTGGCGCAAGCCTGTAATCCCAGCACTCAGGGAGACAAGGGCAGGCAGATCTCTGTGAGTTGGAGGCCAGCCTGGTCTACAGAGAAGTCCAGGACAGCCAAGGCTACACAGAAAAATCCTGTCTCAGGAAAAAACAAACAAACAAACAAACAAAGAAACAAACAAACACTCCCCAGGTTTATCTTTCTAGGAGAATAAAAGCATCCAACTAAGGAATCCAGAGACCACCAGACAAGTGAAACATCCGAAGAAGAAGGACGGATCATCAGGGGAAATGTCCAAAGAAAAAGAGTAAATTGGCCAAGTGGTATTGGCCACCTCCAGCTGATCCGCCTAAAATCCCAGCTTAGAGCCCTGGTCTAGCGACAGCACCCATACCACCATCTTGCCCAAATGGCCATCCTTTCCTGCCAGATAATCACCGGATGCAGGCCTGCAGCTGGACTGTCCAGCTGGACACTCCTTTCTTTCTTCCCGCCTTGTAGCTGGCCACCCATGGCCGATTCCCAAATGCTTCTCTGCTGCCCTCTGCAGACATAAGCGGCAAATGGTGGTCCCAATTCAATTAAAAATTAAAGCTGGCTTTGGGTTGGAGTGTGGCGCCGTTCTCTAAGCCCACGAATGCTTGTTAAAGGAAAATCCAAAATCTCTGTCTCATATCAGAAGAGCCACCGGGTATGGGACAGAGGAAAACAAAGCATAAGAGACCATTCTATTGCCACTAATCTCATAATCTTTTGGTTTTCATTTGATTCTTTAAAACTTTTCTTAAGCTATAAAGATCGCAAAATCTATCATCTATCTGTCTGTCTATCTATCTATCTATCTATCTATCTATCTATCTATCTATCTATGTATCTACATATATTTGCTGTTGTGATACTAGTGATCACATGGAGTACTAATTTTAGAAATAAGCTCCATCTAGTTTCCTGTATGCGTTTTCAAGTTTGAGTCTGAAGCAGGTAACTAGGAACTAAGTTTGTGTACCCTGGATAGACTTAATGTATCGTGGTCCTCAAATCTTTCAGAGATCTGCTGAATATGGCACTTAAAATGTAAAGTTTTCTACAGTAAACCGTGCTCATTTCTAACTTGTGAGGCCTCTGAGGAGGTGACGGGGCCCACAACAACGAAGCCGCCTGGATTGTGGTACTGCAAACCACTGGGAAAAGCTGCTCCGTGCTTCTGCTTTCCAGTTCTGCACAAACAGCGGACACCTTTGGGTTGCCCGCTGCTCTCTACCTACTCAGGATTGTCACTGACCTGACAAGCAGCACCCAAGGATCAGCTTCAGGAGGAAGATCAGCTAGCTGGCTGCTTTCTTGCCTCTCTGAGATGGCAGGCTTTCACCCCAGTATTTGGCTCCAGAGTCTTTATTGGTAAAACCAAATGATTGAGATTATTCTTTTAAACACCAGAAGACCTAAAAAACAAACAATCAAAAAAAGCAAACAAAGCAGAAAGAGAATTTTAGATCTATTTATATTACAATTTTATGTGTGTGAGTGGTTTCCCTACATGGCTGTGCATGTGTGACTGGTACCCACAGAGGTCAGAGAGGGTATAAGAGCCCCTGGGACTGGAGTTACAGATAGTTGTGAGTTGTCTTGTGAGTGCTGGGAATCTAATCTGGGGCCTCTGCAGAAGCAACAAATGCTCTTAATCCCTAAGCCATCTCTCTAAACCTCAAACATTTTTATGCCTTCTAGACAAAAATATTACAGATTTGTGAAGAAATAATGAAAAATAAGTTGCTCCCTTGTATTAGGGGTAAGTTGTGAGATTCACTACTTTTCCCATATCATATTTATGTTATGTATATCCCTAGTTATTTCATGTTTTCTTTATGCGTGTGGTCCCTCAACATTTTCTTATTTCTGGCTGTCTTTTGTCTTCTTCTTCTTCTTCTTCTTCTTCTTCTTCTTCTTCTTCTTCTTC
>NW_026586463.1:5967097-6021291 GCF_907164565.1 Psammomys obesus
TCTTCTTCTTCTTCTTCTTCTTCTTCTTCTTCTTCTTCTTCTTCTTCGTTTTCTTTCTTCTTTTTTCTTCCTCCTCCTCCTCCTCCTCCTTCAACCAAGGCTCATTTAGGTGACCTGGAACTTATTATATAGCCCAGAGTGGCTTTGAATTCTCAGTAATCCTCCTGTCTCTGCCTCCCAAGTGCTGGGTTTAAAAGACTGTGCCACCATGTCCAGTTTCAAATATTGTATTTTGTATATAGCCCCCAATCTCCTCAAATGCCAGCTAAAGCACTATAATATACTTTTCAAGCACCATGCCTACAAAAAAAAGGGCCTCATTTTAAAGCAACATCTGTCATTTATTACACCTTCATAAGCAAGATACTATACATTTTTGCCCTTCACTTTCTTCACAAATGGATATATTAACGACCCCACAGAACGGTTTGGAAAGGTTAATAAGGGTAATAATGTACAGTACCTGGAATGTAAATTGTAGTGCTGTTATTGTACTTGTCACTCTCAACTTTCCCACCCCTCTCAAAAATGTGGTAGCTGGGGGTGGAGAAGGGGGATAAGGGGGCTTGCATGTATGGAAATGAGAGGACAAGTTTCAGGAGTAGGTTATTTCCTTCTACTGTGGCTCCAGCTACTGTCTTTACCGGCTAGGCCATCCCTCTGTTATTTCTTTTTGTTTTGTTATCCCTTTGTTATTTCTTTTTCTCTTTTGCAACTTAAGTGAAGCAGAGTTAATTCATTGTTTATTTTATCTTTCTTTTGGGTTCCACATTTTAATATTTAAGTCAATGTTGGAAGTCATGTCGAAGAGGGAACAGCACCATCAGTAACATCTCTAGAACAAATAATGTTTTTTCCTCCAAACATCCAAACTGAAGTTCTCCTGAAACCGAAACTCAACCTCCCTGCCCCCCCCCCCCAAAAAAAAAAAAGAAAAACAATAGAAAAACCACTTTCTAGGATGGGCAGTGTATTTCACTTTTTCTCTGCTTTCAGCTAACTTTCAAAAACTTAACACCATAGCAGCTTATGAAAATGTACATGTTCCACTGGCTTTTAAACATTAAAAATAATTTTAAGAGAAAAATACTGGTACAAATTCACAATCAATGGCTGATTCATTTGATGGCATATACAGCTCTTGAAGGTCAAGAAGTAGACTTGCAGGACATGTCATCAGGAGATGCTTGAAGTGGAGTTTCTGGTTTCTGTGGAAACTCAGTTGTGTCATGTGACTGTTTTTTTGTTTGGGTCTCAAATGTGGGATGTGAGAATGTTTTTTTTTTCCCTGTGGAAAACAGCTCCCTTGAAAATGTGTGATGTTGGTCATCTGAAACATCCTTTGTGTGAGGGGTGTGGTTTTTGTGAGCTGCAAAACATCCTTGTGGAGACTCTGAGAAGGGATATATAGAAGCCCATAGACAGTGAGACAAGCTTTCTGCATCTTTATGCTTTTGCATTGCTATGTGTTGCAATGGTTTGCATCCTTCCCCGGTCTGTTGGTCTTTGCAAAGAGAACTGCTCCAGAGAACTGCTTGTACTACTTCGGCAGACTTGTGCCATTTCAGCGGAGTCTAGCTGTTTCAACTAAATTGTTTCAATGCTGTTGATGTGTTTCAGCTGCTGCTTTGCTGTGTGACTAGACTTCTGGTATCCCAGTGACTGAGTTTGGTAATTCCCTAAGAAGCCATAGATCCCAATCAGCAGGAAGAAGTTAAAAGAAGTCTACAGTCCCTTTCCCTACTAATCTCCTACCTAAGGTCAGGGAGTTGGAGGGGAGGTAAAGGTTTTTAAAGGTTTAAGAACCTTAAAGTAGGTGTTTGAAAAATATAAGCCTACAGATGCTCATCTTTAAGGCTTAGTGTTCTTTCAAAGGCATAAAATACAATTCCAATATGAAAGAACACAGTAATTTCCTTCTGTAATCCCAGCACATGGGGAGGCAGAATCAGATGGATCTCTGTGAGTTTGGGGACAGCGTGGTCTACAAAGCAAGTCCAGGACTGCCAAGGCTACACAGACAAACCATGTCTTAAAAAACAAAACAACAACAAAAAAGTCCACAGGACAATACAGGTGTCCCAGTTCTTCACAGAGACAGAGCATTGTCAAATCGATACAGTTGTGGAAAGAATTCCCCATCCTATTTTAGCACTTTCATTGGATGTCTGAGAATCAGTCTGAGAAACTCTCATATGGAATCATCTTCTGGAGATTTAGAGATCAAACAGTGGTCAAATCATTAATCACATAATCAAACTCTCTTGTCTTTGACATATCTCTCCAATAATGGAATATTCTTCTGTGATAATCTGATAACAAGCTCCTTGTCAATGATGTCACACATGTTCTTCACATATATTTCTTAAATCTGTCACTCACCAGTCCAAGAGTGTCTACCAGAGTGACAATTTATTTATTTTTAGTAGCAATCTTTTTAAATTTATTTATTCAGTGTAGGAGTTCTCTATCTGCATGTACACATACATGCCAGAAGAGGGCATCAGAACCCTTTATAAATGGTTATGAGCCACCAAGTAGTTGTTGGAATTGAACTCAGGATCTTTGGAAGAGCAGCCAGTGCCCTTAACCGAAGCCATCTCTCCAGTCCCATAGTGACCATCTTTGATTTCAGTTAAAGTGTATTTTTAAAAATATATATAATAAACCGCCATCTCCACCTCCCAGAATCAGTCCATTTTTGCCATATAATCTTCTTCCCCACTACCCATAAGTCATGTCCTGCCAAGTTAACATCGTTACTAAGAATGAGAATATTTCCAAATTGCCTTGAGTATAGAATTTTAATGTTCTGATAAGCTGAATCTTCATCATACATACTCCACTCACCTGTATCCTACTCAACAAGATGCTCATCAGCAGTTGGCTAAGTGTCCGCCCATGGCCTCACCCTGAGTAAAAGTTCACCTGCCAAGTGTGTTGCCCTCATTCATTTCTTTCTTCTATTTTGTTAAAAAAAAAAAAAAAACTGTTAAGTTTCTTGTTTGTCTTGTTCAACATTGTTATAATGCTAAAGGTCCAGCAACACCATTCCCTGTGGATAAATTCTCAGATTAGCAAAGATGCCGTTTTTGTGTGTGTTGGTTGTGTAGATAGTTGTGGTCCTGCCAGATGTTCAGATGGGGTCCATCTTCTCTTGCTTATGGAAAATGAACTGAGGATCTTTCAGAACGGACTCACCATCAGCTTTGGTCCAGCATGTGCAGTGCTGCTGCCGTAGTGAATGAAGAGAAGGCTTGTGCCACCCCCCAGGAAGGCCGTCCAGGTATCTGGTATATTGATAGGTGTCTCAGCCAGTACCCCTCCCCCTTTTAAGAGTAAGGTATTTTAAAAAGCAGGGGTGGTGTCATGTTCATCTTTTCCATCCCAGTATGGCAGTGAAGGGCGTACTGCAGACTCTCCCGAATTGTGCATATCAATAATAAAGGGAATGACATAAGTGACAGGGGCTGTAAGTTGACTGAAGTGACTCCATTTTAGCTCCTCAGGTAAACTTTGTCTTGCTGAGTAAAGTGCCAGTAACTGTATGGGGAAGCTTAAGAAAAAATAATTCGGGAAGAAAAACATCTCCCAATTTTTTTTTCTAATCACATATTTCGGCTTTTGTAACTCTCCTTAGCTTGAAGCTTCAGGATAGGAACCTTCGGGGCTTTCCAGCTCAACGCTGCACTTTGGTCCTGAATACCCTGGTATAGTCAACCAGGCGGCTAGAATAAAGACTTTCAACTGGCGGTGTCCAAGTGGTCTTCTTTGGTAGGAGCAACAGTAAAACTTAGATATTCTATTAGGGTATTTTAGAATTCTTCCTGAGTTCAAACTACAGCAAAGAAAGGAAGGACTAAAACCACGGCTTGGAAAAACAGTTTTTCATCTTTGGTGGTGGGTAACAAAGGCCTTCTTTGGAGTACATACAGAAAAATTAAAATTGAGAGTCACTGGCAGGAAAAACAGCCAGGAGTCTTTTTACGGAGATTACAGCCCGGCAAACTGTCCCATCAAAATATCCAATATATACCTAAAATCAATCACATTTACAGGGTTTTGAAATTTTTATGCCCCGTATCTTTAAATAAGTAAACAGTAGGTACCAAAATGGAACGAGAGCTACTTCTAATCTCCAAATTCCTTTCCACAGTACGAGCAGCGGAAAGAGACACCTTACACAAAACCACCAAGGTCGTCATCCCTCAAGCCTAGCTTCTCGCCCTGCAACCTGCGAGGAGACGGAAAAGAGACATATGGGACATCTTCCCTCGGAAATCAGAGGTCCCAGGGCCGGGGCAAACCAAGGAATCAATTTGCCAATCTGGACCCAGCCAATCCGAACCACTTGGCTGGGCGGCGCGGTGTCTTCTGGGAACCCTAGCTCTTGGAGGAAGGCGTTGCTCCAGCCGAGACTACAATTCCCGGCGGCCACCCGGCCTGGCCTAAGGAGGGGGCTCAGCAGAAACTACAATTCCCAGCGGCCACTGGGCTCCATCCAGCCGCTCACTGGGTGGATCCTTGATAGCAGTGGGAGGGGAAGCGGGCCTCTCTGGCGCCTGGTCGTGACGACACTGACGGCGACTTCCACGCGGTGCCCCACTGCTTACACCTGCCCCAGAGACTCCTGAGAAGATGCCGAAAGTCAAGTCCGCGACGAGTGGTCGCCGGCGCGAGCGGCAGGAGCAGCGCCGGGAGCTGAAGCGAGCCGGAGGTGCGGCGTGGAGGAGGCTGGGGGCCGACCGCGTCTCGGTGCGGACCGACCGGCGGCGGGGAAGGCCTCCTGTGGCTCTGAGGAGGGTGGACACTCGGCGCTGACGGCTCCCCGCGCTTGGTCTTCCTTGCCAGCAGGAGGACGGATGGATATAAAGCCATATCCCAACCCTAGCTGCGAGCGGGTCGCTTGAGGCATCCTTGGAGCAGAAATCGCCCCCCCGTCCATCCTGCTGCTTCTCTGGGACGGCCTGGGATTGATTCTTGAAAAGTTGGGAAATTAAGGCTGCTTCGTGTTTTATTCCAGGACTCATGTTCAACACAGGGATTGGGCAGCACATTTTGAAAAATCCTCTAGTTGTTAACAGCATTATTGATAAGGTGGGTGTAGAAGAGGGAAGGCAGAGCGCTTGTGTGTCGTTAATCTGTTTCGGAGTACTTAACGCCTGGTTATGTTGTGTGCCTCTAGGCCAGCACTTGGGGAAGCTGAGGCAGGGTGATGTTGTGTTCAGAGCCAAGCCTGCGCTACATAGTTGAGACTCTGATAAAAGTAAGATTGGGTGCCTGACATAAAATAGGTGCTTTGAATTTGTTGAATGAGTTAGGAATTGTCTAGGATTCACATGCTGTCTTTTGCATGCTTTATTCTGAGTCTGTTTCTGCTGACCTTCAAGTCTTCTCTTTCTGTGAATTATCTACTTTGGAAGTGTACTTTTTTGGTATTTGTTCTTTAATTTACAGATTATGGAATCACTTTTTGGAGGTTTTTCTTGTTGTAGAGACTGGGTCTCATGTAACCCAGGCTAGCCTCAAACATGATATATATAGACAAAGGTAGCCTTGAACTCTACTTTCCAAGCATCTATAATTGTGATCACTAAGGACATCACTTTACTCATTTTTTATTCCAGAGGTTAATTTTATGTCTAAGTCACAGTGAGTTTGTTCCTCCCCTCCCCCCACAAATATGGTACCTGCACATAAATTAAGGATTCCTTCTGTATGTGCTATTGTGTTGTGGTTATGGATGATTGAGTGCCAGGAGGTAAAATATAGATAGTACAAACTACTATGCTTACAAGGGAAACATCCTGGAGCCATAAAAAGAGTATTCTTCTTGTATGTGTACACATACATTTTTCTGTGGTTTTGATAATTTGTAAAACTACACGGTGGTTAAGAAATGGGAAATCTTGCTCCCACATGCTGATTCTTAGGCAAGCTCATTATGCAGTCTTTTTACATTTGAACTTGTTGAAAGGAGCAGTTAGTTACAGTTTAGTGGGATTACTGCCAGTGTAGAAAGCAGGGACCCACCAGTGGAACTGCTTGTCTTTTTTTTTTCCTTCAGAAGTTAAGTATATTTCCACTAGGTTAGGGAATATATATATATGTAGATTTTCATATATCCTAATGCTTTTGAGGTACTACTACTGTTAACCACATATATCCTGAAGAAAAATGAAGTTAGAGTAAAATCTCTTTTAACTGTGCCTTGATGAAACTGTGCATTATTAAACTGTGTGTTTAGGAAGGCCGGAAGCATAAAGGAGTTGTGCTTGCTTGCAGGCTGCTTTAAGACCTACTGATGTGGTGCTGGAAGTTGGGCCTGGAACTGGCAACATGACTGTGAAGCTGTTAGAAAAGGCCAAAAAGGTAAAAAGGTGGTTTTCATGTGTCACTATCAAATTAGCTCAGCTGGTTTGCAAATATAAATGTTTTAGTTAATTTCCATTGTTTCAAAAGTAATTAGTGAGCCTTCAGAAATTTTATTTCTAGGTCTGTGCAGTGGTGGTCCCAACACTTGGAAAGCCGAGGCAGGTGGAGCTCTGTGAGTTCAAGGCCAGCTTAGTCTGTGGAGCAACTTCCAGGACAGCCAAGGCCACATGGAAAAACCCTGTCTTGCGGGATTAAAAAAAAGAAATTAGGAAATATTATCTAATTAAGAAAATTAGATGTTCTTATCAAGAAAACAGATTTTACACTTTGTGTATTGATAGGGGATCTAATACAGGAATACATTACATGTTTATTAAAGGAGTAACAATGGAATGGGAATACTGAGATAACCTAAAACTAACTGCAAGAAGCAGGTAACCATCACGAAGCCTGGAGGAACAAGCCAACCAAGTTAAAGTTATTAGGACCAAGTTCAACAGAGACTGGTAGAGGGTACCTACATGGTACAAAAGAGATGAAGAATGGATCTTAGAGTCAAACAGAATAGGCAACTTGACAAGTGTCTATCCTGTAGACACAGTCAGGAAACTCAGTGAAACCTCTGTGGATAGTATAGTAAAATAATTTAAGCTTCATCCATTTTCATTCATTTCCAGTGTTACGCCTTCTAGTCTGGATGTCAGCTGATGAGAATACTTATGGAAGTAGGTCCCATGTGTGCTGTCTAAAAACACTGACCACATCTAGTATATTCTTCTCATCATCTGTTCAGTTACAAAGCATAGACACAGGTGAAACAGGATGTTTTCTAAAGTGGTAGAATATAGTTGAGGGGGTGTTAAGATTGGAAAAAACCTTAAATCATGTAAATTAAAGGTTTTAAATCATGATTTAAAACCTTAAATCATGTATGAATTATTACTTTGATGGTAAAAGATTTATACTTCACAATCAAGCTTTTTTCTTCCTGTTAATGTAGGTAGTTGCTTGTGAACTTGATCCAAGGCTAGTAGCTGAACTTCACAAAAGAGTTCAGGGCACGTGAGTATATGTAATAATTAAAGTACATCTTAATCTCTTGAAACAACATTCTCTTAAAATTTCTTTCTGTATTTTCAGGCCTCTGGCCAGCAAACTCCAGGTCCTGGTGGGAGATGTATTAAAATCAGATTTGCCGTTCTTTGATGCTTGTGTGGCAAACTTGCCTTATCAGGTATTCTTCAGACTGTCAGGAGCATCATACTAAGCATTTCTCTGATGTGTCTTTCCTCAAATCTAACTAGTAATTCTCTTTCAGATCTCCTCTCCTTTTGTCTTCAAGTTGTTACTCCACCGACCATTTTTCAGGTTTGTGAAAAACAAAGTTACTGCTAAATTTTAGACAATTTAGGCCAGGAACACAGCCAACTCGGTTACATTCCTGTCCCAGAAACGGTTATTTTTTACAAAAGTTCTCCAGGACAGGAATGTAGGTGAGTTGGAGTGGAATGCTTATTAGCATCCAGAGATCCTCGTGTTCAGTCTCCAGCACCACATAAAACTCAGCATGGTGGTGAGCATCTCCCAGTACCCAAGAACCAGAAGCAGGGGCATCACTTCATACTCATCTTTGGCTACATAGCGAGTTCAGGGCCAGCCTAGACTGCATGATACTCTTGTCTCAGAAACACATGCACACACATGCATAAAAATACTGATTCTCAGGGAGGTCTTTTAGTTGATAATTTACCTGGGGTGGTAAATGTATATACGTGCCATTCCTTTTACTTTCTAATCCTCTTCAAATAAACATTGATAAAATTTTTTCTTACATTATATCTAGGTACTTGTAGTAACTTCTTAACTATTAAGACAGTATGTTTTATACCAGTGGTTTTGAAACCAAGTCACATACCTGCTCAGTGTTTATAAATTCATAAATTGTGGAAAACATAGCCATGTTTTAAAAAATGTGTGCATGCGCAAGTGTGTGCTCATGTGCCCATGCACTTACAGAGGTCAGCGCTTGCAGGAGCTCAGGGATTAAACTTAGGTCATCAAGCTTGGTAACATGCCTTTACCCTTCCCCCATTTTAAATGATAGGACATAGATTATATCAGAAGACAACTACATATAGTATTATAAAAGTTTTGAATGATATTTCTAGGCATATATGAATATACTCTGGAGGCTGAGGTTAGAAGGATGGTGAATTTCAGACCTGCTTGGCCAACTTTGTGAGACCTGATCTCAAAATAAAAAGAACAACTGGAGATACAGCTCAGTTAAATTGCCTGCATGCAATTCTCAGTACACAACATGCAAAAAGTCAAATATAGTTTTGAAGATGTTCTTCTCTTCAATAACCTTTAAAACTGTCTCCATTGCTGCAGAAGAAAAACTCCACATACTTTAAATTAAGCTGAGGAAACACAAGACATTGTAACCTACCAGGCCACACCTCAGATATAATTCCAGCCATAAATACAGTTCTCCAGTGGAGTCAACTTTACTGTTTTTACAGAAGGCATCCTAGACTAACATAATACAGATCAAAGTAATTGTTGATCTAACCCATGATGGAAAGCCATCTTCGTGGGGGTTACAGTACAGCTGTCTGTTTTGTGGAAATAGCACTAAGGCTGAAAGTGTTCTTCCTTCTGACCTTATTAGCCACAGATCCTCCCAGGACAATTCACTGTCGTTAAAAATACAACTATAAGAACTGGAAGATTGCTTAGTAGTTAGGGGCATGTGTTGCTCTTGCAGAGGACAGGGGTTCTGTTCCTAGCAACCACATGGCAGCTAACAACTGCCTGTAACTCCTGTTCACATCCAGTGCCCACTTCTGACCTTCATGGCCAATTCCACACACAGTGCAAATACATACATGCAGGCACAACACTCAGAAGTGTAATATAAAAAAACTTTTTTTTTTTACTTAAAAAATATCGCTATAATTCAAAGTGAGCAAATTATTTTTGTTCCTTTCTGCTTCCTTTTCAGATGTGCTATACTTATGTTTCAAAGAGAATTTGCTCTTCGTTTAGTTGCAAAACCTGGAGATAAATTATATTGTAGACTCTCCATTAATACACAGCTTTTAGCACGGGTGGACCATCTAATGAAGGTATGTGTTTTATTACTTTTTTGTTTGTTTTGTTGGCTGGTTGGTTGGTTGGTTGTTTTCGAGACAGGGTTTCTCTCTGTATCCTTGGCTGTCCTGGACTCGTTTTGTAACCAGGCTGGCATTGAACTCACGGATCCGTCTGCCTCTGCCTCCCTAAGTACTGGGATTACAGGCGTGTGCCACTGTGTCTGGCTTGTTTCTTAACCCATTAAATAGTTTAGTTTTAATTTATCCTGGAGCACTTTACCTTGCCCTCTGAGATCCCATCCCTATCCCCTTTTTGAGACAGGGTCTTGTTCTTTAATTCAGACTAGCCTAGAACTGTTAGCCTTCTAAATGCTGGAATTACCTGGCCAACAGAACATCATTGATAACCAATTTAAAAGTTACCCGTGCCAGATATGGTGGCACACACCTTTAATTCCAGCAATCAGGAGGCAGAGGGGTGAATCTCTGTGAATTCCAGTCCACTCAGACCTACATGGTGAGACCCTGTCTCAAAACAAAAAGTAAAGTTGCCTCTGAGAAGACTAAATATTTTCTGATTAATAGGTGGGGAAGAATAACTTCAGACCGCCCCCCAAGGTGGAGTCCAGCGTTGTAAGGATAGAACCCAAGAATCCACCACCACCTATCAATTTTCAGGTGAGACCAAAGTACTAGGTCATTAAAGGCAAGAAATCCAGGTTAGAAAATGTCATTTTAAAGCAGAAAAACAATACTGAGTCAACCTAAATAACCAAACAGGAAGATAGGAAAGAGGAGTAACTTGATGTAAAATAGTTAGGACTATCACACAGAAAATGGAAAATGTTTGTAAAAGGCAAAATGACTAGAGTATAGTTCCATTTCAAAACTTAAGATTATAGCTACAGGAAATGTCTGAATAAAACTTGGGAAACAATGGAAAATTAAAATAGTTGTGTTTGGATAATACTGTGATAACACTTCTTTTTTTGGTGGTGCTTGTAAAACCCAAGGCCTTCTGCCTGCTGAAGCAAGTGTGCTACCACTGAACTACATCCTCAGCCCTTGTGACAAACATTTTTTAATTAAAATACTGATTTTGTGATCAGGAAAAATACCAGACCATTTTTTATAAAATTTAATTAGTTGTTGAAGCGACATCATAAATCATGTTTTGAATTTGATGTTTTGGTTTTTTGAGGTAGGGTCTCATGAGACTCAAATTCTCTATGTACTGGATAACCTTCAATTGCTGGTCGTAAGCGATGGGATCACAGGCACGTGCCACTGTGCCTAGCTTGCATCTATTTTGAAAGTGATCCTAATGCTGTGTTGTGTATAGTGACTAACCCCCATTAAAAAAAAAAAAAAATAATTATTCAGTGGGATTCACCCAAGTACAGGAGTGTGCAACTTTTTTCATATGTGCCAGCTCAATCAAGATACAGGCCATTTTCATTCCCACTGGCTTTATGTATTAAAGCTAGCAGGCATAGATAAAAGTTGAGTATTCTGAGTAAAATAACCATCTTGTATTTCAGGAATGGGATGGCTTAGTAAGGATCACTTTTGTTCGGAAAAACAAGACACTGTCCGCTGCATTCAAGTAAGTAGTCTACTATAATTTGGTCCTTTACCCATAAACAGCTAACTTACAGTACAAAGACTGTTCATGTGATACTTCACCTTTCAAAATAATTTTATACCGAAAGGCAAAAGTGACAAAGAAATTAGAGTTGGGAGTCAAATAAGGTTTTTCTTTCCAAACAGGAAAAACAAAAACAAACAAAAAAACAGTAATTAAGCACGTTTTGCCAAGCGTTTGCTTTTGGGCTTTCTTCACCTTTTATTGTGGGTGTAGACGTGTGTCATGGTGTACAGGTGGAGGTCAGCGGGCAGCTTTGAGGAGTTGGTTCTCTCTCACACATGTGTTCAGGGGATAAAACTCATGTTATTAGGCCTGTACAGCAAGTGCGTTTACTAGCTCAGCCACCTTCTAGTCTTTGTTTTATTAACTTGAAATACCTAACGTGACTTGGAGGTCACCAAGGGTAAAGGAGGTGAGATTTGATTTTAGAGACCTTGGATGTTTTTTTCCTGGCTGTGCCAAGGATTGAGCCTATGGCCTTAAACATGCTAAGTGAGTGCTCCATCACTCAATGATTTCTTCAGACCTTGGTACCTTTTGAGTTTCAAACTGGCCTTGAACTTCCAATTCCTCCTGCCTCAACCTTTCTAGCAGCTAATATAACTATAAGCCATGCAACCAGGCCCAGCTAGTTAATTTTTTTAAGGGGATGTTTTGTAGAGTTTCTAAGAGCTCTTTAGAATTTAAGTTTGTGGATGGAAGGCCCTGTATCTATAGCTCAGCTTTTTTGGGAAGCTACAATGGTATTGTCACTAGAGCACTGGAGTTTGACGCCATCTTGGGAAGCATAATGAAAATCTGTGTTTTTAAGAAGCTTGTGTAGAATTTAATTTATTCTCATTTAAAAAAAAAGAGATGTTTGACTCTACTTTTTATATGTAATTAGTGTTAGCGTTCTAAGTTTAAATAACCTATACTCCCTTGAGTATCACAAAATCAAACATACATTTAAGAAAACAATTTTTACGTGTGTGCGTGTGTGTGTGTATGTCTGTGTTTGTTGGGGGTTCCTCAGAAAACTTGCAGGAGTGGTCCTCTTCTTCCATGTGGGTTCTGAGGCTTGGTTGCAGGTTTTTAGGCATGGCACCAAGTGTTTTTACCACTCAATCACCTCATTAGGCCTGGAACATATATTACATCTTGTCTGAATTTAAATTATGTATAATCTCCGATTTTATAATTGTCACATAATTTCCAGATCAAGTGCAGTACAACAGCTGTTGGAAAGAAACTACAGAATCCACTGTTCAGTACATAATACTGTAAGTAGAAATCATTTCAGTGGTTTTTGTTAATGGTTTTGTGCCTCATGGCTCGTTTGATTTGAATTCAAGTGTGAGAGTCCTCATGCATACATGTGTGTATGCTGTTTGTTTTTTCAGGGATTGAAGGATTCTAAATTTGACAGGTGACATAGTAAGACTGTTTTCTTTTGCTCTTGTTTTTGGAGACAGGGTTTCTTTCTTTAGCCCTGGCTGTCCTGGAACTAGCTCTGTATACCAGGGGCTTCGGATTCAGAGATCCTCCTGTCTTTTCCTCCTTAATGCTGGGATGAAAGTGTGCCCTACCACTGTCTGGCCTCTTCGTATTTTTTATACCCTGGTTTCTCTTATGCGTTTATATGTCATACCATTTCCATTCTCTAATATGGACAAAAGCTACAAACTCATTTTAAAAACTTACGTTGGGTTTTAAAAGGTCTTTGTGTAAATGGTATGCATCAAGTAAAAATCAATCATTGTTTTGTAGCATAGCCTTGCCCTGAATTTGCGTTACTTGTCCTGCCTCTCAAATCTAGGATCACAGAGCTGAGTTATCACACCCAGCACCATGTAATATACTTAAGAGAGAAATCACTCTTGAGATAAATTACCTGGTTGGATGTGCTGTGTCAAGAATGAATGAATTTATTAATTATTTTTAAAAGATCAGTAATTCCTTAAATTTTCATTCATTTTGCTTGTGAAGTCTGGAACCTAGATTTTTATATTTTAAAGATGGAAAGGTGCAATATGTGCATGATAATTCAAGTATTCTAAGTATTGTGTCAAAAAATCTCTTAATTAGAAAGCCAAGTCTTACCCAAACTGTCAGATTTTTCCCCAACTGTCATTTACAGATCTTTTAAAGTTGAATATAATCACTGAACTTTAAAAAAAGAATCATGCTATCTTCATTAAAGATAAGTTGCTCATTTATTCTGAATCTTATATTGATAGGTAATACCAGAAGATTTCAGTATAGCAGATAAAATACAGCAAATCCTAACCAGCACAGGTTTTAGTGACAAACGGGCCCGTTCCATGGACATAGATGACTTTATCAGGTAATTACATTTGTTGTTGTAAATGCTTACATTTCTTTTCTTTACGGTAGTAGCTTCAGATTAGAGAGTCAAAGGCTTATTTTAAGCGGCATAGGGTGCTTACCTGGGTGAGTGATTGCATAGCACTTTCCTGGCGTGGAAACAGTATTTGGTGTAAAGCAGTGGTTCTCAACCTTCTAATGCTGTGACCCCTTTAGTACAGTTGCTCATGTGGTCGTGACTGCCAACCATGAAATTATTTTCATTGCTACTTCATAACTATAATTTTTCTAATGTTATGAATCTTAATGTAAATACCTGTATTTTCCAATGGTCTCAGGCAACCCCTGTGAAAGGGTTATTTGACCCCAGATGGGTTGAGACCCACAGGTTGAGAATCACTGGTGTAAAGGATGGCAGCTAGTTAGCTGCAGCAGAGTGAATGTCTTACAAATAGTAGTAAGGAACAGTCTGCGCCAGAACATAGCCTGGGTTTATGTATGCTGTGTTTCTTTCCTCCTGTTCCAATCCCAAACTCATTCATGATCTTCATAGCTTGTGCTTACCTCTTCACAGCAGCCCTTAAGTTAGCAAAATCATCCTAATACATGTAACTGAATTTGATGACCTATTATTTCCTTACTTAAATAGATACTTTCAAACAGATGATAAGCATGCAATGTCAGTTATAACCACATCTGAGTATCCATTTAATAGCAGTTATGTGGCCTGAGGCAAATTCTACACTTACTAAGTTAAAGGGTACCAGTTATTCGGGCAATTCAGACCAAAATTTGTTTTACTTCATATTAAGCAAGTTTCAGTCAATAACCCAATTGTACTAACTTGTACAGTTTTTACTCACTAATTTTCAGAAATTCCTGGACATTTTGTTTACTGTTTCTTTGCAGAGCTAGACTAGTACTCTACTTCTAGATGTGTCTCCACTTTTAGCCAGTCACCTTTAAAGCATTAGTGATCTAGGCATTGAACTTAAAAAGGATAGAGTCCTGTAAGACATTAGTTTCCTTTCTTGGTAGAATTGTCTAGAACTATCATGGAGCTACTGTTTTATTGACTGGCCAGCAGGAGTAATAAGTCTTCAATGGATGTCCTAATAGTTGAGTGCTACTCCTAAGTCCTATTTGCTTTTTCAGACACTTTAGTCCTTATGGACCTCTTTCTATAGCACATTCTGAAAAATACCCTCAGGTCAAAAATACAGTATTTTTAAATCTTCATTCTTAACTTCCTTAGACTGCAGCTTTCTAACAAAAGTCAGATAACCACAGAATATCCACAAAGATAAGTAATGTACATTTCATTAACCTTCAAGAACAGTCTAGAGAATAGGCAGAGATTATTTATCTCACTTTGCCTCAAATTCCAGCTAGTTTCCCTTTCAGCTAATCATGCTGAAATAAAACAAGTGCTCATGAACTGAGGTCAGGGATATCAAGTCTTTAAAAAGGTAAGTTCAGTCAGAGCCAATGTATTTTAGAACAGTAGGTTACAACAAAAGACATCAACATGCCAAGGTATAACTTTGCCAATTTATTTGGAGAACAAAGTTTCCTTAGCAGCTAGCACTGGAAGTGTGTGTGTTGATGTGTTTATGTATTAGAATTAGTCAGTGGTTCAGGTACATTATGTATCAAAAGTTGGGCCTTTTGGTTTAACACCATTCCTTTTTGGCTTCCTCCCCTTCAGGTTGCTACATGGGTTCAATGCAGAAGGTATTCATTTCTCCTAGCCACTTGGAAACAACTTTTTCAAGACCAAGGAAAAAAAAATGAAATTATGTTTCTAATATTTGAGAATATGTTTTTGTTCTACAGTACACTTTTCAGAATTATTATTTAATAATACATTTGTACCATTTATTATCCTGTATAAGCGGATATATATATATATATATATATATATTTTTTTTTTTTTTCTTCTTCTTCTTCTTCTTTTTTGGTTCTAGTGTTTTAAATATAATACAAAGGGCAGGGTTCAATGTAATGGTCTTCAAGTTTGGAAGCCGCAGATACGCACAACCATACACTTAAAACTTTCTAACAATTTATTGTATGAAGATGTTATTTTTTTTCGTTACGGTGTTCTAGAATATGAGGCTCACTTAGGCCTGCAGCTTAAGTCAACCAGCCTACAAATCCCCTATACTCCACCTCCTCCTCATTCACATGTGCTGCAAGTTACTTATGTGGCTTTTCCTCACACACCCTTTTCATCCTCTATACTTCCTATGTATTACTGCCTTCCTTGTCAGCTGTCCTGCTGCAGTAACAACACGACAGTTCTGGAGAAGCCAGAGTCTGGCACAGTTACACAGTGCAGGCATGTTCTACATGTGACTCTGCACGTGAAACACAAAGCTTAGAAAAGGACTAAATGTGAAATCTTTATCAAATCACATTTTCTCCAGGGGGACATCATTTACGAATTGCAGATTTAGAAAAAATTCCAGATGGTTTTGTAATTCAAATCATTCAAAAGAAAAATGATTTTCTTTTTCCTTGAATGAGAAGATCCTTTTGAGGCTAGCCTTAATCTCAGAATCTTACCTCAGCCTCCTAAATGCTGGGATTGCACTTGAGTACCACTATGTGTAGCTTCAAATTTTCAGTTTTCAGCTTCTTAAACGAACAGCCATTTTCCTACAACTATAGGCTATTCCTGACTTCTGGATAATGAAGATTCTAGTACGTGGTGTTTCTTTTTAAGCTATGTAAAAATTGTCAGATTTAGTGTAAATGCTGGTTATGTATTTTAATAAATTAGCTGTCTTATTTATATAAGGAAAGTAAACTATCTTTATTAAATACTTAATTCTCTTTACACCCGAAGCTTAAAGGAATATCTCCAGTTAATTTAGAAAAGGTGCACTATGTAAACTTAAAACTATAAATTGTTTGCCTACACAGATTGCTCCCCAAAATCTGCTTCAAAGTCATGTAGTGAATAGCGTTATGACTTTAAATAGTTAGCAGCCTTTCAGATTGAGAAATTTCTAAACAAAATCTAGAACAACAAAAAAAAATACTTAGCTGCAGAAGCAACTTTTGTCACATGAACGATAACTATTCTTAAGGGTTAGTTATCTTTACTGTGACAGAACAGTTTTGTACCATACTACTTAAGGAAACAATTCTGCTTAACTGGGATTCCTCAGCTTATTCTCCTTTATTTTCCCCAACTGCTGAGCTTTAGTCCCTTTAACTAGTCTTCGGTTTTCCCTCTGTAAAGCTGAATTGTAGTTTACCTCTGAAGATGTTTACTGCTACTAATTTTCAGGTACTCTGACTATAGATCAAGACAAAGCCTTTATAAGGCAACATGTATCTATAAAGACCTACAAAGACAGTACCAGTCTAAGGCCAATAACATTAAAGCTAAAACTGTTGTGCTTAAGATGAGCAAGTTCGTGTCTTTATTGCCCGTTACATATGGGCCAACTTCAAAAATTGTGGAGTCAAGGATTTTGTACATAGCTCTGGCTGTCCCCGAACTTACTACGTAGACCAGGCTGGCCTTGAACTCAGAAATCCGCCTGCCTCTGCCTCTAAGTGCTGAGATTAAAGGCATGTGCCAACATGTCCAGCAGAAATTACCTTCTTAAACAGCTTCTGCAAGATGAACAGAAATAGTTCTTCCTCTTTGAAACAAATAGAATATATCTTACAACTGCAAGAAAACCTGAGTTCCTTCCAAAACAAAGGTGATTATATTGAAGTACATTTCTATATTCGTTTCATAAATTCCATTTATTAATAAGCATATTGTGAAAAAAAAAAATCTACATTTGATTTGGACTTCATGTTTACAGAGTTTTCACCATGGTGTTAGGATTCCTCAGGGCTACCCTCTCATGACTAGTGAAGTAAAGAATCTGGCTCGTTGACTCTATTCATAGATTTCCCCTTGGTTCACTGAGTGAATCAGTAGGTTCCCTAGAGTTAATCAAGAGATCCATGGGAGGTTCTTTGGTTAACCTACTGGACTGTAGACTGGGAACCAAGGAAAAATGAGATATATAGATACATATATATATAAATCTTTAAACAATTATTTACATGAGAATTGGCCAGTTTTCTTTCTTAGATTAGCAGCTGTAAAAATGAGTGCTGCCATTTAAAGAGTAGCCTACTTTACCACCAATCTATAGGAGAGATGTGATTCTCTCCAAATAAACCATCACATATTAGGTATTGGATGGAGCTTGGTATGACGTGCCTTATAGGGCATCAACACTTCTTAGGGGTTACATACTGTCTATACTTGGCTTATCTAACTTGGATTATGGACTACTTTCCATGTACATACAAATGTTCATGCATCAGAAGCCAATTTCCTTTAACAGCACGTTACGTTTGGGTGAGCTAATAAACACTTCAACTTAAATAATGGCATTGTTAAGGATCAAATTACACTATTAGTCTTGTTAACACCACTGGCACACACACTGCATATATATGTATTATCCTAAGATAAAACTCCTCTCAGAATTTCTTTACTTTTATTATACACCAACTAGTTTATATTTTAGTTTTTTTACAAAGAAAATGCTAAGAAAATTATAATCACATGTCATGGTATTAAAATCAT
Organism: Psammomys obesus; assembly: GCF_907164565.1. Lineage (NCBI taxonomy): Eukaryota > Metazoa > Chordata > Mammalia > Rodentia > Muridae > Psammomys > Psammomys obesus. The sequence goes on from NW_026586463.1 coordinate 5,985,135, forward strand.
AATTCCAGATTTCTTTACATATAAGATGGAATGGTCCAGCAGCTATGTCCACTGTCACAGACTTTAGTTCCGTTCAATTGATATGGCACATCCTGCAAAATTAACTAGTCACACACACACACACAGAGAAATGTCTCAAGTACAGTAAAAATGTACACACAATAAAGGTAATTTACAGTTACAAATAAGGAATGTAATTTATCTTGGCTGTGCTTCAGAAATCTAGGGTCGATAGCCTTAGTCAAGGCACAGAAGGACGAGTAAGCACAGCGGTCTCTAGGAGTAGGCAAGGTATGTACAGTCACTGATGAGGTATGCATGCACGCAAAGTACTCAAAATCGCTCAGTCTTGCTACGAAATTGATTTGGGTTAAAGGAAATTCTGTGGCTTCCCCTATTCTCGACTTCTGGATTACTTCCACAATCCTTAAATAAAATTGGTAAGGATATCCAAAAGCAATCACTGTTTGGGTAAATGAAACAAAATACTTCACTAATCCCAATTGTTAGTTGTGCCTCTTGGACTAAAAGCACTTGTAGACAAAGGAGTGTTTCACAAAATTGAAATGTCATTCAGGTGAAGGACAAGATATTTTCCACACACTTAAGATCTCAAAAACGTTCAAGTGGCCTTTACAGTTGGACCACCATTTGTTACAGTATTAGGGATTCTGGGGATCCTTTAGTAGCAAATACCGACTTAGAGGGCTCGGGGTCTCTTGGGGTTAATTTGCTTGCTGGCTTGTTCTTCTTCTTGTAGCGCTGCACGAAAAGATTTCACTTTATCTTGTAAAAAGAAAAGAACAAGGGAGTAAGTATTGTAGAACAAGCAACACAGTGCATAACTTTTATAATGTCTATCAATTTAGTGCTTATTGTAACAAAAACTCAGCATTTCTCATGAACCTTAGAACTATGTTCAACCACTCTCCAAAAGGGAACTGATGAGTCTAACTTAGATGTAAAACAGATAGATAATCCTTTCAATGTGACATTTCTATTCAATCTAACTCTAACTTTCTTAGCCAAGAAAACTTAAAACCTGAATTAAAAATAGTATTAGCTCATCGGGGACTATGAAAGGATAACAGGACAACACTTACTTGCTCTTATTTCTACTATCTTGTACTGACAGCATTATCAGTAGGTTAATTAGTGTCAGGGGCTATAAAAATAAAACATCATTCTACAGCAGTGGTGCTCAAATGGAAGTGATTTTTGCCTGAACATTTAGTGATGTCTAGAGGTGTTTTAATTATTTATCACAATTGGTATGGTGCTGTGCTAATAAGAATGCGCAAACATTTACTTTGCATAGGGCAGCACCCCTCAACAAACAATGGCCTGCTCAAGCTCTCAATAGTGACAAATTATGTAATTGTAGCTCAGTGGTATGCACAGGGCCCTGGGCTCAATGATCACAAAAGCATCACAACAGATACCATGTGGTGTGACCTGTATATAAAAAAATGGTAAGTTCAAGTTTTCCTTTTTAGAAGTACAACATTTTACAAAATTAGTTTTTCTGAAATTAAAGACTTATGCCACTTAACTAAAGCATTTTGTAATCAAAATATTCAGATGAAAGATGAGATTTTCTACAAACTTAATAATGCAAACTTTTAAATGCTTCTCACAACTGAATCACTGTATGCTAGCTACAGTACTGAGGATTTGTGGGAATCCTTCAACTCATTTAAAAGAATGCTAGATCTGGTGCCTGTTAATATAACAAGCTTACCTTCTTTTATTACTGCAGATGTATCTCTGAATGGTTAAAAAAAAAAAAATCTATACTACAGTATTTCTATAGTAACTCCCCCCAATATGTCTGACATGGAATCTGAGACAACCAAGGAAAGTCAGTTAAATTGACTGTTACATATTTCCAAGAAAAAAATAGAATACGTTAGGTTCCATCTCTTAAAATGAATATATGAATGGTGATTATGGGGCTGCAGAGATGTAAAGTGCTTACAAGCACAAAGACAAGAGTTCAGGCTCCAGAACCCACATAATAAAACCGAATGCAACAGCACACATCCACAATCCCACGCTGAGTAGGGGACACAGAGGCCTGATTCTCGTGCTTGCTAAGCAGCCAGTCTAGTGTAACTGGTGAAGCTACCTTCAGTGAGAAACTGTCTCTCCATGAGGAAGAGGTCTGGCATCTGCATGTTGTCCATACATACAGAGCCATGGCAAATTGTGAAATTACCAAACTAATTTAAATTGGGGCTTGAATATGAAGATTAAAAACAAAGGTAAGGTTTTAAACAGTCACTATTGACCATATTCAACATGAAGTCAAAGCACCAACTTTAAAAATTTAAGAAGCAAATCTGTGGATAAGAGGAATTTCAATATGATTTCATGTTAAATTATACACACACACAAACAGGGAAGCAGTAGCAAATTCAATACATACAAGGTATATTTAAAGCTACACAGAAAGGCAAAAAGTGCATGAAATAAGAATACAGGCAATAGAAAATGGTAATTTTTATTAATCTTTGTGTGTTTCCATGTTGTATAGTGCATGCTCGTGTGGGTACAGCAGTGCTGTTGTGTTCAGAGAACACTTTCCTTGCCCTTTGCAAGGAAAACAGATGTATTCTGGAGCTAAAGATGAGTGGCAGTGGCCTAGGAACACAGATTTAGGTTACCCCAAATTCCATGTTTCAAGTACAAATAATTTTATGAAGGTTTTATGGTAACAGGACAAAGAAAGTCTTAAAGAAAGACATTTTTAAAACAGAAATTTTAAAAACCATTTTAAAATGGAAGAAACATCAGAGAGGCAGGTTTTATCCATAAAGAAATCTCAGCTGTCGGCCTCAAATGCTATCTGGGAATATTAATCTTTGATTGGCTTTTTTGATTTTCGTTTTCCAAGACAGGGTTTCTCTGTGTGGTTTTGGTTGTCACAGAGATTCACCTGCCTTTGCTGGGACTGCAGACGTGCACCACCGTACCCACCACACCTGGCTGATTGGTTTTATTACATTCCAAAAGTTTTTATTGCTTATCATGATGTTAGGTCTGCCTTTATTTGCTAGTAACAGAAAGTTAGATCCAACACAGGAGTGTACTAGGAATGGCTCTTTACTGAGGGTTAGAAAACTGTCATTAGGCTCAGGACCTGCAACTTTCCAACTTCTCCATTGTCACTGAAATTATAATTAGTAGGCTTCTGCACACAGTTTCTTTCCAGGAATTCTCCTTTGCAGCCATAATGTTAAAAGGTCTCTGCCAATGCATAGGCTACCCTAGAGGAGCTGGAGCTTTCAGTTTTTATGTCTCTACCTCCCACCTTAACACAGGAACACTGGGACAACAGATGTGTGACTGTACCTAACAGCTGCATGGGTTGTGGGGATGCACACTTAAATTCTCACAAAAGGACAAGTACTTACTTGTTCTTAACACTGAGCCCTCCCCAACCCTGTTTTTTTAATTTTTGTTGTTTTAAGAAAAACAATGATTGATTTGTCTTTCTATGTTTTGAACAAAGGTGCTAAAACTGTCTATAATAATCTTCACTTTGTATGTCGTCATACAAACCTAATTATTACACATCTTAATATTCAAATTTCATAACACTAAGATGAAACCTAAATTACCTCGTAACTCAGTTAAAATGTCTATTTTTTGCTCAAGAATAGCTTCAAGTTGTGTTGCGTACGAGTCCACATCATAGTCTACTTCTTCAGTCATCTCAAGGAGAGCCTTCTCATCTTCTATCCAGCGAATTGATTCCTAGTACCAATGCAACAAAAAATGACTTGTAAATTGTTATATTTTACAAATATTATCAGATCAGACTGATGTAAATATTGTGAGCTCTGAGTCAAATATACTTAAAACATTCTCAAAAATATCAGTAGACATGACATCTTTATTCACAGTGAAATGATATATAAACTTAACATTTTTTTTTTTTTCTTTAGCGAGGGAATGAACCCCGGGCATGCTTTGTGAATGGTAGGTAAGCATCCTCCCACTTAGCTACATCCTCAGACCTATTCATTAAATTTGTTTATTATTATTATTTTTTATTGTTTTTTTTGTTATTACTACTATTAAGTTTTTTTCAAGACAGGGTTTCTCTGTGTAATCCTGGCTGTCCTTGAACTCAGAGAGATTCACCTATGTCTCTCTACCTCCCGAGTGCTGGGATTAAAAGTGTGAGCCAACACTGCCCAGCTTGTTTATTACATTAAAAAAGAAAATACTGTGGGGAAGTATTTGTTACCACATGCCCTACAAATACACACATACACCACTGCAAGAACTGAAGGTTTTGGTTAAGGTCAGCTTGCCAGAAGACCTTTTCTTACATACCTGGAACACTGCCCTATGATCTTCTACAACCTGTTCTTCCATTTCTACCATCTGGGAGACAGCTTCATGGAAAGTAAACAATTGTGGAGAAACTTCTTCTTCCTTAAAACACAAAGTTTAAAAATATGACCTTAATCTTACAATTTAAATATCACTAAGTTTTGTTTTTACTTTTCTTCCCTCCTTGAGCGCATACCCAGGAACTCATGTGCTTTTAAAAATGGCACATGTTCTACCTCTGAGTTAGCCCAGCCTCAAAAAGCAGTTTTGCAAAGTCTTTTTAGAAAGGCAAATTAAGACTTTGGATACAAACTGACTATTAAAATAAATAGAAGAAAAGCCACATTTCTTTCTCTGGGTCAAAATAATGTAAGTCTAAGGAAGGAAACCAACTCTTAAGTAAGGAGTAATTTTCACTTAGGAATTTATTATTTGCAGACATATCCTAAAAATCAGTGTCTTTTGGAACAGCCCAGCTTTTCAGTTACTGTAAGTTTATTTCAGACTTTACTAGTTTGTGTTGGTTTCTCTTTATTAACAATTTATTTCACATATACATGACTTTATGATGACATGAAAGCAACATGCATATAGAGACCATACTTTGATTTTTCTTTTTGGAAGCAGAGTCTTGCTCTATATCCTCGCTGCCCTCATACTATGTAACCCAGGCGGCCTGCCTCCCAAGTGCTGAGAATACAGGTGTGTGCCACCATGCCCAGCTTAAGTTTCTTCTCTTGAAAGCTGTAAAGACATAATCTTTGATTTGTATATTTCATGGTGACTATCAAAATTAGTATTTTCAAGGACTAAACTTCTTTTAAAAACCAAACTTTATTTTTTATTTACGCTATAGAAATCATTTACTAATTTTTACAGTAAAAAAAAAATATCAATTTGATTTGAAAAGAAATGGGAGATCTCTCTATACTGCTCAGGATGGCCTTCAATTGCTGGACTTAACCATTGTCCTGCCTTAGTCTCCCATATAGCTGCAACTACAGGTGTATATGGATGTGGCTTTTTATTTGTCTGCATTTGTGGCTGACCCAGTACTATATAAATAGTCCAGGCTAGCATCAAACTCAGCAATCCTCCTGCTTCAACTTCTCTAGTGCTGGAATTACAGGTATATGCCACCATGGCTAGGTAGGCTAGATATTTTTATAGAAATCTCAAGTGCAAATCATAACTGTACTTCAACAACAAACATATTATAATACAGGCATGGTTTGATTGTTACACTAACTCAAAACTTATTTGACTTAGCTTTATTTTGAGTCTCTTGCCAACACCTGTCCTATTACCTCACTGTTTTCTAAAAATGTGGCTTTAGTGACAAAGAGAAGTCTACTTATAAACTATTGTAACAAGTAAATAAAAATGGCATTAAAAAAGCATTCAGGAGTCTAAAGGCATGAAAAAAAATTAAGTGATATTTGATTTTTCATCAGTAAGATGTCACAAACATTTACATAATCAAGTTACTAAAGAACTTTCTATCTTTTCTGTGGAAATAAATACATCTGCTTTTATCAAGACATGCTAAACGTTCTCATACTCTCATCAATATCTATTCAGCATACTCTTCCCCTGTTACCTCCTCTTTAGGCCCAGAAAATCCTCTTTCCTTTGGACCAGAAAATATGCAAGTTCTTACATACTCCCAGACATGTTTGTCTGTAGAAATGTACTTTTGGAATTCTAACACACGTCATTAACCATCTAATTAATATTAGTTTTATCTTGAAGACATATTTTAGACTCTATTTCCTTACAGTCTCCCCTGTTGAGAATATTGCAAGAATATGTACACATGCACTAACACTTAATGTAATGATACTATTGAAAAATCTCAAGGTAAGTTACCTAACTGTAGCAAAGTTAAAAGAACTGTACACAATGAAAAACAGGATATATAAAAACTAAGGACCTGAGTTTGGTTCCAAGCATCCAGATGGTTCACAACCATCTTTAACTGTAGTTCTAGGATCTGCTGTCCTGTTCTGGCCTCTTTCAGAAATGCATGCACATGGTGCACAGATATACATGTAGGTGAACACTCATACACATAAAAACAAATCTTAAGAAAAGGTCCAGTAAGAAAGAATAAAATACAAAGGAAATGCCCATCTTACTCTGGTTTTCTGTATCTTTGGCTAGTATCATTTTCCTTCGAGAGTTTAAAAACAACCGTGGTGTCTTTCAAAATTCTGGACGGACTGAAGCGATGATCTCATTTTTAGTTCACTGTCATCTATGTTCTTCCCACTCCTGACAGCAAGCTCTTTAGCCACTGAACCATTTCCCCAGCCTCTCCACTTTGCTTTTTCTTGGCATAGCATTACACTGCAGGCCGTGACACCTTGGAATTTACTATGGCCTCAGATGTGCAGCAAGCTTCCTGCCTCAGCCTCCTAAGTCCTGGGTCTATGAGTATGGGTTTGTGTTACATGTCCAGATCACATGCTTTCACAATGTTTTGTATTTGCCTATTCTTATAGAATAAATGTCTTAAAAATAAATAATTGTAATTTGAAATTATAAAACTTTTAGACACTTCAAATATAGATTTAATGGATGTTGGAATTTTGTTGGGGTTTTGTTTCTTTTTTTGTTTTGAGGTGCTGTTAGGGAATCACTGTGATTTTTTTTCTGCTTAATGCATATAATTACATTGACAGGTTTTTAAAAAATTTATTTATGATATACTTACATATTATCTTTAACTAATTGCTAAAAATTTAATGTGGGCATAAAATCAAATAAATAGGCTATGGTTAGTAAGCCAGGAAATTATTTTGAATTTATGAGCCATGCATTCTATCACTGCCACTGTAGTAAGAAACAAGACAGAAAAGCATGGGTATATTCCAGTAAAGCTGTACTTATCTGAACACAGGGTGTTAGGCCACAGGGTAGACTTGCCGATCCCTGCTTTAAGGGACAGTGTTCAATTAAGTTCTGCTATTGATGAAACAAACTAAGGTTAGATCAGTAACAATGAGATGATGTCACTCACATTTTGTTCACAAAGAAGTTTTAGATCATCTCTCTGAGGGGAACTCCCCACACCCCACTGTGTCTCTAGGTCATCAATCTGGCTTGGTGGGTGGTGCATTATTGGACGGATATCACCAGCAGCAGCTGGATCTACAGTCAACTCTTTCACCCTATAAACACACAAAAGTTATCTGAAATTATGAAAAACTCGTGCAGAGAAACAAGAAAATACCAACCTATTCAATACAAAAGCAATTCAATTAGCATAGTAAGATCGATGATGCCACTTTATAGGTCAATTTATCTGAAATCTGCATTTGTTTAATGCTAGTTTACTTAAGCAACTTTAAGTGTAATTATTGTTCATAATCAGGGAAACTTAGCAAAATATACAGATTAAATACTTCAAAGAAAAACTATAATTATAGTTATATTTTATGATAGAAAAACTGTTAAGATCCATAAAGAAACCACTGCTGAAATCAGGGAAGTTTATATCCTATGAAGACTTCAGAAGTCATACTGCTTAGCTAAAATAGCCAAGTAAGAAATACTTTCACTTTGGTAAGTTATGACAGGGTCTCGCTTATATATCCCTGGATGGCCTGAAATTCAATTTACAGATCAGGGTGGCCTCAAACTTAATAGATCTGCTTGCCTCTACCTCTCAAGTGCTGGATTAATGGCTTGTACCGCCATGAGCAGGCCAGTCTTTTTTTTTACTTCTAATGCCCAAAGATTATAATAATCTGTCATTTTTTAAAGCTGAAATTTTTACATAAGTTAACACACTTAAAAAAAAACATACTTTCTGAATCATAAAAATCATTATTTCCTTGCAAAGAAACTTTTTATCAAATAAGATTAATATCCAAAAGTGACATCATCTTTTAAAAAACAAAGATAAAAATGGAGCTTTAAATTCGAAACAAACCTTTAAAACAAATTAATAAAGGACATAAAAATGCAGATCATGCAGTACAACCACCACCTGCTAAATGAAGTGAAAATGAAAAATGGCTGGCTGAGAACAAAAGAAATAAATGAAATGTTTATACACAGCACAATTTAAAACAAGCTAATCAAAGAATCTTATGTACAGAATGAAGCAAGACCTGGTAATCGAAGGAGAAAAGTCGTCATAATCGTAAGAAGGAGAGAGATCAGGGCGACTGCCACTACCCTGGGAGAAGGGAATGTCTGAAGGACTAATTCCAAACTCCTTTACTCTGCAGTACCAAAACAGTGACAATTAAAAGAGTTCTTGGCAAAGACAGCAATGCACAGTTAAACGTTTATTCAGAAAAGAATATCCATATTGTTAGAAGAGAATTTTAGAGTATTATTAAGGTATTATTTAATAGGCTTCCAGGAAAACAACAACAACAAAATCTTTCCTTTCTAGTTTACTTCTTCATTTTTTTCAGAAATTTTCCTAGAAACTTCTCAAGATAATCACTTCGGAAAGCTCATTAACTACACAAATTGATAAATGTGAACTGTGAATATGGAAATTAACTTTGTCACTCCTAGGCTTATTTCTTATATGTGTTAGAGTCTCCTCATTGAGAATCACCATTAGTATCAGCCACAAATTTTTCTCTTACCATATGTATCTCTTGTACAAACCAAACTACTAAGTACAGTAATAATTTTCCTAAAATAACATTATAAATAATAACTTAAAAAAAAAAACAAAAAAACAAAAGCAAGCTTTCAACAACTACTCTATGTTTCAATCCCTCTAACCTTTTCCTTTACCCAGAGGTCACAGCCTCTGCTTCAAAACACTGTTTCATAAGCATTTCGTACAGCTTTTCTTCTTGAACAACCAGTCTTTTCTTATCCTTTCAATTCCTTCCTTCCTTTCCTCCCTCCTTCCTTCCCTCTCTCCCTCCCTCCTTCGTTTTTGAGTGTACCTGGAAACTTCTGTGTAGCTAATGATGACCTTAAACTCCTGATCCTCCCCCACCCACCTGACATGCTGGGATTACAGGCAAGTGCCACATACCTGATAGTATATATCAGTTTTATTAATTGATTGAACTTGACTTGTCTTTTTAATCATTTAACATCAATATGCATTGTTACAAACTATCCCTCAACTCCCATAAACACTTCTAAAATATATACTTTTTACTAAAATAAATTGAAAAATAATTTCCAAGTGCTAGCTATGCTCAATATTTTACAAAGACTGCTTCTCTCAGTTCTCAAAACAATCCTTGAAGGCAGAAATGGTCACTGCCCTCGTCATTCTGAAGGTGAGGAAAGCGGAGCACATTAAGGCTTCACTGTCATGAAGAAGAAAGGCAGGTATTAGGCCTACTTTATCTTAAAAACTAACACTCTTCCATCATCGTGCTGAGTCTTAAAAAGCAACACTTCTTCAAGAAGTGAACAATCTCTAGGCTGGGGCTGCAGCGCAATGATAGAGCACTTGTCTAGAATGGCCAAGGCCCTAGGGCAATTTTTAGTACTAAAGAATATAGTAAAAATCCTACATATCTAACCAGGCATGGGGGTGTACATCTCTATTCAAAAACTGGAAGGTCGAAGAAGATCAGGAATTTAAGGTCACCCTCAGATACATAGTGAGCTGGAAAGCCAGTTTGGATTAGTATAATATTACATTTACCTCAAACTATTGGTCTATGTAGTCAAAATATAAAAAAAACTTGTGATCTCAATCTATATAGTAGTTTCTGGAATCTTTATTGCCTCGTTTTAAGACATGAATGGGTTTGTTTTAATTCTACAAGATATAACTGATTCTATAATAAGAATACACCACAAAGTTACTCCCTACCCCTATGAGTAACTCTGATAAAATAAAGCATCTAAAAATGATTTTTTTAAAACTCTTATATACTAAGAAAATTAATTGAAAGACAATATTAATGTCTGTGGCTAGAAGCTCATAATTCAAACTATAGAAGTTATTTCAAACTGAACCTACTTAAAGCTGTATTATATTTTTAAGTAGCTATTGTATTTTGTATTTTAAGTAGCTATTATATTTTGTATTTTTGTAGATGTTTTCCCCCATGGAATGAGAAGAGAAACCCAAGGCCTATTTCATACTTAGCAAACATGGACACTGAGCCACATCCCTGAGCCAATCAGCTAGTGCTTCCTAGCAAAGCTTACTATCATATGATTAAATCTCTTTGGCTGAAACAAAAGAAGCACAATATAAAATATTAAAAGAATAATTAAAACATAGCTAATATTACTCAAAGATACATGTATAGCTATAACAATTTTTTTAAAAGGAAAACAAAATTATTTTACAGCAATCAGGCATTCATGCTCTCCAACAGCCTCCCTCAAAGTTCTGAAGGAACACACTAGAACTTTTATGAAAGCTGGTTAAGAGACTGCTTCACAGACTCTTCTTTCATTCAACTAAAAAGATTGTTTTTCATAGGGTGGGTGGCCTTTAAAGATTGGATTTCTATCTATAGCCCTGGCTGAGAGATCCCTCTGCCTCTGTCTCCTGAGTGCTGGGATTAAAGGCATATAGCACCACCACCCGGCTTCAATGAAGAGATTTTTAAATGATAGTAAACATGACAAGAATTAAATTGCTTACTTGTTTTTAGGAACTTAAATCTAAAAAAAATTATTGTCATATAAATTATATATACATGTACCAGTGCATGCAGAGGTCAGAGGACAACTTTGCAGAACAAGTGCAACTCAGCTGTAGCTTGTTTTTAGGTGCTTTTTTTTTGGGGGGTGGGGGAAGGGATAGCGTGTTTGAGAGACAGTGTAGTGTATAGTCCTGGCTGTCATGGATCTAGCGATGCAGACCAGGCTGGCCTTGAATTCAAGAGATCCACCTGCCTCTGCCTCCTGGGTGCTGAGATTAAAGGTGTGCACTACCTCTGACTGGCCGGTTTAGGTACTCTTCTATGTATATGAATTTTATATTTTTTAAAAAGATGATAAAAGAAGTCTCCACTTTGACTGCAGTAAGAAAGAATATGGTTTTGAAGAAAACTAAGACAATCTCCACACTTATATAAATAATCACTCAAAACAAGAAGTGTGTGTGTGTGTATGTGTGTGTATGTGTGTGTTGGCTCTACAAAACATGTCATCATAACTCAGAGTTCCAAGGGCATCTGTAGCTATTCATGACTAGAAGGCATAAACTCTTTTAGTTCTCAGTGTATTTCGTCCATATGTAACAACCCAGTTGTTAACTGAAGTTGGAAACATTACTGATGTGAGTAACATACCATCCACATACAGCAACAGAAAGAACTGTTATAACTTAAATGATGTGTGCATGTATGTGTGTGTGTATTTAGTGGAATATTACTGAAAATAATTCCAGCACAGAGTTGAACAATTTAAGAAATTAACTCCCTAATTTCCACTTTATCCTTAATATTACAAAATTTCCATCACTGAAATGTAGTAAATTATTATGAATCATAACTTGCTGAAACGGAAAAACATAACCATGTTCTAGAACAAAAAGGTCACTTCAATAAACATGTCAGTTTTATCTAATTATACATTTTTCTTAATCATTTTAACGAAACAATTCTAAATAATATCACCTTAAAGAACATGTAAAACTTTATTTTGAAAATTTAAAGAACAATGTGATAAAACTTGTCCTGTGGGGTTTTCTGTTTGCTTTGACACAGGATCTCATATTGGGGGTCAGAACAGTGATCCTTCTGCCTCAGTATAATCAAATGCTACAACAACAGGCATGTGCCACCACACCTGGTTTCCCTAGCAAACATCGAATCATACTTTATACTGCTCTAGTATATTAAATTTCAAATTTTAAAACGTAGGTATAGATTTCATACCTATTTGCATATCTTAACGTATTAAGAGTATTTTCACAGGATGCCATCCCTGGAGAGATTGTGGCAATCTGTAAAGGAGGGAAACAGAGATTAAAATCATAAATGATCAAGACAGTAAATTGATAGCTCAGCAAGGTCTAATCTTACAATCTATTTTAAAATGTTCTATACTGGTATCTGACCTCTAAGGTCTATCTACCTAGTACATGTGATCATTATAAAGCCTAGTTACAAACGTAAAAAATTCTCTGAAGGTACCAGAAGGTTATTAAAAATCCAACAGAAATTGAAGGCAAATGTTTAGAAAAGGGAATAACACAGACAGCCCTCCACCTATTTTTACTATTACTAATGGACCAATTCTCTTCCATAGACAACACCCCACTAAATCACAGAGAATGACCGAAGTCACTTTAGAAACTAGAGTGCCTGGTGAATAGCAGTTTGGGAGTGACAACCTAGCAGCTGGAAAAGGTGAACTGTCCTGTAAAAAAAAAAAAGAGGAAGACGAAGGAGAAACTCAAATTGTACATATAATTTCACAAATCTTTGGTTGACAACCTAGCTTGCCATGGACAACAAACTGTAAGCAATACACTAAAGTACATGAAGAGACACTTGTCATCATCCCCACCAGAGAGTCAACACCTGCTAAAGGAAGTACTCAGGAGAGTTCCAAGGCATTACAGCTGCAACAGAATGCTTCCCACCAAACGGGCATGGACCACATCTTAAATATAACCTTCCAAAACACAAAAGTAACTAATTATAATTAGCAAAAATCTAAAACTTCCATACATGTTTTATATTTATTCCTCTGGGATAAGAACAAAAGGAAAAACAACAACAGAAAGCCAACTTACCATGCAAGTACGAGAATTTTCACCTATGAACGAATCTCTCAACACCTGAGTGAGTTTACTTGCTCGGAAAGGAGTATGGGGTTTATTTCTACCTAAGGCTCTGATGCACTCCTAAAAATTAAGAACACGTTTCTTACCAATTAGGCTTTCTTAGAGTGTCATTTTAAGCAACATTTTAAAGGTTTCTTATTTAACATGTAAGGACTATAAGCTCTGAAAATTTTAAGTTTTTCATAAATTTATTTATGGTTTCATAAATATTAATTCAAGAAAATTAGCAACAACAAAGGAACTCCTTAATTACTCTAAAACAACAAAAATCTGAAAATATGACCAGTGCTCAAAAGTTCAGGCAACATCAAAGCTGTAAAGAATTTGAGATTCTAAAATAGAATCCCAAAAGCTACAGCTGCTTTAGTTTAAGCCTTCCAATTTCTGATTTTTCTAGTAACGGGAAAAATATAATAATTCTTTAAATTATCTTGACTTAACTTCTGTTTCTCTTTCTGAATAGTATTGGTTTTTGTTTTTTAAGAAACTTTTTTTTTTTTTTTTTTTGCCTTCTTCTGTCCCCTTCAAGGTCATGGTAGGGACTGAAGAGGCTAACACAGCCAGGTGAAGGAGCTCTCCAAAAACCCAGAAAGGAGACTGTACACCTCCTCTTTGGATCCTGTCTGGAGTCATAGATGGAAAAAAATTTTTCTTAGCTCAGTTCCCCAGGTCTTTGCCTGCCCAAGAAAGCCAGGCTGACTATGGCCCTTTTAGACTCGAGCCAAGCAGCCTCAGAATTGGCCTGCCACTTTGTTTCCTTTAACTTGTTTAAAAACAATGAAAAATACGTACATGGAAAAATTCTACATACAAGAAAATCTGTAACTTCAAATATGACAATGAAAGTTTATAAACCTCTTTTATAAGGCGAAACAGTTTTTACAACTGAGTAAGCAAACATAAGATAAGAAGTAAGAGACCTTTCATAATTAAACACATCTTGCTTACCTTGAGTGCTAAAAGGCTTTTGTTAATTTCAGCACCTTCAAGCCTGGTTTGCCTGTCCGCACTAGATGTATCAGCTCCTCTTTCATTCCCAGCCAGGTCAATAAGAGAAAATTTGCCATGTAGTTTCCCCTTCCTTCTAAGAATAATCTGAAAGACTGCGTGACTCCGAGATGAATGTGCATTTGCAGATGTTTGACCAGATGTTCTACAATGTGATTAAGGACATATTGACACATTAAAACTTCTGTTTATACGTCAACCATATTATTTTTATTTAACATCTTGGTTTTGCTATACACACAGGATCTAAAACATAAGCTTCCCTTAGACTTACCTGCAACTGTTGCCTATGTCAATGAGTTTCAGTACATCTTCCACACATTTGACCTCCCGTTCCTGCAATCCTACCACTTGCACCTGCTGTTTTCCATCTTCTAGTACTCTTAATTTTGTTTTCCTATTTAATAAATCAAACACCTATAGAAAATGATATTCAAATTAGAAAACTAGCTTTAAAAAATCAGGTCTACAAGAGTCTAAAAATAATAAGACTATTATTTTCAAAACAATACTCAACATTGAAAGCTTGAAGACATCAACTATTATATTTACAAGCACATAAATCTTGCAATAGCAGAGGTCATAAAACAAAGAAATAAACTGCATTTCACCAACTGTATATTTAAAATGGCTAACATATATATATACATATACACATGTTAAACTACATTATATATATATAATATGAAATACATTATATATAATATAATATTATATGAAACCACAACCTTTTTAAAAAGGCCAAGATTGGAAGACAATTCAATTGGTAAAGTGTTTGCCAAGCAAATACAAGGACCTGAGCCTGAGCCCCCCCTGAGGGGAGGGGATCAATGGCCAGCTAACCTACCCTAATCACCCAGCCACAGGCCACAGTCAAAGTCCCTGACTAAAATATACAAGATGAACAGCTCCTGAGAAACAGCCCGAGGCTGACTGCTGGCCTCTACACGTATACGTGTACATACACACATACCCACCCACACACATATGTACCTACATACACGCGTTCACGTACCTACTCCCACACACAAAAGAAAAACAGAACTTCTCACATACCTTTCCACTATAAATTTCAAAAAATGTTGCATATACTTGAAGTTCTAGTTTCTTATAGTTTGGCTTCTTCAGCATTAAAAAGACATCCCGAGCTGACAAAAATTTCACATATAAAATTTGTTAAGAAACAACAAAAATTTAAAGTATCATTTCTATTTTTAGAAGAATCAGTTAACATTAGGTTAATAGTGTCAATAAAAATAATATTAAAACATTAATTTGAAAAATAAAGTTGTAAAAGAAGCTACTTTTTCACATTCCATGACAGGATGCTACTCTTTATCCTTAAAAGGGGCTCAACATGTAGCTCAGTTGTATGCAAAAAGACCAGCGTTCAGTCTGCAGCACTGAATAACCAGGCATGGTGGTGCACAGCTATAATCCCAGCACTCAGATGTTAGAGGCAGGAGCAGAAATTCAAGGTTATCCTCAGCTACATAGGAGGATTGAGGTCAGCTTGGAACACATGAGCCCCTATCTCCAAAGTGTTCTCTGTGTGTGGTGGGGTTGATCCAGCCACAATTAGCCATTGCATAATTTATAGAAATATCAACAGTATGCCACATTGCAATCAACCAAATATATAGACTATTTTGTCACCAAGAACTTAATCTTACATTTCGTTTAGGACTTTTTTCTTTTTTGAGACAGGGTCTCATATAGCCAAGACCGGCCTCAAATTTGCTATATAGCTGACAATGATGATGAACCCAGACCATCTTGCCTCCAACTCCTAAGTACTAGGATTTCAGGTATGTGCGTCCATGTCTGACCATGGTCTCACATTTCTTTTCAAGTCTGAAAACGTATATTTGATCTAATACACTGTGTAGAGCTGGACAATAAAAATGGATAATAAAAAGCCTTATTCAAACAGACCTGAATAATATTTAAGGATATCGTAAACTATGTACAGGACACTTACCGGCTAATGCATAAATTCCCTTAGAGCAATCCTGGTTCTTTCCTGAAAAGTCACCACCCATAGTCTAAATTTATAAAGAAAATAAAGAGTAATAGACATTATTCGGAAGTCAATTTGAGAATTTAGGTCTTGGGGTTAGTGTGGTAACTCAATCCCTAAAGTGCTCGCCACACAAACGAGGACTTGGATTTTAAGTAAAATAATCCAAGCAAAGTAATACATGATTATGATCCCGGAGTTGGGATGACCCGCCCAGGGCTTCCTGGACAGGCAACCTTAGCTTATGTGGTAGTTGTAGGCCAATGGGAAACATTATCTATCTCATAAAAGCAAAGCGGATGGTATCAGAACAGTGGCATCATGTTCACGTGCACACAACCCAAAAGAATTGAGGCCTCGTTACTTACGTGAGTTTTTCCACTTCCAGTCTGCCCATAAGCAAAGCATGTAGCCATGCCTCTTTCAAATATTGTTTCCACTAGTGGTCTTGCCGTGAATCTTAAAAGAAAAATGAAAAAGTATGTCACAAATCCTTCAGTTAGACAAGCAACCAAAGTAATTCCTAGTATTTAATTAAAAGAATAGCAGGATTTTAAACAAAACATTAGTTTCAAAAACTGAAGTATTAGGTCGGTTAAAAAAAACAAACAAACAAACTGTTGCTTTGAACCATGAGTATTAAATGCAAACAATTTTATGAAGAAAAATAGGAGCCAGTATGACCAACATTTTGGGGCCATTTTCTGTCTATTCCTACAGCGTTAAAACCCATGCACTGGGATTATATAAACTCCTGGTAAGTATTTCCTGCATTCTGCTGTTGGTGAAAGTGTTTTCCTTCCAATAATTTGTCAAGATGCTTGAAAAGATGGTAAAAGGTTGGCAAGAAACCAGGTGAATATGGTTCATTAATAATTTGTCAAGATGCTTGAAAAGATGGTAAAAGGTTGGCAAGAAACCAGGTGAATATGGTTCATTAGGTAAAACTTTGTAGCCCAACTTTTTCGGTGACTCGGTGTGCATGTGTAATGTGCAACAGGAGTCATAGAGGACTGGTGCCCCTCCTATTGACCTCTGCCAGCTGGGCACTGCAGCTTTTGGTGTCTCTAATCAGTTTGCTAAGCAGCTTCTCAGATCTAATTGTTTCTCCAGGGTGCAGAAGGCAATAGTACATGACAGCAGCAGCAGACCAGACCATGAGCTAGCTGGTCCAAGTTTGGATTTGGACAGAAGAATGGAGCTTGTTCTTGGTCCACAATTGGGTCTTTGCACACAATCCACTTTTTGTCACATATCATAATCAGCTTGAAAATGATCCATTGCTGCATAGGCTAATAAGAAAGGTCAAAAGCTCAAAACTTTTTTTTTTTTTTTGGTTACCTCATAAGCTTATAACCACATCGAGCATTATCACCTTCCCAATTTGCTTCAAATGCTGAACATGGAAAACTGACTTATAAATTACGAAAAGAATATATTAATTATAGAACACCGAGCTTTGAGCTGATAGTCTTAAAAAAATGGCAAAAAAATAATTATAGCTTTTAAAAATGTATTTATAAAATTCACTGGTATAATTAAAATTTAAAAAGTAGGAAGAGATAAGACACAATTCTTTATTGAGTAGAACACTAAATGACATGCTAAAACAACAAAATACTTCATACAGCTTTGCTAGTTTTTTTTTCAATGCAAACCTGAAGAAAGCACACAATAACAAGGGCAGGAAAAAGTTCTAGTCTAATGGAACTATAAATCTGAAGACCAGATAAACAAACAAACAAACAAACAAACAAAAGTGATTTCCTCAGTCCATACAGGTAAAGTCAAGTATAAGGGTTGTATATTGGTGAAGTTAAATATAAATCCAGGGTGAAGCCCAAAGTGTTTATTAAATCTACCATAAAAAATACCTGAATCAGAACTTGAATGCTATTATAAAAACCAGACTTATACTTTATGAAATGGGGAGGGAAAGAAAAATTGTTTGAAGAAAGCTAAAAAACAATTACCAGTAACAATTCCAATTCCCATTTTAAATAGAGACTTTAATATGTAACTAACTTAAGCGTATTCCAATGTTCTTTACTTTTTCTCCCAGTTGACTGACCTAAAATTAACGAAGATGGTCTAACAATATTTCACTGGCAACATTTCCAATTCTTATTAACTAATTTTCTGTGTTCTGGGAATTTTTATAAAATGAAACTAGGAAATGAACCACAACATCCAAATAAATGCAAAGACATCCTACATGGAATACTGTATCAATGCTGTAAAAATCTGTTATAACTATTAGAAATAAGTATGTTTTAAAAATACAGCAAAATCCACATAACAAAAATTTAGACTATCTAATATGGGCAAGTCTAACATCTATAAATTGAATGTAAACTAAAAATTTTATGTACTAAAATGACCATCAAACTTTAAGATGATAAAAAATTAGGCAAATTTCAGTAGATTTACAGAGGTCTTTTAACTTTTATTTCAAAACACATGCTAGGTAAAGATCTGCACTAACTAATAATTAATGCATAACAAGTATTTCAAATTTATTAGTACAAATATTAAAATGGAAAAATTCGTGTTTTCTATGCACCACATCCCAACACTTTTTAGTTTTCCCCGTAAGTTTTCCTTTCCTTTAACTTTATGTATTTTGCTTACAGGGTATCTGTGTGCCCCCTGAACGCAGTGCCCAAGGAGGACACAAGTGGATGTCAGATAACCTGAGACTGGAGTTACAGGTGGCTGTGAGTCACCACATGGTGCTGGAAAATTACACCAGGGCTTCTGGAAGAACAGCTAGTATTCTCAATGCTGAACCATCTCTTCAAAACCTCTCAGAAATAGCTTATTCATATGTGTGTCGATGATATGTGTTAATTAGCTATCAATTAACATAAATCTAATTTTTGCTTTTCTGAAACAAGGTCTCTCTGTATAGTCCTGGAGTTTGCAATGTAGAACAGGCCAGCCTCAAACTCACACAAAAATCCTCCTGCCACTGCTTCCTCAGTGCTACCACACCCCCCCCAAAAAAACAAAAAAACAAAAAAAAACCTAACTTCTTGTAGTAGTAAGGAGATTTACATGTTAAAACTCATGGCGTATATTACATTTTCTTCACTTAATGTCAGCATGAGAAAGCACACTGCACCCCTGGAGAGTTGTACTAAGAACAGCACTAAGTTGTCAAGGTATAAATGTAAGAAGATAACTTTACTTTACAACAAATCCACTTACCTGTAAACCATTTCATTAGGAGCTGAGTCATCAAAGGCATAATCAAAACGAAATGTCTGATTCTCTAAGTACCTTGTCAAGTCTACTTTCTGCTTGGGCTCATGCACCATCACAACATCTTTACTAGGGATTGTGATTACATCAAGATCTTTCATCTGAGTTTCTAAAAGGACAAACAGAATCAGTGTCTAGTAATTTTCACATGTTTTACCATGCCTGATTTCTAAATTCAATTCTCTACAAAGCATCATACCTTTTTTATTGAGTGGTCGTTTTCTTACACAAACACATATCCTATGTTCATCAATCTAGGAATAAAAAACATATTACTTCCCTGACTTATAAGTAATATGAAAAACAATAAAAAAAAAACTGTTTCTTAGAAATTTTTAACATAAATATGGTGGCTAAGCTTTCAGAACAAATTAGCATTGCATAATTTTTAATAGTTCTGAGTACCGTAGAAACGTTTTGATAAACCACTACTTAATTAAATTTTCAGAAGCACTACTATTCTAAGCATTAAGTTCTTGTTAAGAAGGTATCTTCTTTTCATTTCAGGATGTGTTGTATACAAGTGAATATTTCTAATCTACTAATTGGCATCTTTTCATGTTGACTGCTGGTAAAGTTGGTGGCAAAGACCACTAACATGCCAACAACAACAACAAAAAAAAAACAAACCAATCCCCCCCCCAGGATTCTTATAATTACTGAGCAACTACAACCATTTTATGAATGGCAATTCTTTTGGAAAAAAGACCATTTTTAACTATATGCATGTACACAGTTATATGCATGTAAGTGCTGGATTCCCCCAGAGCTAGAGGTACAGGTAGATCCATGGGCCTGACACCTGTGCTGCTGGAAACCTTGAGAACCCAAATTGTGTCCCCTTCACAATAGCAGATGTGCTCGTAACCATTGAGCCGTCATTCTAGCTCCATTAATGGCAAATCTTATGTAAAATTTTAAAGATAAAACTTAACTTCATCATATGCTTTATAGAAATAAATAATTTCCTACCGTAAATCCTACTTTAGAGTTTGACAAATTTCCTGATCTAAAACACGAGCTGAGAAAAACATCTGCCAGTGTAGCAAGACCTAACGGATATGGGAATACAAGTTTATGGATAAGAAATCTATTAGGACCTCTTACACACTGCCTAACACAAACATTTTGGGCAACGAAACTTTCTATATATATATTGTCAGATTATTTTTCCTTGAAAAAGTATTTTCATTCTACAGCAGATAATGAAACTACAGAATATTTTTCAGCAATGAAAATCTTGTCTATTACAGCCCTTAAGAACCATTATTACTGCTAACGCCAGAGTAATGTGTATTTAAAAATAACAAATTAGCTAAAAATAGTAAATTAGAATGATGGTGAGATCTACACTCCAAACCAAAGTTATAATAAAGTTGGAACTGAGATCAAAGTCTATGTGAAGGTCAAAAAAATCAACTAGGTCTCCTTATGCTACTCACTGGCTGATATGCAGCCAGTCTGAAGACAAGGAGGCTTTGCCTGCAAAAAGCAGCTGTGCGGGTATCACCTCTAATATTAGAACTATGGAAGATGAACAAAAAACTAGATGAATTGTGATTTTCCTCAAAATACAGAAACTAAACCTTATAAGGAAAGACAAAACCAAACAAGTAAATAAAATATATAATTAGTAAGTATGAATGTTTTTATTTACAGTATGACATCTTCAGAGTCATAATTCACAAAGGATCTTACAGGATCGGCTGTTGTTAGGGGTCTGTAATCCAAGCTTCCTCTGAAGTCTCTGATCATACACATAATTTCATAATTTGGATTTGTAGCATCCACATCCTATTAGAAAACAGGATTTAACACTTATTATAGTTACACTGTATATGTTACATATAGTTTGAAAATTGCAATTCAGACACTCATTTGTTAACCAAACTCAAACTAAAACTATGATATAATTTCCAAGTTTAGGTTAATATGTTCAGAATCACTTTCACATAAATAACACAATTACGTGTACTCCAAAGTTTCCTCACTGACACTACCTTTTAACTGTTTAAAAAAAAATCTATAATATGTTTACTTTAAATATGTCAGAAAATGCAGCAAGAAGACAGAGCACTAAAAAAAAAAAAAAAGCCTAGAAAGACTAAAACTGGGGAAATGCATTTTAGATCAACTCTTAGAGCTACTTCATCTAGTGCTTCACTGCCCCATCATCTTTGCACAAACTGCCAAGAGGCTCCTGCAGTCACATCTATGATGAGCCTCCTTCTTTCCCTACCCTGCCCATCGCTACTGTTCTTCCCAAAGCACTAACAGGTATGTCTTTTCTGCCCACGCCAGTTCTAGTGTCACAACATTATTTTTTAGAAAGTTTGGTCTGCAATTGTAGGCTGCTTCGTTACACATGAAGGCCTTGTTTTTAATTTTAAATATAGTCTTAAGTTAAATTATGGATTCATTTACATTTATTCCCCCTCTCTGTTAACTCTAAGATAGACAAGATGTAACAAAACAACCAAAAAGCAATATAACACAGAATATAAGATAATTTGTTATCTTATAGCTAATGTTATTTGATAATTTGTTTGTTGCACAAAGATAATTTGTTTGCTTTTTGGTTTTTTGGAGTGAGGGATTCATGTAGTCCAGGCCGACCTTGAACTTTTGTCCTTTTGCCTAACTTCTCAGGTGCTTGCTGAGAGGTAGGCCAAGCAGCTCAAAACCAAGACAATACTTGAAAACAAAACAAAACAAAAAAAAACTTTAAAAAATATATCTAAGTTTTGAATTCTGACTACAATTCATTTTAAAGTCAACATTGGCAAGGTTCTGGTTTAAATTACAAAAAGCAATGGTCAATAGCCTTCCTGCAATGAATAATAAATCACTAATACTCAAGTCAGGCCTTTTTATTCCTATTCAGACTACACGGAGGGAAGATTTTAAAACTGCCACTAAACTTTATCTACAGCTCATCTTTATAAAAAGGCAACAACTTGGCAGGTGGGAAGCAGAATGTAAAGCAAGAATGGAGAGCTCACTGGGACATTTAAGTATTACGAAGTACACCCAGGAAACACTAGATGGCGTTTATGCCACATGTCAGTAAATTTATTATGCGTACTCTTCCTTTTTCATTTTCCCTGGTGTCAGAGTCTCAGGTAACCTAAGCTGCTTTCAAACTCGCTAAGTAGCTCCAAGTAGGTCTTAAACTTCTGATCCTCCTGCCTTTACCAATTCAAGTGCTGGGATACAGATGTTGGACCATGAAGCCTAGTTTTGTATTACTTATTTCAAGTAGATATTCTAGCGTAACTTTCAGGTATAAACTAATTTACTGAGGTTGAATACTTTATCAGGTTTATAATTATACAATAAAACATGAACTATAGGCTTAACAAGAAGGTACTTGAAGACACTACTAAAAAACAGGTGTTTTACTGCAGGGAAACAATTCTAAGATTAAAGAGACACAACACAAACAATGAATGTGATACAGGTTAGTAACAAAATTTCTAATATGTAAAGATGTTCCACTGTTACTAAATATTTGCTACATTCTGATGAGAATAAAAGAGCAACACAACAGAGACTCAATCTCTGTATCTACAGTAAGTCAAAATACAAAATTATCTCTCCCATTTCACCATAACAGTTGAACCAAGCCATGTCAAAACACCAATAACTTTAAATTTTACTTTCAAAAACAACAAATTTTAAGGCTAACATGTAACACTAAACGACAGTAAGTGATTGCAATAAAGAAACTGTAGCAATGATTTGTTTTCTCAAGAACTTTATATTATTTTTATATACCAATTTAAGGAATTCCTTAAACTACTTTTAAAATCAAGTATTTTCACTGACATAACATAACCTTTTTGTAGAACAATAAACAATTATGAATTTAGATTACAAACCTGGGCTCTTTTTTCTCTAAGTTCTTGCTGTTGCAATCTCCTTTTTTCTCGTTTTTCTTGCAATTTTTCTACTTCTTTCACACAATTAGATTTTCTACGTGCTAAAAGAAAAATAATGAGCTGCAGAAGCAGTTTTCTTTTTATAGAATTACATTTAATGTATAGAAATTTTATGAATATTTTAGCACACACACAAAGAAATGTTCACAGTGATGAAGCATGCCAATTGTATCTAGGTGAACTTCATTCATGAGCTGCTTTAACAATAGGACAAGGACATTATACAGATGAGTCAAGGGAAATGACTCCAACACAATGATACACGTCATCTCTTGGTTTAGAATCACAGACCTTTGAATTGAAAATATCAAGAAGTTTAACTTTCTTCTAAAAATAAAAAAAAAAAACCTTGCCAGAATTTTTAATTCAAAACAATTAAACCGTCATTATAAATTCACACTAAATTTTATGTATCTCCAATTAACAGGCTAAGGAACTAAATATAAATTTTATCTGTTGGCAAAATGAAATCTTTAGCAAGTTTGTTTTGAATTGCTTACGACTTAGGAACTTGTAAGGCTGACCAAGAGAGACTATATGTTTGCCTAAAGTGACTGAGTCCTTGATACAGTATTTACATACAAGGAGGTCCAAACTCCTTTTTTGCAGCTTGAACTGGAGATATATCTGAAACGCTACCATTCTGTTGTGCAGAAGATGACTGTTCAGGAAGCTGACTAGGCCGTGCGCGTGCTGAGCCAACCACTACAAAACAAATTTAATTAAGGAAAGTATTAAAAGCTAACCATGGTAAAAGAAAAAGACATCCCCATGTCAAATCTGATACGTAAATATTGCACTAATGCCAGGCACAATGGCTCGTACCTATAAATCCCAACTCTTCGTAGGCTTAGGCAGGACTATCAATACATGTTTGAGGGAAAGCTAGGGAATAATGAGACCCGCCTCAAAAAAATTCAATAAATGTTAGTGTCGGTAGCCAATGCCTTTAATCCCAGCACGTAGGAGACAGAGCCAAGCGGATCTCTGTGAGTTCAAACCAAGGCCAGCCTGGTCTATACAGCAAGTTCCAGGACAGCCAGGACTACACAGAGAAACCCTGCCACAAATAATAATAATAATTAATAAATCAAGAAATAAATTAAATTTAGCAAACTACCAAACTATTCTATAAATGGTCTATAAGCTACTAAAAGTGATCAAACTACTCAATAAATTGACACAACTAAAAGATATTTTTAAAGAAGTATTTAAATAAAGAAAGAGGCAGGCAGATCTCTGAGTTTGTGGCTAGCACGGATTTCATAGTAAGTTACAAATAACGGGGAGACCTAGTCTTAAAATGCAAACATAAACATGTAGATATAACTTTCACCAGTATGATTTTAGCTATAAAACTAAATACTCACCAGAATACCAAAGCTAAATGGACTTTTAATAATCATTTTTAAAGATCCACATGAAACCCATGTCTTACAATTCCAGAATGCAGACATTTCCTAGAGTATATGTGCAATATAAAAGCATTCTCATTTTTACAAAAATGTACACAATTCAGATATTTAGAAAACAAATGTAAAAGGCCTTCTACCCTTCCTTACACTCCAGATTCCATTCTTTTCTCCCTAACGCGCAAATCTTCAGTATCATATTTCACCACTGTAGATGTCGTCATAAACATGCAAAAAGGAACTTGGAATTAAATATGAATAGAAAGCTGGTTGGCTGGTGCACATGTAATGCCAGCCCTTGGGAGAGTCAGAAGAGCAGGAGCTCAAAATCATTCTCAGCTGACAAGTTCAAGACAACCCTGGGCTACAGAGAGAGCCCACTACAAATGTGTATACACGTACCTAGGCTCAAAAAATTCACCAAGTTATATAAATTCTTATGATTTGAAAGGTGCTGATGAAAGGACTTTGTCCACTCTACTTCTAATCTCTTCTCTGGTGCTTCTGGCCCATCTTGTACTACGATCCATGCATACAGAGAAATACAACTGTACAGTAACAGAGAAACTAGTTCTGTCTACGTGCCCTGGCTGAAAAGTATATGAAACCTGTAGTTTACTATAATTTATACCCATTCACTCCAAAGACAACCGTTACACTTTTTTGAAAGCCTCTAAGGTAATTATGATCAAACCAGTGATAATGAAATTCACCCGTGACACCATCAACCATTGACTCCTTCCTCATTTCTTCTCTAATGCCCTCCTCAAATTTCAAAATTGAGTGAATAAATAGTATGTACTTTGCTGAACTTCTATTCAACACATACATTTTTAAATTTTGTTTTGTTTTACTGAGAGTCTTGCTATATAGGTCTGTTGGCCTAGAATTCCCTACATAGACTAAATTGGCTTCCAACCTGCAGGGATCTTCCTGCCTTTGCCTCCTGAGTACTTGAATTACAGGCATGCCTCATCACGACTAGCTCACATTCTTAAACTAGAGAAAGATTATGAACGCGACTGGGCTATTAGAAAATCAGGAATACTAATTTTAAAATTAGCTGTGTATGGTTTAAACAAATAACACCGAGTTGTATTTACTTCATCAAAGTCATGCTAAAGTAGAAAGCTGGGTGATGGTAGCACATGCCTTTACTCCCAACACCTGGAAGGCAGAAGCAGATGGATCTCTGGGCTTGAAGCCAGCCTGGTCTATAAAGTGAGTACCAAGACATCCAGGCCTTTAAAAAACAAAGAAAAAGAGGAAGAAAAGTCAAGAAAAATTAAGGGACAAAGTTTTACTTCACCTCTATTATCTCTTGGGGGAGGGTCATTCTTAATAGATGCCACAGTCCGTCGGTTCTAAAAAAAAAATTTATATATATATGTATTCACGGTATTTTTTTCTCATTATTCCTCACAAGTATCACTACCTCAGCTTCTCTTAATTAAATGAAAAAAGAGAACAGTAACACAAAACCAAATGGAAAAAAACTATAAATAACCAAAAAATTACTAATTTATCTATAGTCAAGTTCTTGTACAAGGCATCTATCCTAATTCCCCATATATTAGGGAATATAGCAAAGAACCCTATTCATTTCAGTTTCGCACAACTCTATGTAGTCATTATTTTCTTAATTGTGAGCTCAGGTCATGTGTATGTTCATCTTTAAAAGTTTGGTGATACAATTTTTTTTCATCATTATTCAGATTTGAACAAATCAACGCACACACACTCACACAAACACACAAAACACAGAGAGTAGGGGAAGACAGGGAATGGTGGGGGAAGAGAGAAAATGTAGTCTTCCTTTCTACAGAGATCATGCATCAAAGCAGACCGGACAGTCCTTTGATGCTCAGATTTGACTATTTCCATCATTGATCCACTACAACCAAGCAGATATCAAAACACCATTTTATTATTACTGCCTTTTCAGATGAGAATCTGAAGTTAGCCTAAGTAACTACACTATATTCGATCTGCAAAACTGTGTACACACTGGGTATCTCTTATCTGACTAGACTAGAAATATTCCGTATTTCTTCATGTCTTAGAATATTTGTGTATGTGCACTTGTGTGTAAAATCGGATATTTTGTTAATAGGACTCAACTTTAAACGCAAATTCATTTATGTTCAATATATAACTTATCCACACAGAGCCTGAAGATGTGTGTGGTGTGTACACATGTGTTTATTTATGTGTTTAAAACCAAGAAAACGTCTGGTAGCTCCTGTCATGCTCCACCTTATTCCTTGAGCCGGGGTCTCTCACTGACCCTGGAACTCAGTCTCCGCCTCCCACAGAGCTGTAGCTACAGTATGTGGAGCACCAGCCACAGCTGCTTTCTTTTACTTACATCTATGCTAGTATGTGGACTCGAATCCAATGATGGTGGTGCAAGTGCTCTTACCCAAAATTATCCCTGAAGATAATTTTGTGTAATACTTTTGATGTAGCTTCATTCTGACTAAAATTGATCACACATGTGGGATTTCTTTCCTGTGGTCTGATGTTTGTTCTCAAAAAATTTGCATTTGGGGGATGGTAATATGGCTCAGCAAGTAAAGTCACTTGCTGCACAAGTATAAACTGAGTCAATCCTAGACAGCCCTCTCCCCCCAGACACAAGATAACCAGATGTGGTTGTGTGCTCCTAAAATCCCAACACTTCTGCAATAGGACAGGAGTCCAGAGCACACAGTACAGCACAAACAAAAGAGTCTGGTTCAACACGGTGGGAGGTGAGCGGTGACAACCACGTCCTGCAATTTGCCCTCTGAGCTCCACCTGAATGGCATGGCATGCACACACCTGCACTCAACACACAAACCACAAATAAAATAACAAATAAAAAGAGAAACCTTGGATTTTGGAGCACTTTTGATCTTGGATTGAGGGACTGATAGTAAATTACATCTTTGGATCTAAGGAGGTAATAAAGTATTGACTCCTTTATTAAACTGAAATATCAAAGTGCTATGTAAAAAACATGGCCAGTTACCATAAGGAGCTTTCAATACAGGTTTCAAACACTTGGCTATTGCATAGATTAAGGCAACCAACTTCTGGTCCTATTTATATAGCTACTAAGAGTGAATTCACCTAAAAACAAAACCACAGCAAATAATTTAGTTATATTTAATCCCACATTCAAATTAGATTAGGTACTATTTGCATAGTGGTACACTAGTCTCCTGAAGTGGAGCCCAGAACAGTATTTTTAAAACTTCACTTAGGGACTTTAATGTAAAATAGAGATTAACAACAACACCCAAGGCCTGAGGATATATTGGCTCGGTGGTAGGATGCCAAGGCAAAGAAGAAATATTGGGCTTGATTTCAACATGGGAATCAAACAGGGGACAGGTAAAACCATGCCAATCCATTAAGGTTCTGAAGCTGTATATGGAAACAGTCCATTTACATTAAGGACCTTTAAGCAGTGATACTCACTTTAAGTTATAAAAACTGAAACTGATTTATATTCATACATATAATTTAAACGCAGAATATTCTGTAGATGGTTAAGTCTGATACATTTGAATATTTATGCATGTTTTCCTTGCAAAATATGGAGTCCCTATAACCTTGCAAGCCATATATCATATTCATCTGTGTATTCTAACACAGTACCTGCACAAGGTAGAAAATCAATAGATGCCACTGAATTAAACATTTAGAAGTACAGGTTCAACTACTAGGCAGAACTCTCTGGTTGTGTTTTCATGCAGTGTATTAATAGAATAAAGAGTTTCAAGAGAATGGAAGAGCTACCTTTAAAAGTGAAAAAATTAATGGGCTTTTTAACTTTTGCAGAACCACAGCTACTCCAGAGGATGCAGCATTGCTCTCAAGTTTCTCCTCACCAACAACGTAGAGGTGGTTAAACTACTTTAACCGTTTCTTATCAAGTTAAAATAAAAAGAACTTTATTAGAATACTCATTGATTTATCAATCAGTAAGTGTTCATTCAACACTAACAAGAAAACAGCTTTGCCTCATCTCTCCTGAGATCGCTATCAGTCTCAAAAAAAAAATATCCTAATTAGGCAAGGAATTTTTATGAACTGATTCTCTTAAATTTTCTTGAATTGTGAACTGGACAGATGGTGTAAAGAACTTTTTAAAAACGAAAACCAATACTTAACATAGACTATACCTACTCTTCAGTGTATCAGTTTCAAATCAGCACATATGAGTACATGCGCCTAACTAACCTTTACAATTTTGTTTACTTTTGAGGATGATGAGGGTGGAGGTATTTCTGGACTGGGTTCAATCTCTTCATCAGGTACAAGGTCAGGGTTAAGCGAAAAGATGCTTTCCAAGTCAATCTGTTTAAACAAATACATGTAAGTTATAGATAAAATGATTCTTAAACTATTTCAACCTAATGTATGACACTACTTTGCAAGCTAGACTGTTTAGAACAATAATCTACCATATTTTACATTTGATTTTAAGAACTGTTAGTAAAAAGTAACCATTGAAACTACAAAGTTGTAATTTACATACAAGAATTTTCAAATTTTGTGCACGGAGCTAATGAACAGATGATATATGAAGAGAAGATTTTCTTTCTTTGAGTTAATTTTTGAAACTCATTGGAAAGATGCTTAATGTGTATGTGTTTTGTCTACATGAATGTCTGTGTACCACGTGTACACTTGGTGTCCTAAAAATACCAGAAAAGTATTGGATCCCCTGAAACTAGTTCCAGATGGCTGTGAACCACCATGTTGGGGCAGAAAATTAAATCAGAGTCTTCTGGAAGAGCAGCCATTGGTCTTTACCACTGATCATCTCTGTAGCTCCTATTTGCAAGTTTTTAAAAGAATGATACAGAATATCTATATCCTATAAAATTACATAGTTTTCTGTTTTGTATTCAGACTCTTAACTAGAAATGATGTTTAACATAGCAATAGTACCTCTTTGCCTTTTGTATCTCCATTTTCTATCCATTCAACAGTTACACTTTCATTATCTTCATTTAAAGATGTTACCATTGCTTGGTGTATTCGGCCTAAGTGGGAATAAAACATATATTTTAGAAGCAATAAATAACAGCATTCTTAAAATATGGTAAACTACAACTTAATTTGCATACATATATACACATACATTTCCTTATGTTTTACCTGACCATTCTTACAAGAAATTTTCTTGTAAAAATAAACTTTGTCCATTAGGTTCGTAAGATCAAGTCCAGAAACTCAGGGTATTTGTTAAGAAGAAAGTCTACCTGATAAATGACCACCATGACAGATGACTAAATTTTTATGCCACTAAACAGTTCTAATGATCAGGAGGTTAATTTGCTATGAATCCAAACTTACACTGTAGTATACAAAACAGATTCATAAGATTAACTGTTACACTATACTAACAAAAAGACCATTTATGTCTTTAAATCATATATGGTACAAAATAAAGACATTATCTTTGTATAGAGAAAAAGAAGGTGATTCCTCAAGGGTTAGGATATACTAACCTCTCCTGTATTTGCCTGCCTAGATCTTTACTTACTTTTTCTGGGGGTTGTAATCTTG
Organism: Psammomys obesus; assembly: GCF_907164565.1. Lineage (NCBI taxonomy): Eukaryota > Metazoa > Chordata > Mammalia > Rodentia > Muridae > Psammomys > Psammomys obesus. Next base: position 6,015,441 of record NW_026586463.1, read on the forward strand.
ACATCAATAGACAGAATATGACACATAACGCTTTAAACTTGTTTCCCTTACCTTTTGGTGGACTATGGACCTTACCAAGTCAAGAACTATAAAGCTTAATCATTATTTTAAGCCACTACATAATATTGTTTGTTGTAATTTATAGTGGTCTCTGAGGTTACATTTTCAATATTATAAACAGCCGTGACCCTATATATATCATTATACACTTGCCACTTATTTCCTTAGGAGAAATTCCTAGAATCAGACTAATAGATTCTCATATCTATCCACCATGTATTTAATATTTCATGTCTTCATTCCATTTGATTATTAATCAAATATAGAAACAGTTTTATATATCTATATATTATCTAAAAAATGTTGAACATAAGGAATTTTCCCATGTGTTTCTTAAATGAAACCCTTGGGTATCATAACTTTATTTAAGTTAATCTGCAATATTTTAAATACCTAAAACAAAACATTTAAGATTGTAGTGCTAACACTGTATTAAAGATAAGAGCATTATTGATTTAAATTATGTATAAACAGTATAAAATTACTGTTACTCTCACACAAACACACACGCCACATAAAAATATGCTAAGTTCAGCGTTTGGAAGGCCATTCTCAACTACATAACGAGTTCTGCGACATAAAACCTAATCTGTAAAGCAATCAACCAATAATCAAATACTGAGAGTACTAGCAACTAATAAACTGGTCAAGACAGGGTATTTGAATTTAGTGTGTAGCTGAGGTTGACTTTCAACATCTGATCTCCCCATTGTACCTTTTAAATGCTGGGATTACAGGATTGTATAACCACATGTCCTTTTTTCTCAACACACACAAGTTGCTGCTTCCATGACACCATATACATTACTTTTAGCTAGGCTATTAATTTTAACAGTTTCACAGACAGACAACATGGATTTAGATACTCCTTTATTAAGTGTAATCAAGGGCTGTAGAGAAGGCTCAGCAGTTAAGAACACTTGCAGCACCCATACCAGGTGCCTCAAAACTGTAATTCCAACTCCAGGGAATCCAACAAACTTTATATGTGCTCAGATTGCGTGTGAGCAATGCACTCAACACACATACATACTCACAAATAATACAAAGAGTAAACAACAAATTATCTTCCACTTAGGTTTCCAACTGCAGACTTTATTCTTTTCTAGTGGCAATATCAAGCATTAATCTTAATGTTTTTCTATATTATTTCACAGCCAGATCCTTCCTTACACTAATTCTACTACTTGGTACAAGATATCTATGTCTTGTTATAACTCCAGTTAACTCAGTAAGTCATACACATACACAGAGTCATGGAAACAAGGTGGGGTTGGAGCTTGCTAGGAAGAATGATTGAAACTGTAGAGGAGAATGACAGGAAAGCAGAGAACAACCAAAACCCACAGATGTATGAAGTTGCTAAAAGACAAAACAGAGACAGACTTGCATCACTGTATGACTGTAATACTCTTGTCAACTGCTCTCCGTTTCCATCCATTTTACCCTTCATTCTGTTCTCCACACGTCAGCCAAAATCATTGTTTAAACTAAATTATAGCTGAGTAAGGATATGCATGCCTAATATCAGCAGTAGGAAAACTGAGGCAGGAGGATTACTGCAAGTTTGAGAACAGTCTGAGCTACATAGTGAGTTCCGGGTCAGCCAAGAACTTATTTCAAAACAAACAAACAACAGGCTGGAGAGAGGGCTCAGCAGGGAAGAGCACTTGCTGTATAAGCCTGAAGACCTGAGTTCAAATCCCCAGCACTCATATAAAAAGCTACGTGTGGCCATGTGCCTGTGGAGGAGTGGCAGGCCTGCTGGACCAGCTCAGGCTCAGAGAGACTCTGTCAGGAAAGCAGAGGGCGACATCTTTTCCACCTTCTTTACACCATCTACTGTGTGGCACACACCACATACATACATTCACACACAACAAAACACACATGCACGTGAGCACGAACACACGCCACCACCACCACCACCCACTAAGTCACATTTTTGCTCAAAAAACTTCCAATAGAATCCATTCTGAATAAAGGACAAAATGTTTAGTCTATCAATTACTTTGATTGATTAGTAAGACAGTGTCTTACTTTGTAGCCCTGGCTGGTCTGGAACTTGCTGGGCAGACCAGGCTGGCCTCAAACTCAGAGATTGCCTGCCTCAGTCTCCAAAGTGTTGGGATTAAAAGTGTGTGCCACCATGTCCAACAACCTCCCCCATTAAAATTTTTTTTTACATGATCTGATTGATGTCTTCTAACCTTTAACTTTATTTATCCCTTACTAGAGTAACTTGCTATCTTTTTAATTAACCCAATCTCAAACAATATTGCCTCTATTCTCCCTTGTCTTAAAAAGAAGGATGGGTGAAGAATTTAAATGACAAAGATATGAAAACAACTGAGTAAATACTGTCATTATCTGCAATAGGTGGACTCTTAAAAAAAAAAAAAAAGCAGAATTCCCCGATAGAAGACAATTCACTATGAAATAATGAGAAGAATCAAAACAGAAACAGTTTAAGAAAGAACCCTCGCTGTAGAGATGGTTCAGCATGTTAAAGGTACTTGTCACCAAGCCTGATGGCCTGAGACCCACAAAATAGAAAGAAGCAATTCCCACAGGTTGTTGTTCACAAACACACAAATGCAGTTCTAAAAATTAAAGAAAATCCTCACTGCAATCAGAGGAAATTAGGTAAATAACTAGAGTGGGATTATCAGCTGGGTCTCCTGAGAGACATGTTAAGAAAAGAGTATAGGAGATTTACTGTGAAAGATAAAGGAAGGAAGGAGAAGACTGGGCATGGAAAACCTGGACCGTGATGCAGATCTAAATATCCATGAAGCCAAGGTTATTGATATGATGCATTAAGCTGAGGAAGTCTCAGATCTTCATGCAAATCACAGGGTTGTGGCCAGTGCAGTAGGGAGCTCCACAGCAAACCACCCATTACAGGAGTCCTGCCCTGGGCCAAAACAGGCACAGTAGCTACCTATGCCATGCTTTGTCAGTGGGCAGAGGTTTCCCAAGAAATTAAGTACTAGCCAAAAGATAAGGATTGTGGAGCTACTGACAAACGAAGGTCATCAGCTAACTGTTCTCCCCCCGAAGGGAAGAAGGTCCTTCTTAGTGATGCTGAAGCAGTGGGTCTACATTTAAGAAGATTATGAAAACAGAGAAAATGAGTTGAACTAGAAATGAAAATGGAGAATGGTCTCAAGAGTAACATGAGAAGTCATGCTGGGGCAAACCTAGGTTCCATCAGTCTGATAAGATCTATCACTGCTTTATTAAACTGACCCCAGCGATACCCTTACCCATACCATCCCTGATAATCTGAAAGTAGTAATAACCATTAATCAGGACAAGAAGATTTCAGTAACAAGTTTTGGAAAAGGTAACAGACACTGACAGTGTTGCATCAACAGCAAGAAAGGAAATAACATCTGAGCCCCAGGAAAATGTGTTTGAATACCAGATACCCGGAAGAATAAACCCGAGCCTGATGAGCACAGTGGCTCTCAGAAACCAGAGGCACGAAGACAGCTACAACTAAGACCTACATAGCAAGCTCCATGAGAGTCTGAATGTGTTGTATGTATGTATGTATGTATGTATGTATGTATGTACATATAAGGTAGAGAAAGAGAGAGAAAAAGAGAGAGAGAAAGACACCTTGTTTCAGACCAAAACAACTAGCAAGAGATAGAGAGCCTATGGAGGGGACTGAAGACAATTCCACCTTCTTTACACCATCTACTGTGTGACTGGATCTATGAAATCATGATGAGCACAAGTGAAAATTGAATACACATTCCAAAAGATACAAGCCAACCAATAAAAATATTCTCACTGCTGGCTATCCATTTCCATAGTCCAACTTTTTGGAGGAACTTCTATACTAATAACTAGGAGTGACAAAAATGTAAAGCAAAGTATCTAGTATTAATGCTATAAATCACAATGTCAATGTCTTGAGCCTCTAGTGATAGCACAGATTGACAACGAAAGAATAAAGAAAATCAATGACATCCAGGAAGAGTTGGTTTTGAAGACGCTGGAACCTCCGAAACTCCAATTGCCAATGCAGAGATGCAGAAAGCTTTAAAATATAAAAACTGCCAGATGACGGCTAGAGAGATGGCTCAGTTGTTAAGAGCATATGTTCCTTTTCCAGAGGATCCAGGTTCGATTCCCAGCAGCCATATGGTGGTTTACGAGCATCTTAACTCCAGTCAGTCCCAGGGTAGCTAATGCCCTCTTCTGGCCTCCACAGGCACCGGGAATGTACGTTGTACAGACATACATGCAGGCAAAATACACACTAAAATTTTTTTTAATGCATAAATCTAGTTTAAAATAAAGCGAAATCAACCAGATACAACAGTTAACACTAAATTCTAGAGGAAATAAAATGTAAGAAAATGAAGTCATATTGCTTTTTGCCTTTTGACCAGATACTAGAAACCATGCGACCTAATGCTTTCATTGTTACCAACACACACCTCTCACACTTTTTTTTACAATTACCTTTTTTGTATAAACATTTTCAGCAGACTGAGCTCACTTAACACAGTTCCTACATTTTCTTCAAAAGTGTAACACACCCTTTCATATTCATGTCCTTAATCCCTTGGTACTTAGTGTGTATGTAACCAACTTCCTTCCCTGCCCTTATGAAAACCACCTTGAGCTGGCCACGGTGGCACACACCTTTAATCCCAGCACTCAGGGAGACAGAGGCAGGCAGATCTCTGTGAGTTCGAGGCCAGCCTGGTCTACAGAGCAATTTCCAGGACAGCCAAGGCTACACAGAGAAACCCTATCTCAGGGTGGGGGATATGAGGGGGAGAGCCAACTTGTTTAGCACCACTACCTGAAACTCGTGTTCTCCCTTTATCTGCAACACTAATTCCTCATAGTTGAAGCACATATGCATGAGTTTACTTCCTCATCTCTGAATCCAAGGTACACTGAGAGCTTTGCTTAATTCTAGAGCAGTCTCTCCCATCTTGACATTCTTCAGTTTGTTTTATGATCTTGGCCTTTTTGCTTGCTTGTGTGAATAGTAAAATCAGTTTTCCCATTCCAGAACGTAAATTAATAGTATCAAACTGTTAAGAAATCTGGTTATAAATGAACTGAATATTATTTGACACCAGTCAACAGTTTCCTTTCCCACACCAACTTTATTAAAATTTGGTATCTGTTACCCTGGCCTCATGAAATCATTTAAAATATTTCATTACATTTTATTTGTGTTTGTGTACGCAGATGCACACATGCTGCAACACACATGTGGAGGCCAGAGAACAACTTGCAGGAAGGAATTGGTTCTCTGCTTCTACCATGTAAGGCTCACAGATCAAATTCAATTGTTAGGCTTGGCAGTAGGTACCTTACTCACTGAGCCATCTTACCAGCTCATGAAATGACTTTGAATGGCATATCTTTCCTTCCTATACTCTGAAATACAATGGGTACAAAATCATAAAACGGGCATAGTGGCTCACACATGAGATCCCAGTACTTTGTAGGTGGTGGTAGGAAATCAAGAGGTTCAACGTTATCCTTGGCTATATAGCCATGTTAGAGGTCAGGCAGCTCTACATCAGACCCAGTCTCCAAACAAAACAAAACAAAACAAAACAAAACAAAACAAAACAAAACAAAATTTTAAAAATCACAATTATTTGAACCTTTAGTGTTTGGCAAGCACTCTTCTAATGGCTCATGATGTTACTTCTGCCTTTTGATAAATTTTCTAGACTTTTTTTCTATGGTTTTCATCAGTGTGTGTGTGTGTGTGTGTGTGTGTGTGTGTGTGTGTGTGTGTGTG